>NW_027437188.1:36632500-36885000 GCF_033239565.1 Halichoeres trimaculatus
GCCCAGACCAGGCTGGAGAGCCCTCCTGGCTCCCAGGAGGGAACTTGAGCATATGAGGTTTGCAAGAGGGCACCTCGGCTTGTTATTGGCCCAAAAGAGGGCCCTTAAAGTGATCCTCCGGGATGGAACAAGTTGGGTCCTATCACAAGGTTTAGGGCAGAAATTACCCCTACAGCAGTGTTTTTGTGCAGCAGAAGCCCAGAGCTCACACCAAACACCCCCTCCCTGCTCGTCAGCCGGTTTCCTCTGCACCTTTCTAAAGCCAAGACACAGACTTAATTCCCCTTTTTTGGGCCAATCACATGCTTAAGTGCTCTCTTTAAAGACAAAAAACAGACCTCACTGCTCTCCTGGGAACCTCACATGCTCAAGTCCCCTTTCTGGAGCCAAAATTGCACAAAACTACCCCCCTGCGAGCCAGAACCCCTATAAAGTAAACTCATGGGAACCTCATACCAAAAAGTTTCCTCTTGGGAGCCTAAACTATGCTCAAGTGCCCTTTTAGGGCCAATCGCTTCCTAAAGTGCCCACCTGGGAGACAAAATAGGGCTAAACTGCCCCTGCACACCCTGTACACTCATACCAAAAAGTCCACTCTTGGTAACCTTATGCACTCAGGTCACCTTTTTGGGAGCCATAACTATGCCTATTTGCACTTTGGAGAGCCAAAACAGGACAAAATTGTCCTCTTGGGAACCTTATTTTCTGAAGTCCCCTTTTGGGAGCCCAAACCAGGCTGGAGTGCTCTCTGTAAAGCCAAGACACAGTCGCTTCCTAAAGTGCCCACCTGGGGGCCAAAATAGCGCAAAACTGCCTCTGTGGGAGCCAAAACTCTCATAAAAAGTGTCTTCTTTGGAACCTTATATGTAGGGAGGGGCAGGTACCAATACCAGGTATCTGTATTGGGCCAATACCAACCATATTTCAAGGTATTGGAACCCGTAAAGGCTGCTGATACCAGCAGCCGATATTCAAAGCAAAAAAATCTTACGTTGAGTAAGTCCTCCTCACCAGTAGTCGGCACTACATTGCTGCAGTTTGACACCACTGCAAATGTGCGTCAGGTCAGGGAGAGATACAGTTAAACTGTTTATTCAAATGACTAAAACTCTGACCGTTGTGAGTTCTTTTCTTCACTTTTGTTAACTTATGAAAAACAAATAATAAACTTAAGGAGTTTCTTTTTTTGTTTTATGTATAACTTGATGGTAGAGTGACTGTGCTGTCTTTGTCAGGGATTATCTGTCACTGTTGACAGTTATCAAAAGTGGTATTGCTACTTGGTATCGGTGAGTACTCAAGGGGGAGTACTCATACTGGTATGGGTCTGAAAAAAAGTGGTATTGAACATCCCTTTTATTTGCTCAAGTCCCTTTTTGGGAGCCAAAACCAGGCTGGACTGCCCTCCTTAAAGCCAAGACACAGACTTAATTCCCCTTTTTTGGGCCAATTACATGCTTAAGTTTCCTCTTTAAACCCCCCAAAAAACAGACCTTGCTGCCCTCTTGGGAGCCTAAACTATGCTTAAGTCCTCTTTTGGGAGCCCAAATTGCACCAAACGTCCCCCCTTGGGGGGCCAGAACTCCCATACAGTACACTCATGGGAATCTCATATCAAAAAGTCCTCTTTTGTGGCCAAACCACTTCCTAAAGGGCCGTCCTGGGAGCAAAAACACATTACAGTACCCCTTTGGTGAAAACATGATAGACTTCCCACTTTGGAGGCAAAGACGCTCGAGGGCCCTCCTGGTGACCGAGTAGACCTGCCCCTTTGGGTGGAGAGGATGTGCTGGATGTGTCACTCATAGAGTCTGAGCAGACCCCCGCCCATAAAGAGGGTGGAGTAAAAACTGGGCCTGAAGTGATTGTTAGACGTGTGTACAGACACAACATTCATACAGACGAATAAAACTGATGTATTTCAGGTCGTCAGAGGGAAGTTAACGATGTTTTTAACCGTTAATGTGGTATTAAAACGTCATCTCAGAAGCTAACAGGATGTTTCCAAAGAGAAACTGAGCTTCAAAGCGTTTTCATGTCACTCTTCACAGACAATCGAGCAGCAAAGTGGGAAGTGTCACACTCTTATCTGAAATTACAGGTATGATGGTTCCTGACAGCTGCAATCTCTCCCGCCAGCAAAAAGAAATCTCAGCAACTGTCAGAGCTCAGCTCAGCTGTGCTCTGCTGCAGGTGAATCATTTAACCACAGGCTGAGCACACAGCTCCTCTTCCTCCTCATCAGGATGTTTGGCTCTTAATTGGCACGCCAATCTTCCCGCCGTCGGCCTGTCCATCATCGGCGCTCAGCACGTCTGGTGTTGCTCTGTTTCTCACCTGTTGAGCCGACGCTTCGCCCCGGGCTCCTCGTCCTGTGGGTGTCGTGTGTCATACGTTTCTCAAAGTACTCTGCCACAGCGTCTCCAGCGTGTGACGATTGTTTACACCATATGGCTTCACCATGGACCGCCGGCTGTGTGAAGGAAAGATGATTTCTTCTCTGAAGACGCTGAGATGGCTGCTTGACAGCAAAGAGTGCAGCAGAGTCTGAGAGATAAATAGAGAGGAGGGAGATGAAAACACAGAGAACAGATGGATGGATTGAATAAAGAGAGGAAAAAACCAAGCATCAGGAGCAGCATCAGAGGAGGATCTGTCAGTTCAGCTCAATAAACAACCTGGCAACTTCTTAATCAGGTCACTTTACTCCTACTATTGTAATATACTATTATGACCATTTTTTTTTTAAAGTGATAAGTAAATAAAGCTGCAAACAATTATTATTATTATTATTATTATTATTATTATTATTATTATTATTATTATTATTATTATTATTATTATTATTATCATAAGTAGTATTAGTAGTATTATGAATATTAAAAATAATAATATTTCTACTTTATTTTTGCAAATATTTTTAAACTTTGCTTTCTTGTATTTTAATTTTTCAGTGTTTTTAAATTAAGAATAATAAATCCACATCTTTTTTTTCAAAATTTCAAAATTTTTGAATTAATGCTTCTTTTTTTGCAAATTCATTAAATTCCACTTTTATTTAAAAAAAAAATGACATTTTGAATTTTTTTCCAATGATTTCAAAATAAATGAACTTTTTTGCAAATGTTTGCATATTTTTTTTTTTCAAAATTTTAAAATTTTTGAATCAATGCATTTTGTTCAAATTCATTAAATTCCACTTTTTTAAAAAAAATTACAATTTTAAATTTTTTTCAAATAATTTAAAAATGTCTGAATATTTTGCAAATGTTTGCACATTTTCAATTTTTTTTTCAAAATTTCAAAATTTTTGAATTAATGCATCTTTTTTGCAAATTCATTAAATTCCACTTTTTTTAAAAAAATGACAATTTTGAAGTTTTTTCCAATTATTTCAAAATAAATGAACTTTTTTGCAAATGTTTGCATATTTTTTTTTTCAAAATTTCAAAATTTTTGAACTAATGCGAGTTTTTTTCAAATTCGTTAAATTCCACTTTTTGAGAAAAAAAAGACAATTCTGAATTTTTTTCCAATAATTTCAAAATGTATAAACATTTTTGCACATTTTTGCTCATTTTTTTAATTTCAAAATGTTTTAATAAATGCGTCTTTTTTTTGGAAAATTCATTTAATCTCACTTTTTGAGGAAAAAAATGACAATTTTTAATTTTTTTTCAATAATTTGATATTTTATAAATTTTTTGCAAATTTTCGCCAATCTTTTAAATTTTTTGCAAATTTCAAAATTTTTGAACTAATGCGAGTTTTTTGCAAATTCATTAAATTCCACTTTTTGAGATAACAAAATGACAATTTTTAATTTTTTCCAATAATTGGAAAATTTATGAACTTTTTTGCTAATTTTTGCACTTTTTTTTTAATAATAACTATTTTTAATTTTGCCAATTTTGGAAATTTTAATTTAGAAAAAGCAATTTTATTTGTATTTTTTCTGCAAATTTATGAAACTTCTTTTGTTTAAATTTTTGCTAATTTATTTAAAATAAAAAACATCACGGAAAATGTTTTGAATATGAAAACTTCTTAAGATAATTATTCACTGGATTTTTACTACGTGTATTTTTTTGTTACATATTGTTGAACTTTGCTGAACTTCTGTTGCTAAAATGAGCACGCATCTTTTTCAAACTGCAAAGTTTGGAAAAACTCATCTCCCCTTTTTTTTCACTTTAAATAATAGTGTGAGAAAACACGTGGTGCAGAGTGACAATGATCCCATAATGAGAAGAAACAAGCCCCTAAAGCTCCAGGAAAGTGCTCTAATAGAGGGAGTTTGTGAACACGTCATGAGAAAAGAAGACATAATGAAATTAAATCAACATAAACTGAAGAGGAGCTGTCCTGTTTGTAATTTGTAGCTCTTTTTCATTACAGGTTGTGTAACCGTTCATCTTGTGAACCAGAGCATCACTTTGTTTTCAGTGACTTGAGTTTCTGCAGCAGAGTCTCATCACAGCGTTCAGAGGTGATCCTGTGTGTTCTCCCTGCATGTCGAGCCAGGCTGAACATCACCTCAGGCCATCCAGGTTGATTTGTAGGCAATAAAAACACACGGCTGGAGAGCCAGGCTGAGACAGCTGAGTGTGTCTGCGCTCAGCAGAGTCTGACAATCAGGAGTGAAGCTCTAACTACAGATCAGCGCTGCAGCGGCCTCCAGGTTAGAGCAGGAGAGTGTGCTGAATCAGGCGTCTGGGTCGTCCTCTTCCAGCAGACGTGAGTCAGAGGTTTCTCAGGGCCACTTCGGACAGGGGTGAAAGTCCAGGGACAGGGAGGGACAGGAAACAGAGAGTCCACACCTCAAGGTCCCAAAAGTTGAAGGAATGCGTGAGCTGGCATTCACACACCACATCAGGGGTCTGCAACCTGAACTTTTACTTTCATAGGAGCGTTTAGTCTTAGCTCACCTGGATTAAACTCATTCAGGAGCCACAAAAACTACTTTATCTTCACTATAAAGACAAAAAAGTTCACAAATTTCTAAACATAGCAAAAATCTAGAGAAAAAATATCTAAAATGTAATTTTTTAAATTTATAAATTTTACATGTGATGTACTTGTGTTTTTTAATCTTTTAATAGATTTGTAATTAATTCAGAAAAAAAACTGAAAAATGTGTATTGTCATAAATTAAATAAATTTGCAAAATATATGAAATTTCAATAAGTTGTGAAAAAACAATTTTTTTTTAGAAATTTAAAACATTTGCAAACTCACAATTAAAAAATTGTAATATTAAAAATTTGCAAAATTACCAAAAAATAAATTTAAAAAAATTAGCAAAAATTAAAAAAATAAATAAATAAATGCGCTTCAGTTTCAGAAACTTTGTTTTTTTTTTTTTTAAATCCAAATTTTAAAAAGTGACAAAAAAACATGAACTTCAAAAAATTTGCAAAAAATTTAAAGGAGAATTGCAAAAATCTTTAAAAATTATTTGCAAAACTACACAAAAATCTGAACAACTTTAAAAATTTTTAAAAAATCCCAAAAATGAAAAAAAAATTAATTGGGTTATAAATATTATTTTTTAAGTTTTCAAATAATTCTTGAATTCAGTAAAACATTTTGAGCTTTAAATGAATAATAATAATCTATATAGAGCCGCATTAGGCTTCAGAGCCACAGTTTGAGGACCCTTGGTCTGGATGATAGCGGCAGCAATAAGACAAAAATCCTCTCCTCGTCTTCTCCACATGCTTGATTTCACAAAGGCAGCCTCAGATGTTGCTCTGAACTTGTGGTTTCTTTGCTCTGGACTCGTCCAGTTTCACACTCAGCCGTGAGAAAGTTAAAGGATCATTTTTTTTATCTGCTGAGTGTCTGTATCCCTCCCGGCTCCGGCTCCCTGAGAGGACTCGTGTTTTTGAAGGTTGAGAATCGTGTTCTTTGGGGCCTCACAGTCTGGAGGCTTGTGTTTGACCACACACTGATGTTCAGACCTGCTGACTCCACACACACACACACACGGACTCAGAGACACACACACAGACTCAGGAACACAGGGTCCTGGGGGAGCAGGCTGAGCTCTGTTCAGGAACTTAAAGTGGAGCAGGTGTCTCCAGTCAAAGTGTGGGTAAAGTTTCTGTGAGCTGATGAGAATCCTCTGAAGGAAACAGATGGTTTTAGTCTGCTCTCACGGTGAAAGATGAGATTTAATCCACAGAAACATTCACAGATATGAAGTTTTATGGAGCCCAGCAGAATGGATGCACTACACCTTAGTGGCACATACATGTTGGGAAGCAACCGTCCTCTGCTTCGTGTCGGACAGTTCACACCTCGGCGTCATGCATTCATCTGATAATGGACACCTCAAAGGGCATTTTCCCATTTATAGCATGGTCGCTTATGAAAGAAATAAACATTAAATCAGTTAATGATACGTTAATGTTATTTTTACCTTTAAAATAGTTTGTTTTTCACAAGAAGCAGCTAAATGGACAATTTAATACCTCTTGTTGTGACGCGTTGCCAAGGTAACCAGCTCTGGACGCAGAGCCTGCAGCTCAGTCGGAGGTGATTGCTTGACGTCTCGTTATGTGATACAGAGTATAATTTGAGAGGGCGAGTTCACCTCTTACAGCTTGTGTGTGCCCAGAGGATGATGGGTAGTTTTGTTTTAAAGAATCAAAGTCCACGGATAGTTTCCTAATTCATTTTTATTGCAAGCACTACCCCCCAATTCACGCTGCTCACCGAATGTGTATCAAGCAAGTAATAACAATTGTTAAAGTGTGTTTTCAGTTTCTGTTGCCATGGTTACCGGCTAGAGTTAGAGGCAGCGCAATAATTTAGAGCAATCAGGCTGTTTGACCAGAACTTTTTTGTAGGTGTCCTTCAACACTTTTTAACAGACACCCTGAAAGACACGACAAAAATGATGAACTAAGCAATGAAGTCAATGTACGTGGTCAAATTCAACAAATATTTCAAAAATGTAAACATTTTTGAAAATTGTTAAGTACATTTCTTTTTTTTTCTTTAATTACAAATTTTTGCATGTTTTCAAATTTCATTATTAATCATTGCAAATTTGAATTTTCAATTTTTCATTTTTTTCATAATTTTTGAAATTTAAAAAAAAAAAAAGAAAATTATTAAAATCAATTTTCAATTTTCATGTCTCATACATTTTTGGAATTTAAAATAAAGTTTCCAAATTTTTTGATTTTTTTTCCAAGCTATAGAAGTTATTTTGTTGTTGTTGTTGTTGTTGTTGTTTGTTTGTTTGTTTGATTGTTTTTTTGCAAAAAAATGATCAAAATTTTGCCATTTTTTTACATTAAAAACTAAGCCATCCATATACAAAAACTAGATCTACAAAAAGACTAATCTGGAAGAAAATACAGATTTTAATTCTGCTTGGATGGATTCATTTAACTGACAGCGTGCTGACTTAATACACATGATTGATGTGTAGCAAGGCATCAGCAAACAACAAAAAATTAGTTGAGCAATATTATCAATATATATTATCAAATTCAATAAATTATTTTAATGAAATTGGCATTTTTGAAAATGTATTTTAGTCATTTTTTTAATGAAATTTCAAAATTATTTATAATTTTTGCATTTTTTAACATTGCATTTTTTTTTAATCATTGCAAATGTTTGAAACTTTATTTTTTTTCTTTATTTAAATAATTTTAGAAATTTTAAAAGATTTTTTAAAAATTGCAAATGTATTTAATTTTAAAAGATTTAATTAATTAATTTTAAAAATTAAATACCATTGCAATTTTTTTCCCGAGCTATTGAAATTATAAATGTTGATGGCAATTAATAAATCAAAATTTTGCCTTTTTTAATTAAAAAGAAATTAAATTAAATTGTTGAAATTTGATTTTTTAAAATTATGTTATTAAACTTTTGATAATTTAATTGAATTTACATTTTTTTCAAAATTTTGATATTTTAGAAAAAAAATATATTTTTATATTTTTGTAAAATTTTTGCCGCTTTTTGAAATTCTAAGCTTTTTTTTGCAATTTTTTTCAAAATTTTGCCTTTTTTTTCAAATTGAAAAAAAATAAATAAATTACATGTACAATTTTGTAAATCAAAAAACTTGTTTAGATTATTATTCACAAATTTTCAATTTTGGTATAGAATTGAAGTAGATTTTGTGTCTCCTGAATGACTTTAATCCAGGTGAGCTGAGGAAAAACGACTCCTTTGACAGTAGAGGTCGCAGACCCCTGACCCAGAC
Source organism: Halichoeres trimaculatus (assembly GCF_033239565.1). Taxonomy (NCBI): domain Eukaryota; kingdom Metazoa; phylum Chordata; class Actinopteri; order Labriformes; family Labridae; genus Halichoeres; species Halichoeres trimaculatus. Next base: position 36,640,734 of record NW_027437188.1, read on the forward strand.
CGTGGTATAAATGACGTTCTAACAGTTATTTGTTGGTTCACAGAGGAAAAACTGAGCTTCCTCTTCTTCTGAGGACGTGTTGAACATAGTCGGGCTCTGACTCCTCGTCATGTTGTAGTTTTCTCAGGGCGGATGTGAAAACACCTTGATGAGAGCGAAACAGTTTGAGGACGGGATCAGGGGAAAGGTTCCTCATGTGGTCCTGACCGATGTTTAACCAAACAACCAGCAGGTCGTGAGGACGCGTCCTCCTGTGAAACAGACCTGAGATCAGGCTGAGGAAGACGTTTTTCAGGTCAGGAGGTGTCTTCACTCAGTTTCTGTTTTCCTCGCTCTGAAACGTACCTCCTTGCTCTTCCTATCGGCGGCGTGTCTGCCTGAGAAGCGGCGTGCTGCGTCTCTCTGGGTGTTTCCACGTCTTGGCAGACTGTCTGTGTCTTCTTTCTGCTCGTTATCAGAGCTCAGAGATGAGATAAACAACAGCTCTGCCCGTCTCTACCTCAGCTCCGTTATCAGCGGCTTTCCTGGACGTCTGCGCTCCAAATCTGAAGTTAACGATCACAAATAAAGATTTATCTGTGCTCTCTTTACTGTCGCTGTTTGTCTGCGTTATTGTCTGTGTTTGCATCAGATTTCACAGCTGTCTGCTCTTTTTGTCCCAGTAATTCACACACCGTGATGTGATCCTGTGCTTTTATAAACTCCACGCAGAGCAGACGAACATTCAGACCTAATCTGAGTTTGTGTTGTTGTACAGAAACAGATTTTCTCTGAGCATCACTTTATGTTAAACACAAAGTTTCTGTTTCTGTCTCTCTGTGGGTGGTAATGGATCCATTTAGTCAAAGCTCCTCTCAGTCGTATCCCAGGATGCCGTGTCTGTCTCTGTGTGATGACGACGACCTCTGACAGGGTCTTCCTCTCTGTCTGGAGCGTCTTAATGTAGTTATGTAATGACAGCGACCTGGGGTCAGCGCCGTCAAACACGATCTGGTCACTGGACGTTGAAGTTTATCACAAAGAGGATTTCATCTTTACAAAACTTTTGCTGTTCTACTGGCCCTCTGGTGAACCCTTTTCTTTACTTCTTTCCACAAATGTTCAGTTGGATTGAAGTCAGGTGATTGACTAGGCCGTTCTAACAGATTGATTTTCTTTTCCTGAAACCATTTGAGAGTCAACTTTGCCGTGTGCTTTGGATGGTTGTCCTGCTGGAAGGTCCAGCCACGTCTCATCTTCATCATCCTGGTGGATGGCAGCAGATTCAGATCAAGAATTTCCCCATACATGGCTCCATTCATTGCTCCATCAGTTATATGAAGTTTGCCAACACCATGAGATGAGAAACAACCCCATGCCATGATGCTTCCACCTCCAAACTTCACTGTTGGTGTAGTGTTTTTTGGCTGATGTGCAGAGCCATTTCTCCTCCAAACATGGTCTGTAGTATGACAGCCCAAAAGTTCAGTTTTGGTCTCATCTGACCAGACAACATTCTCCCAGTATTCTACAGGCTTGTCAAGATGCTGTTTAGCAAACTTTAAACCAGCTTCAACATGCCTTTTCTTGAGGAATGGAGTCTTGCGGGCTGAGTGTCCATAGAGGCCATGGTGGTGGAGTGCATTGCCTATTGTTTTCTCTGTAACAATCGTACCTGCTGCCTCCAAGTCTTTCTGGAGCACTTTCAGGATGGTCCTTGGCTGGTTGAGTACTCTTCTGACTATCTTTCTGACTCCCTGGTCAGAAATCTCCAAGGAGCTCCTGTGCGTGGCCTGTTGATGGTAAGGTGGTGCTTCTTCCACTTGTGAATAATGGCCCCAACGGTGCTGACTGGAATATTCAGGTGCTTTGATATAAGTCTGTAACCAGTTCCATTCTGATGCTGAGCAACAATCAGGTTGTGAATGTCTTCAGAGAGCTCTTTGCCTTTACCCATCATGAGGTGTGTGGTATTTAACTGCTTGGTGAAAAAAACACCTTTTTTATAGGACCATCAATTTGCTCTAGCCCAGCTGATGTTGGTTTGCACTAATTGGAAGTTCAAGTAATAATTACTGACAGATTTCAGGTGGTATGGTGCATTTCCTTGCCAAAGTATTCAGCCTTTCCATGGTGTGTTCAATACTTTTTTCCTGTGTTATCGCACTTAATACACCACAATCATTATTTATGGACCTGAACGTTGGGATTTCTTTTCATGTGTGGATTATTTGAGTTAATACCACTGTCTGGTAGAAATTTTGTTTGAATTGAAGCTTTGGAAATAAATGTAATGAGAAAAAAGTTGAGGTGTTCAATACTTTTTTTTCCTCACCTCCTTCTCCTTACCTTGTGGGGAAACATCTGGCCTTGCACCAGTTAGCATTAACATGCTACAGGCTGCTAACAGCTGATTTCACATGTAAACAATGCAGCCATGGTTACATGTAGGATCTCCAGACAAACACAGGAGCAAAAGCAGTAAAAATATCACTGTAGAGGTTTGAGAATCTGCACACGCTCAGTCTGAACACTGAGTTATGTTGCTGTTAAAGACACGAGAAAGCAGAAAACAGAAGCTGACGACTTCACCTCTCTGAACTCAGTTTGACGTCTGCGCCTCGTCTTCCGTCTCGAAGGTTGAACTCTGTCACACGTCAAGCTCCACTCTGTATTTAAAGAGGTGTCCTCCTGCATTTCTTCCCTCTTCTGCAAACTTTTAATTAATACATTCAGAATGAGTCATAACTCGCTCCATGTGTTATTTTGGCTTCTTTTGTTTTTCTCCTTGTTGTTCTAAATCCATAAAGACGGAGCGTGATTAAGTCCTTCCCACACAGGAAGAGAAAACAAAGGATCTTTGTACTTTGACTTGTGCTGAGTGAGGAGGCCGTCACTTTCCTCGATAAGGTGGGACGGACCAACGATGTGGGACACCGCCCAGGACAGATTTTAAAGCCTGAGTGATGGAGGGAAACAGTTTGAGGTAAAATATGGAAACTATTGGTGAAGAAAGACGTTTTCACCAAAGGATAGATGAATAATTTGATGGTGGTTTGAAATAAATGGGATGTGTGAGGATGGTGTCGTTCCAACATCAAGACAATAAAAAACAGAAAGAAAGACAAGAAGACAGCAAACATACGAACAGGAAGACAGAGAGACGAGGGAGTGATACAAAGAGAAGAGACACAAACAGATAATTGGAGCGAGGACAGGTACAGAGAGCCGCCCCGCCGCCGCCGTCTGTCCGTCAGGGTGACAGATAACGGAAACGTGAGTGAAGCGCGAGGACGTGGAGACGAACAGGCGGCAGGTGGAGAGCCAAAGCAAATTAAAAGATGACAGGTTCATTTCCTGCTGTCTGTCCCCGCGTCACTGAGACGAGTGTTTGGTTTCACTTTCATTTCAACCTGTCACTCCTCTGGAGGACCTAATGGAAGACACCCGTCCCTCTATCTGCCAGGCACTTAACCAAACGAGCTCGCCGTGTTTTCATAACAAATCATCTTTCAGTGCTGCCACAAGCCACAGGAGGCCTGAAACAGGAAACCAGCGAATTTACTCAGGGTAGGACGTCAAGTCGCAGGGAAGGAAAACAGAGTGTATCACAGATAGGTTCAATTTTTCCTCACTGATACTACAAAAACAACTCAAAAGATTTAAGAAAAAGTTAAAGTTGTTCTGCAGCGTTGGAGAGTGATCAAGCTTTTAGAGAACATTTCCAGAAAGAGGTGTTTACTCCAGAGAAATGAAGTCCAAGAAAGTCAAGGTGAGCTCAGAGAGGAGAGTTTCCTTCACTGGGACTGGAGACTCTGACAGGAAGAGGTCTGATATTTTTACTACTTTTTCTCCTGTGTTTGTCTGGAGATCCTCCATGTAACCATGGCTGCATTGTTTACATGTGAAATCAGCTGTTAGCAGCCTGTAGCATGTCAATGCTAACTGGTGCAAGGCCAGATGTTTCCCACAAGGTGAGGAGAAGGAGGTGAGGATGACGTGCTGGTTCTCAGGTGTGAGCTAAGAAGTGACGACATGGACCTGTCCTTCCATCCATCGTTATTGGGAACGTAAGATCTATCTCCAATAAGATGGACGAGCTAGCTGTGCTAACCCAACAACAGAGGGAATACCAGAGGGCAGAGTAGCATCATGCTATTCACAAACATGGCTAACGGAGCTAACAGGATCCAGGAGACAGAGACTGAACAGACTGCTGAAGAAGCTCAGTCCTGGACCCTGTGGAGGTGGAGGCTGGCTGACTGGACAATGATGGACAAGCTGTCAGCATCTATTTTACTATGGAGCTTTTTACACTTTCTATACACTTTCTTACTTTGGTTTTCTTGATTGCTGCTGGGACTTCAATTTTGTTGTACTTGTTACAATGACAATAAAGTTATATTCTTTTCTATTATATGTCTATGAATAGCATGATGCTACTCTGCCCTCTGGTATTCCCTCTGTTGCTGGGTTAGCACAGCTAGCTCGTCCATCTTATTGGAGATAGATCTTACGTTCCCAATAACAATGGATGGAAGGACAGGTCCATGTCGTCACTTCTTAGCTCACACCTGAGAACCAGCACGTCGTCCTCACCTTGTGGGAAACATCAGGCCTTGCACCAGTTAGCATTGACATGCTATTGGCGGGTTCTACTGAGGACTGGCAGGTGTCACTGAGCGATCAATGGCATATCATAAGCAGCTTTAGGGTCAATAGGGAGATCTGATACTGACTTAATATTTATTTAAGTTTTGTTGAATCTGCTCGTCCCATTCAAGAACGTCAGTAAAGAACAGAACTGAACAATGTTCGCTACAAACAAACAGAGAAAAAGTGTGAGTCCCTTTTATCTCTCAGTTACTGTCACCAGAGTCTGAGAGCGCTGAGTATTTGATCTTACGTCACATCATCATCTTAAAGTCTCCTCTTTGTGTGTGTGTTCTTTGTGTGTGTGTAAGTGTGTGCGTGTGTGTGTGTGTGAGCTAGCAGCAGCAGATTCGGGGCGTTCAGGTTCAGCAGGATTGAGACACAGCAGGAGATGTAAGAGGAAATATTAAGTTCAGGCTCATCGTTTGAAGTCGTTTCAGGTACTCTGACTGAGCACAGGGAACAAAAGTTTGGAGCCGTTTCCAAAGATCCCAGCGGGGGAGGATGAAAGAGGAGCGGGAGTTTGTATGAAGAGGGGAAATAATGGGGGATCTGCTTTTCTGCGCCGCAGCCGGGAGACGGCTTGATTTAACATTCGGTTTGATTCCAGATGAGTGTTTAAGTTGCCTGAACGAGCTGCAGCTGCAGCGTTAGCTGTGTGGGACTCTTCAGACTCAACACGTGCTGTGACTGAACGGAGGAGGGATGCTTCAAACCAGAGCCAGACCTCAAAGGGAGCGGCTCTCTGAGCTGTTTGTTAGTGAATTATGACGTTAGAGCAGAAACAGGTGAAACACAGGGTTACGTAAGAGAAGAAGTGGAAACGGAAATAAATCCACATTTTTTATCAAAGGAGAATGATTATCAGACAGAGACTCATTAAACTCAAGGAGCTGTTTCTAAATAGTAATAGCACTAGCTTGATGCTAACATATGAATGAAATTGCATTGATATGCTAGCGATTAGCATGCATCGTTATAATTTCAGTTTTACAACAGAATTTCAACTTCCATCAAGCTCAAGGTTCCAAACGACTTAAAGCATTGCTATAACCACTTCCAGACACTAGATGGCCTACTTCCGTATGACAGAATAATAAAGGGGTAACATCCGGTTTAGAAAAATAAAGCTGAAGTTGTAAAAGTTGCCGTTCATGAAGAATCTGTTTGAGTGTAGCTGCAAAAAGAGTTGAAACCACGTACACACCCATCCAAAGAAACAACTAAACCTTTGGCACAAACCTCTGGAGTGGGCGGGCTTTGTGAGGACTGCGTCCTCATTGGCTGACAAGTTTTTAGGTGACACCCTTCAGATAGTCTGAGTGATGCAAAACCAGCGGTTTAAAAAAAAAAAAAAAAATCAGGATTCTTTTTTTTTTTCGTGTATCATTCGTTCAGCTTTTATATTAAATTATGAATTTAAAAAAAACACTTTTTTTCACTTTTTTTCTTTTTGAAATAAAAACAAACAAAAGCAAATCTGTTCTTTTTTAAAAAATTCAGTTTAATTATATAGATCACACAAAAGGAAAATGAAATAACGAACCACAGGCTGAGTTTGATTTTGACTGGTGAGGATGATGAAATGACAACCAAAAAAGAAAATTTGTAATATCTTTCAGGTTTGTTTGTTTTCTCCTAAAATACACCATATGTTTCTTGTAAAGTTGCATAAAATAAAAATAATCAAACCGATTTCATCTACGCTCTTCTGATGGAGAAGATATCACTTCTGGGTCACGATGGTTGGAGAAATTAAATTATAAAATCAAAATAAGCCCATGGCTCGTAATTCAACTTCTCTGTACGTGATCTAAATTATCAATCCTGATACTGAAAAACAAAGAGATTTTCATTTGTTTGTTTTTATTTCAAAAAAGGAAAAAATGCTAAATGAACTGTTATTCAATGTTTTTGTTTGTTTGTTTGTTTCAGAAATGGTCTCCAAAGTTATCTTTGAAAACTATAAGTGTTGATCATGTAATGATGTTGTTAATGTTGATTCTTTATCTTTGTTTGTTTATTTATTTATTTATTTATCTATTTTTTGGTAGCTTATTTTTGTTTAAATATATGGGCTAGGCTCAGATAAGCATTTTGCTTCTGCCTTTGCCTTTCCAGTCACTACTTATTATGAGAATTCTGGTTTGTTTGAAATGTCTATTTTGTGACATATATTGTAAAATGTATGTTGACTTAATAAAAAATCCTACTACTAAAAAATCCTACTACTTTTTTCAAATAATAATTGAATATCAATTGAATGAATAAGAAAAGGATAAAAAAAAAAAAAAAAAATCCTTTTATTTTTAAACTGCTGGTTTACCGTCCCTCAGACCACCTAAAGGCTGTCACCCGCCTACAGAACAACATCCAGGACAACGTGTGCCACCCAAAAACTAGTCAGCCAATGAGGACACAGTCCTCACAAAGCCCGCCCACTACAGAGGTTTGCGCCAAAAATTCCAAAACGAGGAACCTGACACTGAGAAAAAAATGTCTGATCAATGAGAAAAAAAAAGACAGAACTGAAAATAAAATAAGTGATGATAAGAAAAGTAAAAGGCTCATTATTTACACAATTATACAAATATTTTGATCGCAATTAATACATTTTTTGCTTGAGTTGAATTCAATCTCTTAATTTTTTTATTTTTTTTGTTTGCAGTTTGAAATTTTTTGTTTGATTTTTTTGCGGGCGAGGGGGTGGAGTCTTTTCTAACTCAGCAGTTCAGAAGTCATTAATATCGTCTGATTGTCCAATCAGAGGCCCAGCTCACCACATGTTACTGACAGGCGCCCTCTAGCTGTCAGCTCGCTTCATATCCAATATGGCCCCTGCCAACAATCGACTTAATTACTCTGCATCAGGAACAGATGGATGACATCACAGATACTGTGTCCATATTTTATACAGTCTTTTGTTGATGTGAGCTTTCACAGATCTGTCCTCTCACTGCCAGATTTCATTGGCTGGCGTGGCGTTGTCATGGTAACCTTTGATCTATAAAGATTCCCATGATGACCCGGAACAAGAAAACTGAGAAACATTTAGAAATATTAGTGACTTCATCTGTCATAACGTTGTCGGTGATTGCGCAGTTTGGGACGTACAATCCAGTTTTTCATACCGACCACCCGTCACAGTGTTGCAGGGCTCGTCAAACGTCCTGTCCACAGATTAAAAACATGTGAGCATGTTAAAAACATGTGTGATGCTGCAGATTAATCAGGTTTACCTGGAGGACATGACGCGTATGTCTTCACTGAGTGTGTCCAACGCCGGCGCTGCACGCTGAATTAACCTGCAGGTAAACAAAGTGGATCAACAGTACGAGCGCCACAGCTCGCTGACTTTAACACACACACGCCGACACTCTCCATCCATCACCGCGCTGTTAGTAAGGTTGGTAAAATGTCAGCCTATAAATAGAAGGAGCAGGGTGACGGAGCAGAGTGGGAGACTGAAACACTCACACCTCGCTGCAGGTTTTTCAGACGCCGTACGATCCTGAAGTGTGGAGTAACATTTAACATTTAATTTCTGTTGCTATCAGCCGTGCAAAGAAAGATTCAGATTGTAAATGTCAAATCTGCAAACATTAAGCGCTCCTCTAAATGTTGCTCTTAAATCAGGTTTTACTCCTGCTGTTGATTCCAGTCGCACACAGATTTATTTCCCTCCAGTCTGCAGAAACTCAGCAGAAACTCTGCAGACACCCAGCAGAGGCGTGAACCTGCAGGGCCGCTGTTAATGAAGAGGAAAGCTGTGACACTGGAGACGCCGTATCCAGCTGTCGATTGAATCAGGAGGTGACAGTTTGAGGATTAACCTCTTCACGTCCTGCATGTTTTAGGTTTAATGGCTTTGATTGAATCATGTGGACGTGACGGCTCGTCCTCTGGTTCCTGTTTGTACATAAAACACACCACCAAGGAGTTTCTTCCCTTCTTTAATCTGACGCTCTGTCCGTCAAAGAGCGCGCTGACATTTACAGCTGTCACTCAGACCTTCAGAGGAAAGAGGTCAGGGGTCATTTCTCCATCACTTCCTCCAGAGCAAGGGTCTTCAACCTGCGGCTCTCTGACTCCTCTGCTCTGGCTCCTTGTAGCTTTAAAAAATATTATTGAAATAAAGAGTTTTTATTTCTCTTAACCTCAAGTTTTACAGCCCTGGGAAGATAACTACATCTACAAAAAGACTAATCTGGAAGAAAATACTGATTTTAATTCTGTGTGGATGGATTCATTTCACTGACAACGTGATGGATTAATATACATGACGGATATGTGGGAAGACGTTAGCAAACAACAGAAAATGATGAGTGAAGCAAAATAGTCAATAAATGAAATAAAATTCAACAAATATTTCAAAAATGTTAACTTAAAAAAAAAAAAAGAATTCTTTTTTTTAAATTCAAAATTATTTAAATGTTTTGCATTTTTTAGAATTCCATTTTTTAATCATTGCAAATGTTTGAATTTTCAAATTTGTCATTTTTTTCAAAATTTTTGAAATAAAAAAAAATGTAGAAAATGTTTTAATTCTATGTAATTTTCATATCTTATTAATTTTTGGAATTTAAAAGAATGTGGTTTTTTTCAGAGCTATTGAAATTCTAAATCCTTTTTGCAAAACAAAGCAATAAAAAATCAATCAAAATTCTGCCATTTTTTAAATAAAAAACTAAAAACATCACATGCATAGTTTTATAAATAAAAAAAAAAAAACAGAAAAAAACAGAAAAATAATATCAGTTTAACAATAATACCAATATATATTACTGAATTGAAGGGTTATTTAAAAATTTTGACATCTTTGAAAATTAATTTGATTTCAAATTTTTTATTGTAACAATTTAAAAAATGTGCAGTTTTTTTCCATTTCAAATTTTTGTGAAACAATTGCAATTTTTTTTTTTTTTGCAATTATTTGAAATTTTACAAAATTTTTGAAATTTAATAAAAATCTTTAAAATTTTGCAAAATAATCAAATTTTCCATTTCATTTTTTCTTTTATATATATTTTCAAAAAATATATACAAAAAAATGGCAAATTTTTGAATGTTTTTATTCTTTTGTACATTTGTAATATTTCTTTTAAATTTCTGAAACCTTTGCCAGTTCTTGAAATTCTTAAATTTGTGCAGCTTTTTCAAATTTTGCCATGTTGCTGTGTAATCAGCCCCTAAATCAAATCACTCACAGCTTTCCATGTAATATTTGATTCATACTCCTTCCTAAATAAGTTAGTCTTGTAGCTCTTTCATGAGAAGTTGTTATCTTCCAAAAGAAAACCATTGTTGGTAAAATCTCTTCCTCTGAGCTGCACTTTCCCTTCGCTCTGAATCAGACTCAGACTTTGAACCTGTAGCAGAGCCGTCTCCCCCACCAGCCCTCCTTTTTCTGATCAAAACAGAAGTGTCAAAGCGACGTGAGCCTCCTGCTGAGCCGACAGACTGACATCATCATCATCCGTCCTCAGAGATGACGGTGACACCGTGTCATCACATGGGAGGAGGAAAAGCTGCTCTAAGTTCAACAGCTCTTCGTGTGTCGGAGGTTTTCCTTCCTCTCCTCCGTCTGACAGCTGATCTTCCTCTCCGTTAGTTCCTGTGTTCAGGTTTTTACACGGCTCAGCCTCTTTGTCGGGTGTTGGCAGCTTTTTGTGAGAGCAGAGATGGAGCAGGCCGACTGGTGAGAGTTTCTGACTCTGACAGAAAAGCTCACGATGAGCAGATCAACAGGAAGCTGAGCGGAGTGGGAACTCCTGTTTCCTCTTTTCACTCACTCTTAACCTTTTTCTGTCTCATTTTGCTTCTTCTGCTCCTCTGCTGCTGTCTGTCTCTGTTTCTTCAGCCTCTCTTACATCTGCTCTGGATTTTACTCCTTCGATCTAAAACAAGGGTCTTCAACCTGTGGCTCTGGAGCCTCCTGCCGCTCTTTGACTCCATTGCAGTGGCTCCTTTTAAAAAACAAAATAATAATTAAAAAAAAATAAAAAAGATGAGATGAGATGAGCGACTTTATGAATAAAAAAGTAATTATTTTATATTTTGCAAATTAATGAGAATAAAAAATGTACATTTTATTAGTTTTTAAAATTTAAAGAATAATTTTATTTATTTATTTATTTATTTATTTTGTCCCACCCCCCCCCCACCCCCCCAAAAAATAAAGTTTTTATGTATTTTTTTTAAATATCCTTTTATTTTTGAAAATATTTTAGATTTCATATATTTTTTAGATTTTTTAATTTAAAAAAAAAATCTTCATCGCATCTGTCAATAAAGCTTGCCAACATTCTTTTTGAGCGATACTATCAAAAAATATCCAAAATAAATTCAAGGATTGTTTCAATTCTTTTGAAATTTTTTCTAAATTTATAAGATTCATTTTTTAATTTTTTTTTTTTTTTTAATTATTCAAAATTTTTTGCAGTTTTTGTTTAAATTTAGCAAAAAATTAAATCATTGAATTTTTTTTCCAAGAAGATTTTAATATTTTGAAATTTTGAATTCCATGTCTTATTATTTTTTTAATTAGATATAGTTTTTTTTAAGTTAATTTAACATTTTTAACTTTTAAATTTTTGACATTTTTTTAGTTTCTTAAATTTTTTTGCAAGTTATTGAAATTTTAAATGTTTTAAGCAATTTTTTATTTCAGAATTTTGACAACATATACAATTATCTATATTTTTTTCTTTCAAACTTCTTGTTTAAATAATTATTTACTAGATTTTAACTTTGTATAGAATTATCTACAGTGTTTTGTATTTATTGTGAAGATTAAGTAGATTTTGTGGCTCCTGAATGACTTTAATCAATGCGAGCTGAGGAAAAACAGCTCCTGTGACAGTAAAAGTAGCAGACTCCTGGGCTACCATATATGAAAGGATCCCAAAAAAAGAAAGAATAAGGTGAAAAATCCCAGACGTCTCATGTCTCAGTGGGTTTTAGTCAGTGGGTTTCCCACAGGCCGCAGGTTTGGATCTGCCTGATCACATCTGCGTTGTTGTCCCTTATTCTGACTTCTGTTTTCGTTCAACGTCAAGTCGGTTCAGATCCACCGCGTTTTTCTGCAGAACAGACAGATTTTTGCATCAGTGCAATAAATAATTCACTGATAATCAAAGTTGTAGTTTGGAAAACATCTCAGACTGGTTCCTGAAAGAGGAAAAAACAGAAACAAAGTGAGTGCTGAAAACCAGAAGTTTGACGACATATAGGAATCGTGGCGTCCTGCAGCCCTCAAAGCACAAACACAGCCTGACACGGCAGCAGAATCTGCCTCATAACATATTCCCGTCATTTCACATTCACGTCAGCGTCCTCCCTGCGATGGCTCCTGTCACTTTCTGCAGCGTAGCCTCAAATAAAGACGATTTTCTCTGGCAGTTCTGCTCCCACAGAATCAAAGCAGGCAGCGCTGTGATGATATTTTTAAAGTTTAAACTCCCTGAAGATGTGGATACCTTCACTCGCTGGTTGTTGTGTTGATACAGAGGATGGAAATAATACAGCTGCTCTGAAGTTTGCTGCTGCTGCCTGGGAAGTTTTGAAGTTCACTCTTTGTGTGTTTCTTTTTATCCTCCAGTTTTAACTTTCTGTAAGTTTCAGTGCAGCAGAGAGAAACATAAAGATGGCGTCTCAAGCAACATTCACAACCAGATCTCCTTCAGCTAATATCAGGATTAATCCTGACAAACACGTCTGTTTGCTGGAGGATAATCTGCAGGTTTGATCCAAATCTCTGAAGTGATTCACACAAAGTGCAGCTAATAAGTTCACAGCCTGAGATTGAATTAATTGGCGCAGAACAGACTGAGCTACAGACAGGATTGTGTTTGTATCTTTAAGACATCGCTTAACGAGGGGGCATTGTGCTTTTTCAAGTCTTACTGTTTCAGATTAAATTTGAAACGGTATCCACAAACAGGAGGCAGAAATGACATCCCGTCATATAAATACGATCAATAACAAAAAGCTGTTCAGTCAGTTTTATAAAATAAAGTATTGACCTGATCTGGAAGAAACAGTTTCGCCCCCTGGCCCCTGATGTAGTCTGTGCTTCGCTCTGGCCCAGCACAGAGTTGGAGTTTGCTAAGTTCCAGTTTTGAGCTCCTGGAGCCACAGCTTTGTCTGTGGAAACACAAAGAACCACAAAAAAACATCCTGTGAAGTTAACAGTACGTAAGGTCAAGTCTTCTTTCTGTCCCTCTGGTGTTCCCGTAGTATCCTCACATGATTTACAGATTTATGAACTCTTATTTCAGCTTCTGCCCCAAACATTTTGTTTTAGTTCCTGTCTCTTGAGGGCTCCCCGCTACACAAACCCTCCTCAATCCATGAGGCAGGAAAGGGACATAAGAGCAGAAGAAAACTAAACAAGGGTGTGATAGAGCACAAGCTAAAAGTTAAAACATGAACAAAAGGCTAAAACACAGATTTAAGGCTAAAACACAGGCTAGAGGCTTAAAAATGAGCTTAAGGCTGAAATAAAAGCTAAATTCTCACACAAACATTAGCTAAATGGTAACACAAACACTAGCTAAAGGCTAAAACATGAGCTAAAAGCTTAAACACCAGCTAAAAGTTAAAATACAAGCTAAAGGCTAAATCACAAGCCAAAAGGCTAAATCACAAGCTACGGGCTAAAACACGAGTTAGAGACTAAACGTAAGTAAAAGGCTAAGACACAGATTAAAGGCTAAAACGAAAGCTAAAGGCTAACACAGGAGCCAAAGGCTTAAAAATGAGCTGGAGGTTTAAACATGTGTTAAACGCTTAAACATAAGCTAAAGGCTTCAACACAGGCTAACAGCTGAAACATGCGCTAAGATTAAAAACACAAGCTAAAGGCTAAAAAAATAAGCTACCCCAAAACACAAGCTAAAGGCTAAATCACAGGCCAAAAGGCTAAATCACAAGCTACAGGCTAAAATATGAGGTAGAGACTAAAACATGAGTGAAAGGCTAAGGCACAAGCTAAAGGCTAACACAGACGCCAAAGGCTCAAACATGAGCTAGAGGCTAAAACATATGTTAAACGCTAAAACATAAGCTAAAGGCTTAAACATAGGCTAAAAGCTAATACTAAAGCTAAAAGTAAAAACACAAGCTAAAGTCTAAAAAATTAGCTAAAGGCCCAAAACACAAGCTAACGGCTTAATCACAGGCCGAAAGGCTAAATCACAAGCTACGAGCTAAAACATGAGTTAGAGACTAAAACATGAGTAAAAGGCTAAGACACACATTGAAGGCTATAACACAAGCTAAAGGCTAACACAGAAGCCAAAGGCTCAAACATGAGCTAGTGGCTTAAACATATGTTAAACACTTAAACATGAGCTAAAGGCTGAAACACAGGCTAAAAGCTAATACTAAAGTTAAAGTAAAAACACAAGCTAAAGGCTAACACATAAGCTAAAGGCTAAAAACTGAGCTAAGGGCCAAAACACAAGCTAAAGGCTAAATCACAGGCCAAAACGCTAAATCACAAGCTACGGGCTCAAACATGAGCTACAGACTAAAACATGAGTAAAAGGTTAAGACACAGATTAAACACCTAAAACTAAAGCTAAAACTAAAGCTAAAGGCTAACACAGGAGTGGAAGGCTTAAACACAGGCTAAATGCTGAAACACAGGCTAAAAGTAAAAACACAAGCTAAAGGCTAAATCACAAGCTAAGGGCTAAAAAAATGAGCTAAGAGCCAAAACACAAGCTAAAGGCATAAACAGGGGTTAAAGGCTCAAATATGAGCTAAAGGCTACAAGATAGGCTAAAACATGAGCTAAAGGCTAAAACACAAGCTAAAGGCTAAAACACAAGCTATAGATTGTATGGAAAAACAAACGCATCATTTTGACCTTCAGGTGAGGAGAAGGTCAGAGACAGGGACAGGTCAGGTGATAAAGAGCCATCCAATCAAATCCCTCACAGCCTTCCTGAGCGTTCCTGTGGCCTACGTCGTCTGGTTCCTCCTCAGCCTGACAGCTTCTGGAGGACAGAGAGTGACAGCATTGTTTTCATGTGGCCCAGACTGAAAAAGGATTGAGACTCCCCGCTGAGAAGAAGAGCTGCAGAATATTTCTAAATTGATTTAATTCCCCGAGATGAAGATGGAGTGGAATAAAAAAGCCTCATTATTACATTTAAAAGCTGTTATCCTGTGACCCCATCATCACCCCACTCAGGCTAAGTGAACGTCACGCTGTTCAGATGAAAATAATCTCAGCGCGTCGGCTTCAAAGTTCTCCGTTAAAACTTCTGTTGGCTGTGAAAAGAGGAATCACAGAGAAGTCAGCGGTTTAAGCCTCAGAAAGATGGAGTGATTTAGCTTCACATCTGTCTTTGTCCTCCTGTTATTACAGCCTCCTCCTGAACTCTGTCCCTTTACACACAAAGACCCAAACCATCACAGCTTTAATTCCCTTTCACAACTCGTTTCTTCACACCTACGGATGGAGAAACTTCACAACGGCTGTTTACAGTAGAAATAAATCACAAACACAGAAAGATGAGGAGCATCTCAGTAAACAAAAGGATCAAGACTTTTTTTTTTTTTTAATGGTTTAGGTCAGGGGTCTGCAACCTTTACTTTGATAGGAGCCATTTTTCCTCAGCTCACCTGGATTAAAGTCATTCAGGAGACACAAAATCTACTTTATCTTCATGATAAAGACAAAAAGGTGAATAAAATCCTGTAAAATGTTCAAATCTAGTGAATAATTTCTTCAACAAGAAGCTTAAAAAATGTACATGTGATGTCAAAATTCTGAAAAAAAAATGCTTAAAATTTTAGAATTTCAATAGCTTGCAAAGAAATTCTAAAAAATTTAATTAAATGTTAAAAATTTGAAAAAGTCAAAGAAAAAATTAAAAATTTGCATTTTATTAAATTGCCCAAAAAATATTGAAAAATGGAAATCAATATTTCAAAATTTTAAAATCTTAAATTGGTGAAAAAAAAGATGTTTTGCAATGATTTGAATTTTTTTTTTGAAATGTTAAAAAAAACTGCAAACATTTTGAATAATTTTTGAAATAGAAAAAAATTAAAATTAAAAACAGTGGTATCTAATAAATTTAAATTTGGAAAAATATCAATAAAATTGTGCAATTAAATACATCATGTGATAGTTAGACAAAAAATAGCAAAAAAAAATCTTTTTACAAATAAATAAAAAAACAATTATCAAAATGTATTATTTATTTATTTAATGTTTTTTAATTATCAAAAAATAAATTTAAAATAATCAAAATTCTTAAGATTTGCTATTTTTTTGGAATTACTTGAATTGCATACCATATATCGTTAAATTAGTAAAAGAATCTTGAAATTGAAAAAAATTGCAAAAGTTTTCGAGTTGAAAATAATTCTTGAATTTGATGCCTTATATTGATAAATTGGAATTAAAAAAAAAAACTCAAAAAATGTTTAAAGAATTGACGAATTGAATCCCATATATTGATGATATCACTCAAATCATCATTTTCTGTTGTTTGCTATTGTCTCGCCACATATCAATCTTGTATATGAATCTGTCATGTTGTCAGTTAAATGAATCCATCCACACAGGATTAAAATCAGTATTTTCTTCCAGATTAGTCTTTTTGTAGATGTAGTTATCTTCCCAGGGCTGTAAAACTTGAGGTTAGCCACAGGTGCATTATAAAACCATGAAATGTTTTCAGCTCCTGGAGCCACTTTATGCTCCCATACATGATTCATCCCCTCACTGTGCCACCACGACAGGCGTGGAGCTGGCTCCATCAAACATGTAGAAACAGGGGGGGTCACATGACCTCCTGAACAGCAGGAGACGGTTTCTGCTGTGCTGTAGATATAGAAACAGGATGTAAATGTTTAAGGGTCAGACGCCTTAAAGATTTACGTCTCACAGCGACAAAGAGCAGAGAGTAAAACGAGTCGACGCTCAAACTTTGCAGGAAGGTCGACACACGTTTCAGAGATAAAGGATGAGCTTCACAGAGGGATGAGAGCGTGGATCCACAGGTTTGGTCACAGAAGCCTCTCCATGCAGAGTTTCCTCCGTGAATTTCACCCCCTGCTGAGAAATCCTGGTCCACAGAGTCCGACTCTTTGGCTCCTGTGAGTTCTGTTTCTGAGCCATCAGAGCGCGGCTCTTTAACCTCCCGGGTTTTTCTCCTCTGGGGTCGCTGAGGCTCACATTTAAAAGGCTCAGTCACCCAGAGTTAATTATTCATGCTGAGCCCAGAAATAAGTGCTTTTCACTGGTTTTGAGAAAACTGCTCGGTCCAGTTACAGCCGGGGGGAAGGTTTAGGAGCTGATACACACGGTTAAAGTTTCAAAACTCCCAAAAGTCCACAGTTAGGTGATGTTTTTTTGTTTTTGTTTTTTTTTTAAGTTGTCACTGTGTAGAGTATGGGAGCCCATTTCTGCCAGTTGATAATAATACTTTTAAAAAGTCAAAATTATGAGAATAAAAACTGTTTGATATGAAATTAACAAGTTTTTCTTTAGCATATTAAACAATAGCGAAAAACAAACTTCAGCAGAAAACTTTGTCGTTGGTCAGATTTCTTCATGTCTACCATCCCGTTTACTTTTTAAAACTTTTTTTCTTATGATTTAATTTTTTAATTTTTTTAATTTCAAGTTTTATCTCACAATTATGACTATTTATTTCAGAATTTTGACTTTTTATCTCATATATTTCACTTTTTTTCACATAATAATGACTATTTATTCTCATAATTTCAATTTTGTAATCAAATAAATTTTACTTTTACCTCATAATTTTGACTTTAATATCTTCTTTATTTTCTTATTTTCTCATAAAATTGACTCTGAATCCCATAATTATTACTTTTTATCTCAGTCTCATCTTAATCTCATTAATAATTCTTAAAAACCTTATCAATTTGACTTTTTAATTTCATATTTTGACTTTATATCTCATAATTTTAATTTTGTAAACTCATAACTTTTACTTTTAATCTCATTATTTCAATTTTATCTCATAATTTCATCTCTTATCTCTTTTATCTCTTATTTTGTTGGGGTTTTTTTCTCATAAAATTAACTTTTAATCCCATAATTATGACTTCGTATCTCAAGCTCAAAATGTGGACTTTAATCTTATTATCATTTTTTTAAATCTCATAATTTAACTTTATCTCAAAATTTTGACTTCATATCTCATGATTTTAATTTTGTTATCTCATTATTTTTACTTCTTATCCCATTATTTCAAATTTTATCTCATAATTTTGACTTTGATTATTTCTTTTGTTTTTTGTTTTTTCCCCATGAATTTGACTTTTAATCCTTTAATTATAACTGTTAATCCTAATCTCATTATTTGGACTCCAATCTTGTAATCATACTTTTAATCTCTTAATTTTTTTTTATCTCATAATTTCACTGAGATAGTTTTGACTTTTTATCTAATAATTTTCACTTTTATCCAATAATTTGAACTTCATATCTCAAAATGTTGACTTCCATCATAGAATTATGACTTTTAACTCATAGTTTTGACTTTTTCATCTCATAATTGTGACTTAATGTACTTTTTTTTGCAACTGGCAGAAACAGGCTTCCTTAGAAAAGCTGTCAAAAAAGAAGGAACAGGAGCAACCCATAGAATTTAAGGGGAAAAAAACTTAATACATGTTGTCAGAAGCTGCTTCAATTATTTTCTTTTTTGTCGTTGTTTTGAAGAAGAGATTTTATATTTATTAGATTCAAATCATGCAGCATAGCTCTGGCGTCCAGCAAAAAAGTGTTAATCTACTTATCAGGACAAAAAACTAACGTGCACCAAACATTTGTTCAATCAGATCCACTGAACGTTCTGGATGCTTCCATCTAGCGAGACAAACTGGAAAGGCAAAAACAAAGAGTGAACAAAATGTGAATTAAAACCAGAAAAGCATTTTCCAGCGGTTTAAAACAGGTAGGATAAAAGGCGTGGATGAGTTGAGTTTGTGCGAGGGGAGGATTAGGAACAAGGAGACGGAGGATGAAGGAGACGGAGGAGTGGAACATGTGCCAGCCTCCTGCGAACCACGTGGGAGCAGAGAAACAAGGCCATCGTCTGCGCGGAGCGGTGACAGCTGTGGGATGTTTGGCTTCACTTCCAACACTTTGTCTGTTGTCGCTGAAACGGAGCAGCCGTCTAAAGCTCTCCATCCGCTGCTGAGAAGAGGATCAAGAGCTTCCTGAAAGGAGGAGTGCCAGGAACGCTCCTGTTACCACACGGCGTCCCGTTTCTTTACCTGGCACTCCTCTGTTCAGGCGTGACAGGCCCACAAAGAGACAATCACAGGCTGTTGTTCAGGCGTGTAACACGGGTATTTAAAACACACACACTCTGAGCTGCTGCTCCCTCTGTCACTGAGAAATCTTCATCAGAACAGCAAACTGGGAAACTATTGTGCTCAGACTTGGCGTCTGTTTCTACTGTGGAGGCATTTTCTCCTTTCCAGGCTCGTTCTTCTGTTTGGGGTAATTAAATCTCTCAGTCCAACAGAGACGGAGCCAAACACGTCGTACTACCAGAGAAAACCCACACAGGAAGGAGCTATCACAGAGTACAGGCAGAAGCTGCAGCGCTGAAGGCAAAGTGACTGGAACTGACAGAGGAAACCAGTTATCAGCATGTTAAAAAAATAATTAGCACAGAAAAAACTTTATAAAAGTCGTCTGTAAGAGTGGCCCTCACATCTCACTTTGTCCCATACACGACTAAAGTCTTATTTATTATTTTAGTTCATGTTTCTATTTTTTATGTTTTATTTATTTTATGGTTTTATTTATTTTATGGAGCTGGCAAAGCTTTGTATCTGCCTTTACTTTGTTCCTTTTGTACAGCACTTTGGAGACGTTGGTCTGTTTTTAAAATGTGCTGTACAAGTAAAGTGGATTGGATTGGATTTATCTGGATCAGAGGTCACATCATTCGGAAACCACAAAACCATATTGTAAAAAAAAAAAAAATCACGATAAAGGGTGTAAAACTTCTATACATAGTTAAAATCTAGTGAACAGTTATCTAAAAGAGAACTTTTTTGAATTTATGAAATCAAACATGTGATGTCTAATTTTTTTCATTTCTAATAAATTTGCAAGAATCAAAAATAAAAATCAAATAATTTCTAAAACTTGAAAAACTTCAAGAATTAAAAAAAATGGAAAAAAAAATGTGATCAAAAATGGCAATTCTTTAATTTAATTCGATTTTTGAAGTCTAGTGAATTTGCAAATAAATAAATAAATAAATAAATAAAAAACCCTTTAATTCGCAAAGATCCCTAAAATTTATAAATAAAAAAAATGCTAAATTTCTTAAACTTTTAAAATTTAAAAGATGTCCAAAAAAAAGAAAAAAACAAACAAACAAACCAAAAAAACAAAACAAAACGGGATTTTAAGTAACAATAATAATAAAAACTTAAAGTTTTGAGAAATACACAAAAACTTACATTTTTTTGGTTTTCATTTTCTTATTTTTTTTTTGATTTTTTAAATTTTATTTAGAAATTTTAAAAAAAATTACAAAATTTACTTTTTCGGAATTTGATTTAATGCAAAATATTACATTAATTACTTTATTTTCATAAAGTTGATCAATACATTTGCAAAAATATCAGAGATTAAAACTTGAAAAAATTGCAAGAATTTTAAAAACTGTTTTATATTTCAAATAGAAATGTTAAAATTTGCAAATTTTTCTTAATTGTTGAATCAAAAAAATTACCAGTGTTTCAGAGAATACACTTTTTAGAAAAATAAATAAATAATCAAATTAAAAAATTATTTATAAAAAACTTAATTTTTTTTTTAAATTTGATTACATATTCTGATCATATTGCTCAACTTATCTTCTTGTTTGTTTGTCTGTTTTATGTCTTTCCACATATATCAATCATGTATATTAATCCAGCATGTTGTCAGGTAAATGAATCCATCCACACAGAATTAAAATCTGTATTTTCTTCCAGATTAGTCTTTTTGTAGATGTAGTTATCTTCCCAGGGCTGTAAAACTTGAGGTTAGCCACAGGTGCATGGAAAGTTGGTGGGCTGTTGATGTTGTAGGAGGTGAAGTAGAGCGGTGGCAGGCTTTATTGACAGATGTCAGGTTGAGGACCCTAGTTTCCAATCCAAAGTCTAAAGCAGCAGCAGCTTAAAGGGATCATCTTCCTGTCCCTCTGCAGAGTCTAATAAAAAAGTCCGTCCTGTACAGACGGCATGTTTGTTCCTTGTTGAAAATAAAACAACATTTACGCAGATGCGAGCAGTAAAAGCGTACTTAACAACGCGGCTTCATCCTCTCCCAAAGATCCTGAGTCATTGCTCACTCTCAGACTGAAAGCTTTCTGCAGTAAAAGTCACTTTTCAAATGTCACTGATAATTTCAGACTCTCTGGAAATGACCCAGACGTTCAGCCGAGGATTGTGGGAACTCATCTGTCTGAAACATTAAACATTATCTCTGTCTGTGTGTTGGACTGTATGTTGGAAAAACCAGTGAAATGCAGAGAGAAAAAGTGAATCATTCAAACTTTGTCTGTCTGCAGAGTTGACGGATGAGTCAACTCATTTCAAACAGAAACAAATATTTAATGTTCCTGTGTCTGTCAGACTGTGGCAGCAAAACTTAGCTTTGGTGTCAGTTTGGCTTCTTCTCCATGTGAAGACGTCTTCATCGTGAGGTTATCATGGGATAAATCACTTCCTCTGGTCACTTCCTGGTTCCTGACACCTGTTTTATAAGCTCAAACTTTCTCAGCTCCATGAAAGGCCGGCAGGACGTATAAATATTGCAGGTTCAGGGTTTCTTAAGGTGAAGGCTGAGCTGTGATTTATATTTGATGGGTGTCTCTATCTCACCCACACATCAAATCTTTGGCTTTCCCTCAGCGTGTCAAGGACTCATTAGGCAGTAGATCCTCTGGGCCGGAGCTCCAGGAGCTGATTGATTGTCTGTATCGTTCCCAGGTCAATACTGGAATTAGTAACCGCTGTGGCTGAACCTCTGGAGGGTTTGACAAAGACTGGAGTCACCCAGAGATGACGTACGGGGGAGTTAGAGTCAGATTTTGTTGATTGGGTTATTTGTAAATGTTAACTTGTGTTTTCTTTTTAGCTTTTATGCTAACGATTCCCTTATGCCTGTGGTTCTTTGTTACAACACAATCAAGCTTTGTGCTGTGAGGAGAAAAACATCAGCGGGATCATTGATGTCTTCATGAAATGGTAGAAACATGTTTTGGTCCAAAAAGCCAATAAATCAAGCACAGCAGCATTGTTTCCAGGCTCTCATAGCCCCTCTGTTCAGAACGCTCTGATTTAGTGGGTGTGGCCTTCATATGTAAATGAGTCACCGCTGATACCGCCCCGCTCTTCCACGTCACTGAGAGCGGCGCCACGAGCTCCGAGTGCACAATGTTTAGAAAACAGAGAAGCTCGTTTACCGTAACATTACAGGCTAAAACAACAGGCTAACTGCAGCTAAAGTTAGCATCCTGAAGCTAACACAGAGACAGGGGGGACACTGAGGAAAAGCTCTTCCATCTGCTCCACAGCACACAGCATTTAAAATACTCACATTTCCAGGGTCCCAGGTTTGTTGGAGGATGGTTGGTAATGCGCCTGGATTCAGGACCAGTCTATTGGCTAGCCCTCTGTTGGACTGTCCAAAGTTGGAAAAGCAGTCGGCCGTGAAGTGACTAGCACACACATGCTCAGTTTTACTGAGTGTAGCTGGAACATTTCCTGATAAATGAACTCTAGACACTTAGTCTGTCTTCTTCTGAGATGGGAAGCTTGAGCATGGAACTATGTGGCTGTTTACAGCCAAAAACAGAGCAGTGATGGCACTTCGACTTTGGCATTCTCATCCCCGCTGCTGGAGAGAGGAGTGGGCAGGGAGGGGCTTTGGGGGTATCTGCTCTGGTGGACCAATCAGGTCAGACTTGCTCCTGATTGGTCAAATTAGGGAATCACTGACGTCAGCAAATCCCCCAAATTCCAAACAGCTGGTTTTAGGTCAGGATTTTACATCCACAAGCTCTACTAAGAAGTCTAGTGAATTTGCAAAAAAAGAAAGAAATAAGAAGTAGTGCTGCACGATTTGGGGAAAAGGTGCGATTTGTGATTAGGTGGACAATATTGCGATTGCGATTGTGCTTGCGATTTAATAAAAAAAGTTGCGTCATGATGAGTCTACAGACTTGCTTGGTTATCATGGAGAAAAATCTGAATTGCATGTGCTGACATTGCGATTGCGATTGCGATTGCGATTGCAATAATCGTGCAGCCCTGATAAGAAACCCTTTAATTTACAAAGATCAAAAAAAAAATTCTAAATTTTAAAAAAAATGCTAAATTTCTCAAACTTTTGAAATTTAAAGATGTCCAAAAAAATATTAAATAAAATAAAATAAAAATGGGGAATTTGTATAATAATAATAATAAAATTTCAAAAATACACAAAAACTCTAAATTTGTTTTTGTTTTTCATTTTCTTAATGTTTTATTTATTTATTTTATTTATATTTATATTATATATTATATATTATATATTATATATTATATATTTATATTTATATTCATATTTATTTATTTATTTATTTATTTATTTTAATTTTATTTAGGAATTTTAGAAATTTTAAAAAAATTACAAATTTATGTTCTTTGAAATTTAATTTATTTACAAAATATTCTATTAATTACTTCATATTCATGAAGTTCATCAATACATTTGCAAAAGTATCAGATTCAAACCTCTAAAATTTGCAAAAATTGAAAAAAAAAAAGTTTTATATTTTTTTTTAAATCTGCAAAGAAATGTTAAAATTTGCAAACTTTTCTTAATTGTTGAATAAGAAAAATTACAAGTGTTTTAAAGAAATACAATTTTGAAATTACCAACAAAAATATATATATATTTTAAATTAGATTTCATATACTGATCATATCACTCAACTTATCTTTTTGTTTGTTTATCTGTTAATGTCTTGCCGCACATCAAGCATGTTTTTTAACCTGAACAGGTTTGGTCATTAAATACCACATTTTGTGGGCTGGGAGGAAAGACAAAGACCCACAAATTTCACTAAAAGACTTAATAAAGAGATTTTTGCAGAATATGGGACCTTTAATATTAATTTTAAGAACACCAGTTTTTCTGTTTGAAAATGTTTTGCGCTCATATGATCTCATGATTCTCCTCCACAGACGGATTTCTGGCACCCTGATGGACGGGAACCAAAAAGTGGAGGCTTCAGTATGCTGCTTCTACGAGATCAAAACCCACGGTGAGCCATGTTTCCCTGACGAGTGTCCCGTTACAGAAGGTAAATCTGAAGCTCAGTCCATGAGGAAAAGTTTACTGTTTTTCTGAACTCTGAAACACGACCGATCTTTTCCTCTTTGAAGCTGTGTGAGCTGCTCGTTTGGGCTCTTTGGTAGTTTGGAAACTCAGGAACCAAACTCCCGCTCTGGATGATTTGATAACAATCACTGTTTGTTGTTGAGGACGGTGAAACCGTCTGTTTCCAGCTCCAGTTTCCTCAGTTTCTCTGCCTCAAACACTCACGTATTAATTTGTCCCAGACTAATTCCCATGATTCCCCCCTCTCACACACACACACACACACACACACACACACACACACACACACCAGGCACATACCAAATGAGTCACCAGGCTTTCTCCCTTGTTAGGTTAGCCTGGGTTAACAGCGCTGAGCTGGGCCTCGGGGCATGGAGGGAGAAATTATTAAAAGACATCATTATTTTAGCCTCAACATCCGACCTTTAAACAGGAACGACTGCAGAGGTTGATTCATTTACCAGGCATGAAGAATTTACACATGATAACAGACTTTTTACTCAGCTTTACTCAGCTTTAATCAGTTAAAGGGATTGTCCATGAAGCTGATTTAAAGTGATGGAAAGTTTAGCGTTTGCTTTCCTCCACCAACAGTTTAGACTCGATCACTGAGTCCAGTTAGTGTCAGGAGCCGGCCTCAAATTTGGATAATGGGTTTACAATGATGGTATGTCAGGGCTCGGTGACGATATTAGCACAAATTAATCAATCCCAGCCAGTTACACAAAGAATCGTTCAACTTTTCCAACACCTGATGTGAAGAGTTGGTCTGACCTGTCTGAAACACTGCCCCCTGACACGGCGGTGGGAACTACAGCAGCTATACGACAGAGGAGCAGGATCAGCTGACTGTGGGGGGGTGAAGCTGAACTTGTTGCCTTGAGGAGGAAATGATGGAGGCTCAGAGTGGCTTTTTGTCTCACAGATGAAGAGGATTAAAGTTGGTGTTTCCCATTAGACAGACAGCTCAGTGCTGCACCATGAACTACATCCAGTGGTGTGCGGTCAGGGGAGGCAGGGGAGGCAGTGCCTCCCCTAGGCTAACAAGAAAAAAAAATTACATATTTTTTTTTTATAAAAATATATTTTTTCCAGTTGTTTGTATACAATTTGTCATAATTAAAAAATAAAAGAGGAAGTTGCTTATTTGTCGATAAGAGGGAGGCTAACAGAGGGGACGGACAGCGTTTCGCACTGGCTTCATGCTTGTAATGTGCGTCGGAGGCAGAGACTCAGAGAGAGAGAGACCGTTTACTTGAAATCACAACATTTGCAGGTTGCATGGCGCATGCGTACTAAGGTCTCACGCTGATTAACGTGGGCATGGATGAGGCACAGCACTTCTCTGCCTCCACAGGTTGTAATACCACACCTCTTTGAGGTCTCGCGATAGTTTGTTAGTGCAGATGTTTAATAGAGTATACCGGGGGTACCCGGCCTGTGTTCTTGTGTTGTTGAGATACGAGTTATTTTTGTTCGTATTTTGCTCTTTCTCCTGTGATGTAAATCCTGTAGAAATGCAGGTGAATGTATGTTTCAGGTTTTAATTGGCATTTCGTCTCGTTAACTCTGGGACTTCAGTCTGTCTCCGAACCGTAGATGGGAAAGCTGATTAACATTTATTTACTTGGCTCGTTGCTAGTAACTGGTGTCTAGGAGTCCGGGCCAAAGTGAAGGAAAAGACTAAAGAGGAGGAAAAAAGGTGCACCTTGTGCACAACCGCACATTTATTGAGGAAACGAAGACCAAAATAATGTACTCCAGCCCCACACACACCATGCATGCACTCAGACCATCTCTCCTTATGTCACGCGCGTGCACACACACACACACACACACACACACACACACACACACACACACACAGCACAGACTGTCACCGCGTTAAAGGGGCAGGGCTGGCCAGTAACAGTTTGTATTAGCAAATGTGAGCAGTGCACCGTATGTATAACACACACATATAGAAATTTCAGCTTTAGCTGGCTGCCTGCCTCCCTCGTCATGGACCTCACCGCACGTTACTGACTACATCAGAGTTTGAGACTCATGATGTAACTCTGCAGACCTGTTAGCCTTTATATCACCACAATGAGCACATTTGAATGATATTATTAACAAAGCACATGTACATCAGCTATCTATTCCAACACTTCCTTCTTTCAACTCTTTATCTTGCACTATTGTCAATTAAATGTGGGGTTAATTGTTAAAAATCCCATTATTTTCCCCAGAATCACTACAGGGCGCCAATTGTGAAGTTACACACACTGCAAATAACATTTCTCCACATTTAGGTCTAAAACATCACTTTTTCTGCAGATTTAGAGAATTATATGTGAAATATATTTGTCAAATATTATATCTAAATGTTGAATGTTATTTATAAATGTTATTAATGAATATCCGGATGCTAAATATTTAGCTAAGACTAAATATTTATCAAAGATTTCTAAATCTTAAGCAAAGATTTCTAAATGATTGCAAAGATTTCAAGATACTTGCTAAAGTTTCGAAAAATGAAGCAAAGATTTCTAAATATTTAGCTAATGTGCAAATTCACCCATCCGTCCCCCGGGTAGTACCAAAATAAAAGTTGGAGGAAGTGGTTTTGAGAAAGTCCAGCTCTTCCTCTTCAATGTCGGCCACAGGATCTTCATCAGCACCATCACAGCACCTGGTACGTTTATTTTCTAACAGCATGTTTACTAAATATTTAGAAATCGCACCTCTAAATATTTATCTAACTGATAAATAATTGCAAATTCACACACCGAGGTGGTGGTCCCTCTTTTTAAGAAGGGGACCAGAGGGTGTGTTCCAGCTACAGGGGGATCACACTATTCAGCCTCCCTGGTAAGGTCTACTCCAGGGTGCTGAAGAGGGGAGTCCAACGGTTGGTCGAACCTCAGATCCAAGAGGAGCAATGTGGTTTTCGTCCCAGCTGTGGAACACTGGACCAGCTCTATACCCTTGCAAGGGGGCTAAAGGGGTCATGGGAGTTGCCCAACCTGTCCACATGTGTTTTGTGGACCTGGGAAAGGCTTTCGACTGTGTCCTCCAAGGTATCGTAACAACAATGGTTTGTTGTTACGGGCTGTTCTGTCTCTGTATTTCCGCCGTAAGAACTTGATCTGTATAGCCAACAATAAGTCAGTCAGGGTTGGACTCTGCCAGGATGGAGGAAAAGGGTGGACTACCCACTCCAGGTCAGGAGAGAGTCTTTGCCCGAAGTGGAGGAGTTCAGGTATCTCTGGGTCTTGTTCACGAGTGAGGGGAAAATGGAGGGAGAGATCGAGAGACGGATCGGGCCGGCGTCGGCAGTGATGTGGTGATAAGAGAGCTGAGACAGAAGGCAAGGCTCTTAATTTACCACTCAATCTATGCTCCAACCCTCACTTATGGCCACGAGCTGTGGGTCGTGACTGAATGAACCAAATGGCGGATACAAGTGGCTGAAATGAGTTTTCTCCACAGGGTGTCTGGGCTCAGTCTTAGAGATAGGGTTCGTAGCTTGGACATCCAGGAGATATGTCTCTCGACTAGCCTGGGAGGAGCTGTGGAAGTGGCAAGGTACAAGGGCCACTGGTCTTCGCTGATGGCACTGCTGCCCCCGCGACCCTGACCCGGAGGAAAATGAAATGAGATTTGACAAATATTTTTCACAAATATTTCTATAAATCTGCAGAAAAAGTGATGTTTTAGAGCTAAATGTGGAGAAATGTTGTTATTTATAGTGTTTTAAACTTTACGATCAGCGCCCTGTACATCACAACTGTTTGACCAGGAGTTGTGTTACTGTGAATTGTGGCGCTGACAGCCTGGTGCTAAGAGACACATTCAGAAACATCACTGATGATGTTTCTGAATCAAAGTCAGAGGGTTGAGACCTCTGGAGACCCTGAATAAAATCATTAATTGATTAAATATTTCAGCCTGAGTCTCAGTAACTGAGCGTCAGTCAAACCTCCTCGGCCTGTGTGAGTTGAGATGTTGATTTTGTGGCTTATAAAACATTTTCTAACAGCTGGGCTTCATTTGATGGGGTTGTTTCCTCACTCAGTAAAACCCTCAGGTCCTGCTGGCCACAGTGTGTGTGTGTGTGTGTGTGTGTGTGTGTGTGTGTGTGTGTGTGTGTGTGTGTAATAAAGAGGTGGGGTATTGATTTCAGGTCAGTCACGGTGTCACAGCTGATGGTCCAGTCAGGGGCTGGTTTAACTGGCAGTAATGATCCTTATTGGTTTGTAAAAGGCCCCAGAGGAGACGTGGACTCTGAGGATCAGGATCAGGATCAGACTGCAGCCTCAGGATCAGGGTCCAGACACGCTGTCAAACTTCTTTGAACACCGTGTTTGTTTCCTGTCCTCTGACAGATCCACAGACCGGCTGTGAGGAGTTTGTTTTCCACCGCTGACAGACTCTGCCATCAACGTCCTCTTAAAGAGGAGTTTAAAAACACAACATTTACCCACAAACCATTCAATGTTTCATTTAGCAATTTGTTGATGTGTCTGCTGCTCTGTTATTACTGCCAGTCACACACTTTTCAGAAACGAGCTGCACCTCAGGAAAGTTAATGTCACGTCAGTGGGAGGAGAAAGCAGCTGATATTTGTGGGCGCCCTGAGCGCGCCGCCGCTAAACGCCGCCGCTAAACGCTGCTTATGAGAATTCATTAGATTTTTATGTGAGCTTGGCAACAGTCCTGTGATAACAAGGTCAAATTAAATCACAGAGCAGCCTTTTAATTCTCACTCTGAGAGCTGTTATTCAACTTTTTCTTTTTTCTTTCCAAAGTGAAAACCTTTCAATGCCCTCCACAAAGTCAGAGAGCTCTTAATCGCCACCGGCTACAGCACGAACACAGGTCTCTGGTGTAAAACTGCCTCATTTTGTCTGCCTGTCTCACTCTGAGGCACACACACACTCTCACACACACACACTTACACACAGAAACAGACTCTTGAACAGACACAAAGGAAAGGTTAGACTGCTCTGTATCTGTTTTCAGGGGATCTCGTCAGGTGAGGGCGAGACAAAAAGTTGATTCATGATGTGGTAAAGTTTGTGATGACGAGGTGAAAGAGACGCCTGCAGGAGTATTTCTGCTTTTAGTTACCAATAAAGATCAGGGGTCTGCAACCTTTACTTTGATAGGAGCCGTTTTTCCTCAGCTAAACTGGATTAAAGTTATTCAGGAGACACAAAATCTACTTTATCTTCACAATAAAGACAAAAAAATGGATACAATTCTAAAGAAAGTTAAAATCTAGGGAATAATTGTCTGAACAAGAAGTTTTATTTATTTATTTATTTATTATTCATACATTTGTTCGTGTGATGTCTTAGTTTTAAATTTTGAAAAATACAAAAAAAAAAAAAAAAGGCAAAATCTTGAAATAATAATAAAAAAAAACATTTAGAATGTCAATAATTCAAAATAATTCTACAACATTGGGAATTGGAATTATTTGCAAAAGGTAAAACCAATTTTCAAAAACTTGCAATTTCTGTATTTCCAAAATTAATGGCATTTAATTGAAAAAAAATTGCAAAATTATCAAGAAATATCTGAAATTTTTAAATATGTTAAAATTTAAATTGAAATGTTTTTTTTAAATGAATAGAATTGTACATGCAATTTCTTCGTTTTCAATTTTAAAAAACGGCTTAATTTTGAAACAAACAATGCAAAAATAGATTTTTTAAAGAAATGCAAAAGTTTAAAAAATTTAAACAATTGACAATTTAAAAAAATGCAAAAATTTAAAAATCATGGAATTGTGATAAATTTGCAAAACTAGAACTTTTTTGAAATTAAAAAAAAATAATTAAGTAAAAATAAAAACTTGACATTCCAAGAATTTGCAAAAATTAAAAAAAATTTGCTGTGATTTTAAAATTGTGGACGTTTCAACGTTTTGCAGAGTTTTCATGTTTTTAAGTTTCAAAAATTTAAATCTTTTTAAAAATGGCCAACTCAAAATTTGGAAAAAATAAAAAATAGAATTGCAATGATTGAATTAAGAGAAATGCAAAGTAAATGCAAAAATGTAAAACAAATAAAAAAAAATAAAGAAAAACAAAACAAAAAAAGCTCAAATTAAAAATAAATAAATAAATCTAATATGTTTTTTTTAGAAAATGTCAAAAAAATTCTAAATGATTCTTGAATATGATTCTTTATATTGATAATATTGCTCAACATTTTCTTTCTTTTTTCTTTCTTTTTTTTTTATTTTTTTTTTATTGGTTTGAGGGAAAATTTAATGGGTTGTGGCCTCGACAGCTAAGATTTCTGCGTCCCAGTGAAAAGAATTTTAAATGTGGACAGCTGCAGGACTTTGGACCAGCTGAAGAGTCTTCAAAGACTTTTTAAAATGAAAATATAACAATCCATCTAAAAATGCATGAGCTAGTTTTTCTTTATCGTCTGAGACAGCGCACGTCTCATTCCAGCAAACTGCAGAGGTGAAACCAGGCCGTCCTACAGGCTGTGAGGTCAGATCAGTAGATGATGTCCATGAGGGGTCTGGTTTTGGTTCCTACAGGTTTTAACAAATCCTGGAACCTGCAGAGTCCCACTCTTTGTTTTTAACACTTCTTCATACCTAACCTGGGTTAAATGTTTGTGCACTAACTGAAAGAACCCTCACTAGTTTATCATGTTGGTTTCACTTTTGTGCGCTCTGTTGATGCACCGTGCAGATTTTTGTGCTTAAAGGAAATACCTGAACCCTCCAGTGTCTGAGCAGTTTTTGTTATTGTGTTGGTGTTGTACTGTAGTACGATGCATGACTAAGACGTTTCTTCACCTGCGAGCCGGCGGGTTGATTGGCAGCGCTGTATTCCCAGGATGCACCCTGAGGTGACACCTAAATGTTGAATAATGCATACTGTCAGCCTCCTCCAAACACAGCTCCTTTTTTTTTAAAGAAACGCTGTTTCACAACTTTCCTCTGCCATCCTCACCCACATTTTTACAGACGACATGTAAACATTACATTACTGTTGATTTAGTTCAGTCCCAAGGTGACAACAACCATTTCTCTTCTTATTTAGGAAACAACGCCGGCTGTCAGCGGGGGATTTCTGGGGTTTAGTTTCTGCATCAAAGGAAATGTTTCCACAATGATGTAAGTCACAGAGTTCCTGTCGATCATCAGAGTCCCACGAAAGCCTCGCGGCTCAGAGGATCCCAGTTTGGGTTTGAGGCGGAGGTTGACTCAGCGTAGAAAGCAAAAACTTTAATAGAAATCCAAACATGAAAGAAGTGAAGCAGGGATTACAGCTCTCTGTGATACGATGCATTTCTGTCAATTTCATGTGTGAACAGTCAAAACAGGGAGGGGAAAACCAAAAAGAGAGTTTCTATGTGGATTCAGGGACGTCCAAGTCACGTTTGTTATCTTTTCTGCTCCATGTCTGGACGGAAAGTCACATCCTCAGGTAGAAAACTTAAAGATTCATTTCTATGAGGCAGAGGATGATGAATTTTGATATTGTTTCAACATCTTCCTTATTGAAAGCTCCTTTCTGGCTCCACGCCATTGCATGTTGGCTGCAGATATCAATTTACACCGGCTGCATGTTGCATAGCACGCCGCATGAACAAAGGTCTGCAACCTTTACTTTTTACAAGGAGCCATTTTTCCTCAGCTCACCTGGAAAAAAATCATTTCAGGAGCCACAAAATCTACTTTATTTTTACCATAAAGACAAAAAAAATTGCTAAAAAATGACAAAAAAATTAAAATCATTAAAGTTCAATGTTTTTTTTAATTACAATATTTCTTTTTTAATTTTAGAATATTTAAGGTACATTTTTATTATTTTTTATATATATTTAATGTTTCTATTTTTTATTTTTTATTATATATATTTTAGGAATTTAGATTATTTTTTTTTTGTATTTTTATATTTATATCTGTTTTATTTACTTTTTTGGAAATCATTGCACACATTTAATTTTTTTTCCCCAAAAAATTGTGATTCCAAAAATTGCAAAAAATAAAAAATAAATAGAGAAGAAAAAAAAAGAAAGAAAGAAAGAAAGAAAGAAAGAAAGATAAAAAAATGCAATAATTCCAAAAAAAGCCAAATCAAAGAAATAAAATAAATTTAATAAATAAAAAAATATATAAATAAATAAATTGAAATAATACTCCCTGAATATTTAAAAATTTACAGAAAAAAAAGAAATATAGAAAATAAAAAAGGCCCTCAAGATTAATCAGTTTCATAAGTATAAGGCTTCCTTAAATTTTATTTTTGTATTATGTTGTGCAAACAATTAGCTAGTTGTTTTTGAAAGTTCTGTACTTTTGCATAATTAAAAATAGATTAATTGATAAATAATAAATATTTACCATGTATTATCTTTGAAGCAGAGGATGGGATGAAGGCAGAGGCCACATTTACCTTCTCCAGCACACAGACACAATCACAGTCCAAACAGGGAGATGAATTTGGCTCCACTCCGGCCCTCCCCCTCCCCCCTCCTCCCTCTGAGTCAGATAAAAGTGTCAGCCAGCGGCTTAAATTATTAATAGCCTGCTCTGATCCCAGCTAAAAGGTTTTGGTCTAATGAGGCTAATTTGTTTTCCCTCCTTGACACAATCAGAAACATTCATTGTGCTGTGATGATTGCTGTACGGCGTGCTATCAGAAATTACAGCTTCGGCGCGATAGCCCAGCAAACAGCTTCTTTTATGGCGCCGAGCAGCCTGTAGTCCAACCTTTACTGCAGCCTGAACGGCCTCATTAACCTTGGCCTGCCCAGACGCTTGGTATTAACAAGCAGATTTAATGAAGTGTCAAACTCGGCCGTATATGAGACGCTGTGACGTGTGTGTGTGTCAGAGAAATGTGTGTGTCAGGTTTATTAACAAGCTGTGTAATGAGAAAGCAGGTGAGCTGTGTGTGTCATATACTGATGGACACTACAGCACGACTCCTCCTGGTGGCACCAGCGACACCAACGCGCTCCTCGCAGAGGGAAACAGACAGATGACATGGAGTGAAGAGATGTTCCCGACATTTTTAAAAACCACGAAGAAGAAAAGAGAAAAGTTTCTTTCTGCTGGAACAAGAGCAAAGACAGAGGATGAACTCCAGACTGCAGAGAGAGGAAGGTTTACACACACGCTCCATGTTTGCTTCTTCCAATCATCAGGATGGTGCTTCCTTTTTCTGGAGCTTGCTGTAACCAACTGTTTGTCTACATCAAGGGTCTTCAACCTGTGGCTCTGGAGCCTCATGTGGCCCTTTGACGCCTTTACAGTGGCTCCTTGTAGCTCAAAAAATTATGACGGAAAAAAAAGAGTTTTTATTTTTCTTACAAAGGGTACTGATAATTAAAGACACTGACACTAAATGAAATCATGCTTTAAAAATTTCGTACAACTAAATATGCATCATATCCTGCAATAGATATTTTTCTAATGAAGCAATACAATATTTTGGAAACTTTTGCATTTTTTTTTCTTTTTGAATTTCAATTTTTTTAAGTTTTTCAAAGTTAAAAAAAAAACATTTTTTTTGTAGATTTTGCAGAATTTTTGAAATTATTGCAATTGTCATTTTTTTTACTTTTACAATTTTTTGAAAAAAAATTAGAATCCTTTTTTATATTTTAAATTTTTGAATTTTTTTTTTTGAAAATTTATGAAATTTTTGCAAATTTTTAGAAATTTCAAAATTTAGGTAATTCTGCAAATTTTTCTGCACATTCTTTCAATTCCTTTTTTGGTAAAAATAGTGATTTTTTTTTATAATTTATGCAACTTACTGAAATTTCATAAATTTGGAAAATTTATGAAATTATTATTATTTTTTTATGTATTTTTTTTTTATTATTTTTTTTTAAATACAAAATATAAAAATCTTTTCATCCATCCATTTTCCATTACTTAGATGGGTCCAGGTCACGGGGGCAGCAGTGCCATCAGCGAAGACTAATATACCAATAATACAAATATTTTTAAATGTATGTATATATATATATATATATATATATATATATATATATATATATATATATATGATATATATGTACATATATACATATATACATATATATAAATAAATATACATAAATAAATTACTTGTACAATATTATAAACACAAAAAACTTCAATTTTTAGATGAATTTTTAATAGATTTTCATTATATGTAGAATTTATTCACTTTTTGTCTTTACTGTGGAGGAGAAACAATCACCTTGGTTGTGTCATCAAGGTTTCCACGACTCCATCCTGAAGGTTGATCATTGCATGAGCTGTTGACGAGTGTGTGTGAGTGTGTGAGTGTAGACACATTAAGCTCCTTTTGTGTTGTTCAGAAAAGAAACTAAATATTCAGCGCTAGCTTTGCCCTTGCCACAGGCTGGACACACACTCACACACACTCACACACACTCACACACACTCTGACAAACTGTTGGGATTGTTTGACAAAATGTTCGACACAGTTCTTGCTGTGAATCCTCCTCTCCTTTTCTCCTCTTCTCTTCTTGTTTTCACTCCGCGTGTCTCAGGAGGTTTTGCGTCTTGCTCAAGGACACTTTAGCAACATCATCATCATCATCATCATCATCATCATCATCAGCAGCAGCAGCCGTCACCTGAAGCCATTCACATCCCAACAAGTGGAACGAGGAAAGTCTGGCTGAGACTTTAAAGGATCCTGTGAGACCACAGGTTTAACTCCAGAGAGAGAGAATCTGATCAGACGTGGACCCGACCTGAGACTTCAGGAAGTCAGGAGCGAGTTCTGATCAGAGACAGAGGCAGGATGTCACCGCTCTACTTCACCTCCTACAACATCAACAGCCCACCAACTTTCCATGCACCTGTGGCTAACCTCAAGTTTGACAGCCCTGGGAAGATAACTACATCTACAAAATCTTTGCGTATCTCTTAAATTTCAAATTTTTTGTAGCTAAATAAATTGGCAAAATTTAATAAATTTTTCTTTTTTTAATTTCGCAAATTTTTTAAATTTCGCCATAAATTACATTCCAATTCGTGCTAATTTTTTGTTCTTTATAAAAATTATGAAAAAATTTTGCTTGTTTTTTTTAATTAAAAAAATTGTTATTTAAAACAAAAAATTGCTAATTTATTAAAAATTAAAAGAAAAAAATGACAGCAAATGTAAAAATTTAAGTTTTTAAAAATTGTTATTTAAAACAAAGAATGAAAATTAATTAAAAATTAAAAGAAAAAAATTGACAACAAATGTACAAATAAAAAAAAATTAAAATTTATGAAAATTTTGCTCGTTTTTTAATTTTTAAAAATTGTATTTTATAAGAAAAAAATGTTAATTCATCAAAAATTAAAAAAAACTGACAACAAATGTTCAAATTAAAAAAGAATTGTAAAATTTATGAAAATTTTGCTTGTTTTTTTATTTTTTTCAAAATTGTTATTTAAAAGAAAAAAATATAAATTTATTAAAAAATTAAAAGAAAAAAACTGACCATAAAAAATGTACAGATTGAGAAATTTTGAAATTTTTAAAATTGTTATTTAAAATAAAAATGCAATATTTTTAAAAATTAAGAGAAAAAAAAGTCTGACTACAAAATAACAAATTTAAAAATGTAAAAAATGTCCAGTTTTGGTATCACTCACTAGATTTAAATTAGAAAATTTATGAAAATTTTGCTTGTTTTTCTTCCAAATTTAAAAGAAAAAATTTCAAAAAATTGTCATTATTGTAGCGATAAAGTAGATTTTGTGACTCCTGAAAGACTTTTATCCAGGGGAGCTGAGGAAAAATGGCTCTTATAAAGGTAAAGGTTGCAGACCCCTGCTGCAGACGATACCGATTTCCAGTCCTGTTCGATCCTTGCAGCATCCTCTAAATACGCCGGTGTTTCCGTCAGTACCTGTACTGAAGTGTCTGATGAAGACTCCTTGGATAAAAGGCTTTGAAGGTGTTATTTCCAGGTAAAATGCTGCATGATACGCCGCTCTGTCTCAGCTCTATGGGTGTCCTCCTCCTCGCCGACGGCTTCATGGTGATCATGGGCTCGGCTGCATGCACAGGCTGTGAGGCCGAGCGGCTCAGCGGGACGCCTCCTCTCAACAGATGTAGAGGTGGTTAAGTGTCTGATCTGGACGTGTCCTGGACGTCTCCAGCTGCGATGAGACCGTGACTAATACTCCACCCCCCATCCCCCCCACGCCGCCTCAGCCTCACACAACAAGTGTGAAGTTTCCACTGGACGTCTCACCTCCTCTCCCCTCTTCCTGCCTGTGCGCAGGTCAGGATGCTCTTCATTAATCATGGATTCACTGCTCACACTCACACCTGCGTTCCCGCTGAGAGATGTGGGCTCACACACACACACACACACACACACACACACGCTCTGTTCCCTGCTCCTGAAACAGTGTAAATTATTCAGCGTGTTATCAGAGAAGGTCTTTCTGAAAGTGTGATCTGCTGTATTTACACCTGAGCGGCTCTGACCTCAGCATGCAACTTATGAATCACCTTCAGTCTGTGTGTGTGTGTGTCATGAAGCTCAGTCTGCCTCTGTGTGTGTGTGTGTGTGTGTGAGCAGTCATTAGGTATTCCTGTAGAGTTACAGAGGATGCAGACCTGGTCTTAACTGAATATTAACAGCAGAGAGACGTTACTGACGACATATTTAAGCGCTGTTATCCCGCTGCGTCGCTGTAGGCGGTGAGTTCAGGGTCGGTCTGGAAACATTAAAACTGTCTCACCTCTGAATCAGGTTTTCCTGGTTTTCATCAATAAAACAGCTCACCTGACGTTACCTCCTCTTCTGTCTCACAGTTTGAAGCAACACGATGCAGCATCAGAGATTTAACATCTGGACGTAAAATCTATGACACACGTTTAAGCCAGTCTCCATCACAAAGACCAGAAACCACAAACACACCAAATCAAAACAACTTTTACAGCATTAAAAACATATTTACAGCCTGGTTCAAAAAACAGCTGATTTTTCAGTCGGCACACTCTGAACGGGGGCTGGATTTTTCTAACTCTGCAGTTTAGAAGATATTAGTATCATCTGATCGTCCAATCAGAGACGCAGCTCAGCTCATGTGACTGACAGTCTCCCTATAACTGTTACATTGCTACATTGTGTAAACAACAGACCTCTTGATATCAGTATGAATATTTATTTTTGTTTGCAGTAAATTAGCAATGAAAACCTAGTTGACAAAAAAACATCGAATAACTTATTTTTCAAAGTTTTGTTAAAAGAAAATACATTCACACACGTTATGCATAAATAACAGGAAACTGACAAGAAAAAGTTAAAGCTCCCATCTCCTGCTCCTCTCCTGCAGTTTAATCTGGATCATTGATGTCTTCATGAAATGGTAGTAACATGTTTTGGTCCAAAAAGCCAATAAATCAAGCACAGCAGCATTGTTTCCAGGCTCTCATAGCCCCTCTGTTCAGAACGCTCTGATTTAGTGGGCGTGGCCTTCATATGTAAATGAGCCACCGCTGATACCGCCCCGCTCTTCCACGTCACTGAGAGCGGCGCCACGAGCTCCGAGTGCACAATGTTTAGAAAACAGAGAAGCTTGTTTACCTTAACATTACAGGCTAAAACAACAGGCTAACTGCAGCTAAAGTTAGCATCCTGAAGCTAACACAGAGACAGGGGGGACTCTGAGGAAAAGCTCTTCCATCTGCTCCACAGCACACAGCATTTAAAATACTCACATTTCCAGGGTCCCAGGTTTGTTGGAGGATGGTTGGTAATGCGCCTGGATTCAGGACCAGTCTATTGGCTAGCCCTCTGTTGGACTGTCCAAAGTTGGAAAAGCAGTCGGCCGTGAAGTGACTAGCTCACACATGCACAGTTTTACTGAGTGTAGCTGGAACATTTCCTGATAAATGAACTCTAGACACTTAGTCTGTCTTCTTCTGAGATGGGAAGCTTGAGCATGGAGCTATGTGGCTGTTTACAGCCAAAAACAGAGCAGTGATGGCTCTGGGAGTGGGCGGGGAGGGGGTTTGGGGGTATCTGCTCCGGTGAACCAATCAGGTCAGACTTGCTCCTGATTGGTCAAAAAAGGGAATCGCTGACGTCGGCAAATCCCCAAAATCCAAACAGCTGGTTTTAGGTCAGGATTTTACATTAACAAGCTCTACTAAGAACAGGTTTGGTCATTAAATATCACATTTTGTGGGCTGGGAGGAAAGACAGACACTTAATAAAGTGATTTTTGCAGAATATGGGATATTTTATATAAAAAAAAAAAAATAAATGATATAATTCCTCTTTGACTAAAAAATAAAAAAATAGAAATAATTAAGAATAATTAAATCAAATGAGGAGCTCCTGTTCCTCTCTCCGGCTGCATCCATGATAATTACATCAAAATAGCCAGTTATGCAAATTAGGTGATGATGTCTCTGATGACTTCTAGGACAGCCAATAGCTACTTTCCTTACTGGGGTATTGGCGGCAGCAGCAGAGACAGATCTGGTGTGATCTGGCCGTCAGATTAAAGACTTAGACAGACACTCCCTTGATCACCCCTCATGCTGTTGAAACTACGGTGGCCTTAGAGGACAAGAAGTTCCTGTGATGCATAATAGAAAGTTTGACCATCGATTTTGCAGACACCTCCTCTTTTATTTTTTTTCTTCTCCGTCTTCTAGCTGATGCATCAAACAGAAAAATGAGTATGGGGTTAGTTTGTCCATTCTGAGCTACTGTATAAACATGGCATTAATTAAAAAAAACTTTAAATTTATTTATATATTTTGTTGATTTTTAGCTAACTTTTAACATTTTATTGGATTTCGACCAAGTCTGGTCTGATAAACGACCAGAAAAATTCCACGTACTGTCCCTTTAAACGTCCATCTCTTTAGATCTGCATGTGAGAATAATTGGGAAGGCACCTCAGTAGAGTATATATGTTAAAGTGATTCATTATGGAAAGAAAAGCTGCACCTGGACCGAAGGAGGAGTTTGATAAACTCCCAGAGAGAATCAGGATTGTTCGTCTTTAACGTCTCAGTTTGTGAATCATCCTCAGTTTTCTTCACTTTGTTGTTAATTTAGGAAACATCAGATCAGCCCCTCCTCTGCTCGGCCTGTCTCTGGAGTTTTAGCATCTCTTCATCTTCTGTTGTTTCATATTTAATATCCATTAGCATCCATCACAGCCCTGCTCGTCCCCTCTGACGCTTCCCGCTTTCTGCTGTGGTGAAAACCCAATTAACCCACATCATGGATTCAGGAGGGATCCGTGTGTCGATACGCTCCTCTACCCGCGCTTTCATCCGTCTCTCCGTCCACTCTCTGTATTCATGTATTCCCAGCTCGTGCAGCGTCAGTGCTGCTGCCTGTTTGATCCGTGCTGTGACACCCCAGGGTCCCTGAGCGCCTGTCTTTGTTGTCTGCCCCCTCTAACTGGGATCACTCTGCTCCTGCAGACCCTCTCCTCGGAGGCCTCACACTGGACAACGTGTTGGATCTATTATTCAAATGTCTCTACAAAGAGGACTGGCTGTTTGAGTAATGAGCGTGGACGTGAGGCACAGGTGGAGCTGCTAACCGTACCTTCAGTGTGCGGCTCCCTCAGGTGTGGTTTCCTCTGGACGGAGAGAGCGATGCATGAATTAAAAACACCTGTGGTCTCGATGCAGCACGCTGAGAGGACTCTGAGAGAAGTCATGGTAGTTGGTGGTTTAGAGGAGACAGTCAGGGACCAGGACCCTGACAGGGCGCTCCATAAACGCCCACCTGCAGAGGTAAACCAGCTGAGAGGACTCAGGACAAGGTGTTAACCCTCAGCTGACAGTCACGTCTGCACATATGTTAGTGTTTAGAGAGCAATGCATGGACGTAAACATGCTTTTCTACAAGAGATGACTTAGTAAGAACGAAACAGCACAGGACGTCTCATGCAGGGTTAAATTTGACGGCAAATTCTGATTTAGTCTTTTGAACAACACACCATTTAGTTTTAGTCTAAGTCAGAGCCGGTTCATACAACGGCGTATTAGGGCCACTAAAGAAATAAACAAGGTGCAGCTGTTAGCAGCCTGTAGCATGTCAATGCTAACTGGTGCTAGGCCAGATGTTTCCCACAAGGTGAGGAGAAGGAGGTGAGGACAACGTGCTGGTTCTCAGGTGTGAGCTAAGAAGTGACGACATGGACCTGTCCTTCCATCCATCGTTATTGGGAACGTAAGATCTATCTCCAATAAGATGGACGAGCTAGCCATGCTAACCCAGCAACAGAGGGAATACCAGAGGGCAGAGTAGCATCATGCTATTCACAGACATGGCTAACAGAGCTAACAGCAGACACCAAGGCCACATGTGAAGAGCTTCACCTGCTGTGAGCAGACAGGATCCAGGAGACAGAGACTGAACAGACTGCTGAAGAAGCTCAGTCCTGGACCCTGTGGAGGTGGAGGCTGGCTGACTGGACAATGATGGACAAGCTGTCAGCATCTATTTTCTTATGGAGCTTTTTACACTTTCTATACACTTTCTGACTTTGGTTTTCTTGATTGCTGCTGTGACTTCAAGTTCATTGTACTTGTTACAATGACAATAATGTTTTATATATATATATATATATATATATATATATATATATATATATATATATATATATATATATATATATATATATATTTATATTAGTGCTGTCAGGTAATTAAAAAAAATAATCTGATTAATTACAGGATTTGTAATTAATTAATCTAATTAATCGCATTTTAATCTCATATCTGCTTAAGGTCCCAAAATAAAGAATTTGAATTCCAGGACATTACAATTACATTAAAAGACACTTAAAAAAACATTTAAAAATAAGGTGGGAATATATACAACACATTTTTAGGTACCCTGAGGCATAAGGAACAAATGAAAAAAGTTTTATGGTTCTATCTTTACAAAATCTACACAGTCCTGCACCTAAGATAAGCTGATTTGATTTTTAGGACGTTTTTTTGCTTCTGTTCACATTTTTACTCGATGTGGACTCAATTTTCACTGCAATATGAACTTCTATACTTCTATGAGGTCAGGAGAACCAGGGCTAAAGGCTAAAAACTGTGAGGAACTATGTACAAAACACTTTAATTCAAGTCTTGGATCAAAGAAAAGTGAAGTATTTTCAGTTTAACATGCTCTGAACACACAAACTGTTGCTGATTGGTGCAGAGCAGCCCCAAGCTGAAACATGACACCAGGAAATTTTCAAAGAATTCTTTAGATTTAAATACAAGACCTTTATCAATTATTCAGGGCTTGTTTAAAGCAGTAAAAAGTGTAAAATTATCTGTTTTTTACAGAATTGAGCAAACGGTTGATTTTCTGTAGATTTTCAAAAAGGACGTGTGAATAAACGAGATGTGGACGCTCTCTCTTCTCCCCGTTCAAAGCATGTTGCTGACGTCAGGTGTGATACATTCAGGGACCGTGGGAAATTTGAAAATCTGACGAGAACACCACTTTTTCCATGTAGGACAAACGGTTTGTAAATGCCAGGCATTTGGAAATAAGTGCGTCTTTGAACGCCTCGCGGGTTTGGGATCCAGATTGATCTGCGTTAATTTTTATGACGCGTTAATTTGCGGTGTAATTAATTAATCTAATTAACGCGTTAAAATTAAAAACCCATATATACACACACACACACACACACACACACGCTGCTTTCCTCTCCAGCTTTGTGAAACCAATCATCCCTGGCTGACAAACACATTGGTACCAGCACCTCAATAAACAAGCGTGGAGCTGCACCTGCTCTGCACATACTCAAACAAAGCTTTGCTCCAACACAGATCTGTTTTAGGATGGAGTTTACACGCCCTCATGATTTACGGGTTACAACAGGTGAGATGGTGTCGACTGAAGCAGCAGTTTCAGTTTAAATCCAGTGAACACCTGTAGACGTACGGCATCGTTTGACAGATGGGATCATTTGGAGGATGAGAAGAGCGTGCAGACGTTTTAATTCGAGTTAAAGAAATGTTACCAAGACTCTGAGCTGATTCTTGTTTCATTTTCCACGAGCACCCCAACTAAAACAGAGCAGAGCTGATGCAACAGGCCGCAGACTCAAAGTCTGGAAAACCTGCAGAAACCGGCCAACGCATCTCACGGAGACTGACCCAGCCCAGCTCACACTCTCGGGCCTTTTCTGCCAAACACCCTCTACCCTTAAATCCAGAGCCAGGATCTGACCGCTAACGTGGGGAGTTGGACTCTGCAGCACTAAGGGAAACTTTTAACAGATGGGGAACGATGCAGGAGCTAAGTTGGGACTAACAAATAATGATTAGAAGAAACGCTGCTGCAACAAACGCC
Source organism: Halichoeres trimaculatus (assembly GCF_033239565.1). Classification (NCBI taxonomy): domain Eukaryota; kingdom Metazoa; phylum Chordata; class Actinopteri; order Labriformes; family Labridae; genus Halichoeres; species Halichoeres trimaculatus. The sequence continues at coordinate 36,683,101 of NW_027437188.1, forward strand.
CCCTGCTGAGGGAGGCTCTGAGTTCCTCTGACTCCTGCTGATGTGTGTTCGCAGACAGACTCGCTGTGACTAATCAAACAGGGGCCTGATGCTTTGCTCAAGGACACTTGTCTGTGACAGAGACTGACAATGAGCTCTCGTGGGCTCAGAAACATCCCCGTACCCGCTGCCCCGCCGTCTGCGCTCCTTCTTTGAGGCCTTGAGTTTGAAACGCAGACCCAGACGTCAGAGATGAACCCCTGATAAAACCGTTACCAACGGAGCAGAGGCCTTTCAGGCTGTTTGTTAAAGCTCTGAGTAATTATTGTGACATTTTATTTTGCTCCGGGATGTGGACTAATGCAGCATAATAAACATGAAAGCTGCTTCACCTGAATTTCTGAACAGCAGGTGGTCTCTGCATCAACGCCGCATCAAAGAGACGGCAGGAGGAAAAAAAGACGTTCATCCAAAAAGCCTCAGCGGAAAATCAGAGAAGAAAAAGATTTATTTCTGAAACGTTTGAAAAGGTGGTGATGGAGAGGGATGTGGAGGAGGATCTGAACAAAGACCAAAGACCAAAGACAGAACATCACTTTAACCACCAACCACACACAGAGGGAAACGTTAAACTGACAATACTTTCAACAAACAGAGCCAGCCAGAGCCACAGTTTCAGCCAATCAGAGGCAGAGCAGGGCGGGAAAGTGTTGAAAACCAGAAAACCAGAAAGTGTTGAAATTTACCGTGGGTGGAGCTGTCGAACCGTGGAAATATGTCACTAAACAAAGACAGCTGGTGGTCGTTGAATTCTGACAAAAGTTGGAGCGATGAACACTCTACTGCCCCCTGATGGTGTATCCATATATTACATTTTTTATCCATTTTTATTTATTTGAATGGCGTCTTTCAGGACACAAGGACAGCTTACATTATAAAAGAAGTACAAAAGTTAAAATACATACAAAACAATGTAAAAAAAAAAAACTGTAAAACCACTAAAGCCGCTATAAATAGAATAGAATAGAATAGAATAGAATAGAATAGAATAGAATAGAATAGAATAGAATAGACTGTATTTATCTCTGTGGGGAAATTCAGGAGGAGTCATTAAAGTAGTCAATCACACCTGAGAACCAGCACGTCATCCTCACCTCCTTCTCCTCACCTTGTGGGAAACATCCGGCCTAGCACCAGCTAGCACTGACATGCTACAGGCTGCTAACAGATGATTTCACATCAAAATAATGCAGCCATGGTTACATGTAGGATCTCCAGACAAACACAGGAGAAAAGTAGTAAAAATATCACTGAAGACACAAAAAGTTTGGTGTCCGTGACCAACAATGAACCATACAAAGTAATGATCCACTCCAAATACAAAGATGACGAAAAAGAGACGAAAAAATAACAAGAAACAGACAAAGAAGAGAGAGTTTCTGCAAAAGGCAGCCACAGCCAACAGGGTGGCGCCAAGCAACCCATAGAACAAAAATATATATAATAATGGAATAAGAATATAATATGTTAGAAATTGAAGAAATTAAGAAAAGTAGAAAAATATTATTTACATATTTACATAAAAACAAATAAGAACAGTAGATAGGTTATAAGATACAATAAAATAGAATAAAAAAAGTTACAGAAGATTTTAAGATAAGAGCATAAAAGTATTGTGTCGCACACTTGGACAAATGAATGACGTATCAGGCGTGCATGGGTTCTTAAAATAAACTTTTACTTTCAACTCTGAAAATACAGAAATACAAGCTCAGAAATTCAACGTTGCTGCTTCCTGCTTTTCATCCTGGGCTACTAAATGATACACGTATGACGTAAATGACTAATTCACATGAACAGAAGTCTGGTTTCTCTCATACACGTTCCTTATCTGTGTCGCTACATTTACCCACTGTTTCACCAGGTTTGCTCACCTGGAAATACAGACCAAACAAGGAGATCCAGACCTGGTTGTTACCATCAGATCATACTCAGACAGGCAGAGCAGCATCAGCATCAGGGAGGAGATGAAAAGGCGGCTGAGTTTTGCCAGTTTGAGCTGTTGCTCTCTAACACCTGGCCCTGTCATGATGATGAACATTTCTGTATCCACTGTGGTCTGCTGGCAGCCGAGCTGCTGTTTGGCTCTGTGTGAGGACAGAGTGATGGAGCTAAGCTGTTATTTTGAGTGTTAATGTGGAAACTTGGCGTCTGTGTGCAGCAGCGTGAGCCAGGCCGTGCCCGGCGCAGCCTTTCAGGCTTATGACCCCATGCCTCTGGTCATTACGCCAACACCACACGTCCCTGGTGGATCTTCCTCCTTTTCCTCTCCACCTCTTCCTCCTCTTTGTGTCTTTTTAACGGTTTCTTTTCTGGTGTTTTCTCTTTATCCATTCCCCTCTCCCCTCGGCTCCGTCACGCTCCCCCTGCTCTCTGAATTCGCCGTGTTTGGAAGCCGCTGCAGCCGTGAATGCTGTTATTGTAGAGCGTCAATGCTAATATGCTGTGTTTGTGCCTATGGCAGACAGTGATAAGATTTACCCAGACGCAGACACGCTGACTCTGTTGGAGCCAGCAGTTGGCACGGCTATAAAGGAGGCTGAGCGGCGTATCACTGCTAATATGAAAAGCTTGGCCTGGCGGTAAACAGTTGGTGACATATTTACATATACATAGAGGACCTGGCAGGGTTATCAGCTGGATTGGCTCGACTATAAAGAGATGTGAGGCAGCAGGCTTGGTTTGGTGCCTGTCTGTTGGGAGTTTCACCTCCTGTGTTAGTGCTGCCCTCTGGCAGTGCAGGGTAGCAGCAGAAAACACACGGCAGGAGACATTAACCACATGTTGAGTTGTTTGGACACTGTAAAAAAAGGTTTCAGGATGAGTGTTATTGACGCTGTTTGAGTGGGAACTTCATTTCATCTCCTTTAGGGTCGGTTCAGCACAGCAGAACAACACGTTAACCTCGGTGGTGTACAGAGTTATCCTGAAACTGATCTCCATGAAACGTAGGACTACAGTTTGAACATTTGTTATGGTGCTGAAATAAAGTAGAGATGATGTGTCATGTTTCTCTGAGATTGTCTCAAGATGCTCTTTGACATGAAATCCTGCTTTGATGTAACTAGTGTAAAAAGTCTGACCCTTGTAAACCTTACGATGGTAAAACAGCCACTCCCTGTAATTCACTCCTTGGTGCCCGCTCCTCTGTGTCCCGTCCTTGGTGTCCGCTCCTTGTTGTTTGATACTAGGTGTCAGATCCTTGGGATCTGCTTCTTGGTGTCTAATCATCAGTGTCCCATCCTTGGCCTATGCTCGTTGGTGTCCGCTCCTTGTCGTCCGCTCCTTGTTGTCCACTCCTTGGTGTCTGCTCCTTATCGTCTGCTCTCCAGTGTGCGCTCCTTTTCTTTGGCTCTTTGGTGTCCACTCCATGGTGTCCACTCCTTGGTGTCCACTCCATGGTGTCCACTCCATGGTGTCCACTCCTTGGTGTCCACTCCTTTTCTTTGGCTCTTTGTTGTCCACTCCTTAATGTCCACTCCTTTTCTTTGGCTCTTTGTTGTCCACTCCTTGGTGTCCACTCCTTGGTGTCCACTCCATGGTGTCCACTCCTTGGTGTCCACTCCTTTTCTTTGGCTCTTTGTTGTCCACTCCTTAATGTCCACTCCTTTTCTTTGGCTCTTTGTTGTCCACTCCTTGATGTCCACTCCTTGTTGTCCACTCTTTGGTGTCCAATCCTTGGTGTCCACTCCTTTTCTTTGGCTCTTTGGGTGTCAATTCCTTGGTGTCCACTCCTTATTGTACACTCCTTGGTGTCCACTCCTTTTCTTTGGCTCTTTGGGTGTCCACTCCTTGTTGTCCACTCCTTGATGTCCACTCCTTGTTGTCCTCTCCTTGGTGTCCACTTCTTGTTGTCCACTCCTTTCTGTCTGCTCCTTATTGTCTGCTCTACAGTGTGCACTCCTTTTCTTTGGCTCTTTGGGTGTCCACTTCTTGTTGTCCACTTCTTGTTGTCCACTCCATGTTGTCCGCTCCTTGTTGTCCACTCCTTGGTGTCTGCTCCTTACCGTCTGCTCTATAGTGTGCACTCCTTTTCTTTGGCTCTTTGGGTGTCCACTCCTTGTTGTCCGCTCCTTGGTGTCCACTCCTTGGTGTCCAATCCTTGTTGCCCAATCCTTGGTGTCCACTCCTTGGTGTCACTCCTTTTCTTTGGCTCTCTGGATGTCCACTCCTTGTTGTCCACTCCTTGTTGTCCACTCCTTGGTATCTAATCCTTGGTGTCCACTCCTTTTCTTTGGCTCTTTGGGTGTCCACTCCTTGTTGTCCACTCCTTGATGTCCACTCCTTGTTGTCTGCTCCTTGGTGTCCAATCCTTGGTGTCCAATCCTTGGTGTCACTCCTTTTCTTTGGCTCTCTGGATGTCCACTTCTTGTCGTCCACTCCTTGGTGTCTGCTCCTTTCTGTCTGCTCTCTAGTTACTGCTCCTTTTCTTTGCTCTTTAGTGTCCAGTCCTTGTTGTCGACTCCTTTTCATTTGCTCCTTGGTGTCAATTTCTTGTTGTCTCATCTTTGGTGTTTGCTCCTTGTGGTTCATACCTTAATGTCCACTCCATGGTGTTTACTCCATGTTGTCAGCATGTTGTCTTACTTTGAAAGCTCCTGGGCATTTCATCATGGTTTCTGTGCATGGTTTCCTGTCCTGCTTGATCTGCTTTTTGTAAATTGACATGTCACTGCTCAAGCATCAGTCAAAACTAGGACGTTTGTGAACCTGCTGGGGCAGGAACTCAGCTTTTTGGCCGTCAGTTTTCAAGGGGCAGACTTTTTGTGTGTACATTTTTTATCTAAACACATTGCGTCTTTTCTAAACACGGGCTGGGTTTCCTTTCCTGACATGATGAAGAGAAAAGATTTGGGAAGGGATGAGGAGGCTAAACGACGAACACAGAGAGAAACAAAGTGAAACTTTGACGGAGCTGAAGCTATTTTAAATCGGATAATAAACTCAAACTGACCCCTGATTGGACGGCTGGGGACGAGAGACAAAACGACTAAAATTATCACCGGTATGATCTTAATTATGCATAAAAGTTAACTCATGGGCCTGGCTGAGATGTAGCCCGCTGATGTACGTGAGTGTGTGTGTGTGTGTGTGTGTGTGTGCTGCTGCGCTGTAGGAGTGCTGACTCACTGGTGTGTGTTCATGCGATGCAAATGAGGAGAACTTAAAGTTACGGAGAGTTTAGAAAGAATCAGAGTCAGACACAAACATATGGAGATTACAGAGTGAGTCAGAGACAAACAGGAGCGTCTCTGACCCCATGGTTCCTGTTTTTCACACCAAACCATCTGTTGCTGCTTTCCAGAGGGAAACTTTGAAAAACACTCGAGTTTTAGAAATGCACGACCATTTTTGGCTGGAAATAAATAAGGAGAGAAAAACTCTTCAGATCCGAGCTGATAACTGATCAGTCCCAGCTGAGAAATCTGAAGCTTTTACCTCCTGTTTCCTTTTGTTGGTCTCACACTCTTCATCCATTCCTCAGTGTTGTGAATACATACTTGTTTTTTCCTCCTTTCAAAAGCATCGGGTGTCTCTATTTTTCTCAAACCTGTTAAATTCTCTGTTGTACTTTCTCCTGAATAAACCTGAAGTGGAACACAGACCTCTCTGCTGGAATAAGATGTTTTTTAAAAAACCACAGCAGCTCTTCATTCAGTCCGTAAATCCACCAGAAACAAAACCTCAGAAGACGCAGCTCCTCCGCCGCCTTGACCCGATGTTTGGATGTTATTTTCTTCGTCGTGCTGTACCTGAACGATGGCAACCCTTTTCACAGTCTCACATTATTCCTCCGTAACTGGAAACAGAAACACATCAGAGAGTTTTTCTGTGATGTTGGAGACAGAGAATGAGAAACACTTTCTTGAAGAAGCAGGACTCGAGGAGCGGTGGCGCTGGGAGATGATGCTGAAGCCGTTAAAGCTTTTTGCAAAGTGGGCTCCCGGAAATAACCTTCAGGCTTTAATGTGTCAGTAAGAATTTAGAGACAGAAGTTTCTCATGTTTTTTTCTAAATTTTGACCAAATTTCTTTGTTATTCTGTCCAACGTGTTTGAATTAAGGACGTCGGCCATATTGGAAATGAAGCGGTCTGATCTTCCTCACAAAAAGCCAATTGTCAAGTCAAATTACAGCTTAAAAAGAGATTTAACTGACTTATATATATACATAGATCAACCTAGCTAAGATAAAGTAGAAATAAATGACAGACTACGTGGAAAAGCAGTTTATTCATATGCTGTTTTATTTGGTAAGTTTTGGTTGAATGAAAATAATCAAGTGCCGTTTTGTAGATAAATAAACAAATAAATAAGGACTGTAAGTATTGATCACATCATGTTGTTAATTATATTTAAGACTTCAAACTGCAAAAACCAAAGAGGCAAAGAGGCCGCCGGGAAGAGTCTTTACCTTATCTTAAAGAAATGTGATAAAATGTTAAAAGTGCATAAAGGAAAAATAAATAAATATCTGATCAATCTGAAATTATTCCTTCAGTTAAAGCAACAATTATAATAATAATAATTTAGTGTCAAACTCAGGATTTCTAAAGATTAAAAAAAACAAACATTCAATTTTTTGTAAACAGAAACATAAGTTTAACCTGCAGTTTAACTTTGTATGTTTAAATTTATAGACTTGGTAAATTTCTTACCATGGTTGTATTTATCTGCATACTTTAAAGGTGTTTTTTTTTTTATTAATTAAAAAAAAAATTAATTTAAATTTTAATTAACATTCAAACAGCTTTAAAAAGACAAAACCAAGAAGAATCTGTCTTATTGTGTCTTTTTAAGGAGATTATTTTATTTTATTTAGTAACAGATTTACACATTTACTTGTCTTACCCTCTAGTATTATAGCCAGTATTTTTTATTTTTATTTATTTATTTACTTAGTCATTTTTATTTAATTACTATTTCAGTTTAGCTCCTGTGTTTCATCATTTTAATTCAATTTGGCTTTCCTTTTCATGTCTTTGTGTGTGTGTTTTTTTTTGTTTGTTTTTTTTTTTAATTGAATGTGGTTTTGGGAGGGGAGATTGTGGGGGTCTTATTTATTTATGTTTTTATTTATTTATTTTTCATGCAATTTTCTGCTTTTTATTCCAGTTCTTGTTATTTCACTTTATTTATTTTATTTTTTTTTGTAAAGCGCATTGTATTACAAAGTCCCGTATAAAAAGGGCTATACGAATAAAGTTTGATTAATTGATTGATTGAAAAGAAAACAATTAACATTCATTTAAAAGCAGATTAAAAATAATAAAATAAAACAAAAACAAGCTATAAGCATGAAAGTGGCAGTGCAGAGCTGCAGAGTTGTGCGGTTAAAAAAAAGTTGTTAAAATGCTCTAATCAAAGGCACCTAATATGAGAGGCCTAGTCCACTAGGCAATCTCTGCTCCAACAAGAAGGGTTTTACTGTGACTATTGTCTTTATTTCATGGATTAATTTTATAAATATAAATAAGCCAAAAAAAAAAAAGTTGAATAAAAAAGTAAATGTGTCGCTAACCAGTTTTAAAGTTGCCTCAGCTTATCCACCTCGCTCCAAAACTGATCATCTGTCTCTCTTCTCTCGTTGGCTTGAAAACAACCAGACCTGATTCGAGGTCAGTCTCTGGTCCGGGTCTGATGTGTCACAGGATCTGATCAGACAGGGTTTTTATTTGAGTTGATGTGTCCGCTCACACTGGATCCGCTTCGTCGCAGTCTGGCTGCATCCCAGCTCCGGCAGGTCAGAGCTGGACACAGCAGATACCCAAACCTAAAAAGCAGTTTGAGTTGGACAGGAAGTCATGCATGGAAACCACCTAAAAACACCCAGAGACTTTCAAAATAAAACAAAACATGTCCAAACAAGATGGTGTTTATCTTAACTCCAACAACAAACAGATATGATGAGCAGAGCCAGACCAGGAGCCAGACCAGGAGTCAGACCAGGAGTCACAGGTTTGAGGTTTTACAGCCCAACATGGATAAAAAGAGTTTGTTAATCTGCTCTCTCTGTTTCTGCTGGACGCGATCATCCAAAGCCTGGCTGAGTTTATTTCTGTGCAGCTCAAAAATCTTTTGTTTTTTCTTATTTCCTGTTGATTTTTTTTGTGTCTGTGTTTGCCAAAAGGTTAAAGGTCTGACGGCTGCAGGTTTGAACCTCCCACATATAAAAAATCTTGGCAGTTTCACTGAACCACTACAAAGACTGTGACCTTTAGCACGAGCTAACTCTGCTCCCAGAGTCTGAGTGTTTAACATCATGTTTGGCTGGAAATACAGTTTTCACACACTCTCAGGACATTTCCTGCAAACATTAGGAGGAAAACGCTTCAACTTCACACTTAGTTTACGGAAAAACTGCAGATAAAAAGAAGATCTTCATGTTTGATGAGATGCTGGATGCTAGCGTCAAATGTCACCAGGATGTAAAGTTATTGGCGCCCTGGATCCATTACAGCAGTTTCCCATGTTTCTCCGCAGCATTAAGGAGAGAAATCTCCCAATCTGAGTCTCAGCGCTCAGACGTGTCGGTGTGATTAGAGCTCGGAGCAGCAGACTCCTCCTCTGATCCGTCTTCAGGCAGAAACAAACAAACAAACAAAGCAACAGATGTGTAAACCAATATGGAGCGAACAAATCGTCTCGTTTCTCACCACTGGTCCAAAACAGTTTGCTGTGTAACTCAGCCTTTAACTACCATCACTCTCAGGCTGCGAGCATCAGCGGGGGAAACACGGCTGTGGTTAAAACCCAGCGCGCCACCGCCGCCGCCACCGACGCCACTGCTCTTCATTTACAACTGCAAATACAAAACAATAATCTGCAGCGCCTCCTGGGCCTGGTTCCATTATGAGCGAGCGGTCATGCTTCCTTCCTGCATTAGCCCCCTGATACACACACACACACACACACACACACACACCAAACTGTAATCCACACTCTTCCATTTCAGCCATTTTCAGGCGTTTTAATAACCATAAACCAAGACGGCAACATTAGCAGCGCGGCTGGCTCCGTCCTCCAAGCCCTTCAGCTCCTCAGCCCAACTGTGACGACCTCCAATAAGTGTGTGTGTGTGTGTGTGTGTGTGTGTGTGTGTGTGGAGCAATGCTCGTGTGTGTTTGACTGTGTTTTGTTGTTTGTTGTTGTTTGTGCTCGTTAAACATGGCTGCACAAATGTTTTCTCCCTGCACCTGTATGGCGTTGTGCAAATTGTGTGTGTGTGTGTGTATGTGTGTGTGTGTGTGTGTGTGTGTGTGTGTGTGTGTGTGTGTGTGTGTGTGTGTGTGTGTGTGTGTGTGTGTGTGTGTGTGTGTGTGTGTGGGTCAATCACTGCAGCTGAAACAGTCTGCATGTTAATTCCGTTTTTCTCTGTGAAGTCATTACAGAAACCATCACTCCAGCAATTAGCCACCAGCGTGTAATGTAATTGAAACGCCAGGGTGTGTGTGTGTGCAAGTGTGTGTGTGTGAGTGTGTGTGTGTGAGTGTGTGTGTGTGATGGAGTTTCATATCTCTGAGTCCTGACCCTGAGTGTTTTTATTAGTGATTAATTTATTTGCAGAGGAGACTGTGTGTGTGTGTAAGTGTGTGTAACTGTGAGTGAGGCTGGTGCAGGAGAGAGCGTGTCCAAGCTCTGTAGGGGAGACCGGGGAAACATCACGAGAGCAGAACACAGGTCACCACAGAGACAGGTGTAGTGATATCTGAGGCACTGCAGAGGAAACCATGAGCAGCAACGACTTTTAATAACTGATGCAAACCATTCTCTTTACCGTAACCCTTCAACTGTCTGAGCTAAGATCCAATTCACTGACAATGTGCTGGTTTAATAAACAGCCTTTATATGTAGCAAGACATTAGCAAACAAAAAAAGAAAAAAAAGGTTGAGCTATATTATTAATATATGTTATCAGATTCAAGGAAATTTTGGTCATTTGAAAATTTAGAAACCTATTCAATTACTTTTTTAAATTTTTTTAAACTTGTGAATATTTCAAATTTAGGCATATTTTTGTCCTTTAAAATTTTTGAATATTTTTTTGGCTTTTTTTTTTATTTTGGCGTATTTTGGACATTTAATTTTTTTTAAATGTTTTTGGGAATTTTTTTTTTAATTTTGGCATATTTTGACATTAACAGTTTTTGAATATTTTTGACACTTTTTTGATTTTCGAAAGTTTTTGACATTTAAATTTTTAAAATATTTTTGGGCAATTTTTTTTATAATTGTGGCATATTTTTGACATTTAAAATTACTGATTATTTTTTTGGCAATTTTTTTTTATTTTTGCAAATTTTTGAAATTTTATTATTTTTAAATTACATTTTGAAAATGTATTAAATTTCCAACTTTTAAGATTTTTTGCAGTTTTCTAAAGTTTTTTTTCAAATTTTGAAATTTTTTAAACTTTTGCAAATTGTTAACATTTCTAATTTTTTAATGTGTTTTTTTTGCCAGTTTTTGATATTGTTTATTTTAAAAAGTCTTAAAAGACTCTTCAGCAAACCCAAATTCCTGCAGCTTGGTTGGTAGCAGGAATAAGCAAATGGATCACATCTCTATTCTGGCACTGCCCAGCCGTGTAAAATGCTTGTTCCTGATTGTGCTGTCATATATATTAAATCATCTATATGTATAAAATATAATCTATGAAAAAAAGGGAATAGTCACATTTAAATCCTTCTCATTGGAGAACAAATGGCCTAGTGGTCTAGGCCCTGCCCCATGAGGTTTGTCCTCAAATAAACAAAGAAACAAACAAAGATTAGTTGAGAAATATTTTCTATATATGTTATTGAGTTCACGGATTACTTAAAAAAATACATTCATGCAAGTAAATTAGATTTATTTTATTTTTATTTTTTTTAATTTCATAAATATTTGGACCTTTTTTCCAATTTCATGTTTTTAATCATGGCAAATGTTTTAAACTTTTTTGAATCTCATAATTTCTTTCTTTCTTTCTTTCTTTTTGAATTTTTGAAAGTTTTGTTGTTTTTTTTAGAAGTCCATCTAAAAAAATTTTTTTGCAAGTTTTTTAAAAAGTTTTGTAAATTCTAGCAATTTTTCAAACTTTGGTGTTTTCTTTAATCTTTTTTTTTTCACACTTTTGCCATTTTATTTTTTATTGAAAACCAAATTTTAAAAAACATTTTGGTCAGATTATTTTTCACTCAATTTTAACTATGCATAGAATTTAGACACTTCAACATCTTTATTGTGAAGATAAAGTAGATTCTATGGCTCCTGAATGACTTTAATCCAGGTAAGCTGAGGAAAAATGGCTCCTATGACAGTAAAGGTTGCAGACTCCTGTTCCAGGAATATCTGGAATATAAACTTTAGGAGGGTTGTATGATAATCGAATGATAAATCTGTAGCCTCATGCAAAGAAAAACATTTTTGGTTAGTGTTGAGTTTGGTGCCCCCTGTGGACAAAGCTGGTTTTGCGTCTTAGGAAAATGTAACCAGTAAGTTTCAGGGACGAAAACTCCTCCTCGGTTATGGTCAGAGGTGCTTTTTGAAAGTCGGCATAAAGGCATCACAGTAAATGAAGTCTCTTTTATGAGCATCTAAGATCACCTCACAGGGGCCTCACACACTCCTTATTATCTGTGTGTGTGTGTTAGTGTGTGTGTGTGTTTGTGTTTGTTTGTGTCTGACTTTCAGGAGCAGATTTTATCCTTTGGTTGGAGGAGAAATCACACAGAGACCTTGAATACTAATAACTGTTCTCATCCACTTAGTAACAGCGCGGACTATTTTTAGATCTTTTTGGAAGAGTGTGTGTGTGTGTGTGTGTGTGTGTGTGTGTGTGTGTGTGTGTGTGTGTGTGTGTGAGAGAGAGAGCGCTCACTCGTCCATGACTAATAAGCGCCTAACATTACCAAGCTGTTAGTGATACAGTACTAATGGTCAAATGTGGATGGACTGCATCCAGACTGGCTGAGTGTGTGTGTGTGTGTGTGTGTGTGTGTGTGTGTGTGTGTGTGTGTGTGTGTGTGTGTGTGTGTTTTCTGTGTTTACTCGCGTTCATGAGCCAAAGTTTTGAAAAACAAGCCAAAACATCTCAATTTCAGAAATCCACAGGAACTTTTTTCTAATTCTCTCGTTTTTTTTCTCAAACCGTGTTTGAGTCTTGGGAGATCAAACAGAAATCGTCATGAGGCTGTAAATTCATCAGATCAGGTCTGTTTTTAATGTGTGAGGATAAATGCTGGAGGAAAAAGGGTTAAAGCTACGGAGCCCCTGAAGGGACACAGGCAGAGAAAATATTTTTTTTGTTTCTGGAGCTTGCAGTCTGCCTTTGTCCTTTCAGGGCTCTGTAAAAACCACTTCCTGTCTGTAGTTTGGTTGAATTTGAAAAAGTCAGAAAGGACAGGCAGACGCTGATCTTTCAGTGTGTCCATCGTTTCCATCTCCAGGTTTTTCTGTGAACACACACACACACACACACACACTCAGCTGCAGCCTAATGAACCCTCGCAGGGTTTGCCGAAGCGCCTCTTCTGGCTTCATTTCGGCTGCTGACGGAGGGCCACAGGAAACGGAGCGGGGGACGAATGTGACGCCGTGAGTCTTTTTGATGCTCCCGCTCTCTGACACCAGGCGAAGATTTCCACGAGAAGAGAACAACACATGATGAAAACTTCATGACGGGGCTCGGGTTTCTGTGCAGAGAGGCTGACCTGTGGAGCTGCTGCTGAATAAATGAGCCTGTTAATGTGAGAGCGCGTTGTTCTGCTGCACACGCAGATGATTTGTGTGTCTTACTTTGAAACAACCCAGTGTGAGGAAATAAGTGAGTCAACAAACACGGGTTTGTAAATGATTGTTCCAGGCGGCCCGTTGTGTCGTTTGCATAATCTGATTACTGTTACACTGAATTTATTTGCATGCTATTTTTCCTTTTAAAACACGCAACATTCGCACCCTTTGGAGCTCCTCTTAGCGTCTCTGCTGGTTTAAAGATTAACCTCCATTACTCAGAGTCTGCTAATTTGCTGGGTTGTCAAAATCAGAATAAAAAAATACTGAATACAGACGTTGCATCGGCTTATTTTCTCAAAAAGAGAGTTGTTAAAATATTTTCCACTCATGAAGAACAGGGTTAGGATCATTCTTCCTGAGTGAGGAGTGTAAATGAGACCCAGGTCTCTGTGTGAGGATCATTTCAGTGTTCACAGGACGCTTTTTGCTTATAAATAATCAACTAATCCATCAAATGTGAGCAGAAGAGCTCCTGAATGCTCATTAATCAGTGTTAATGGAGCCCGTTATGTTTGAGTTTCACTTCAAATAATTAATGAAATAAAAATAGTTAGCTTCTGAATTAATATTCATAAAATAAATCTGTTCGTCTCTAACTCAGACACTAGAGAGGTTTAGCTCTTGGTTTCTGAGTTGACCCTGAACAAATCATGTTCACTATATGACACCAAGCGCAATAAGACAAATTTTGGCACAACATACGTCGATTCTGTTGGTGGTTTGGGCTCAAGCACCAAACTGCGCCAATCATCAATCCAAGAGTGGCTTAAAGTATGCCACAGATCCCACAGCAACACCTCGCTAAGTGACGGCTGCCAGTCGCTCATTGACATATGCCAATCACTCAGTGACGCCTGTCAAATACACTGTGGCACCTGCAAATCACTAAGTGACTCCTGTTAATTCCTGTGACACTTACCAGTTGCTAAGTGACATCTGCCAAACACTCATTGATGGCTTCCAACTTCTCAGAGATGACTGCTTATAGCTCAGTGACTCCTGCCCATTGATCAGAGATGTCTGCAAATCACACAGCAACACCTGCCAATCACTAAGTGGCACCAGCCAATTGCTAAGTGGCACCTGCCAATGTCTCAGTAACCTCTTGTCTATTGCTGTGACGCCTACCAAAGGTCAGTGGCACATACCAATCACTCCTTGGCGCCCTACAATCACTCAGAAATGAATGCCAATAGCCAAGTGACACCTGCCAATCTCCTAGGGGAGGTCTGCAAACCACACAGCAACACCTGCCGATCACTTAGTGACACCTGCCAATCGCAAAGTGACTCCTTTTCATTGCTGTGACACCTACAGATTTGTCAGTAACACTCGCCGATCACTTATTGTTGCCTTCCAGTTCCTCAGAGTTGAATGTTTAAATCTCAGAGACACCTGCCAATCTCGTAGGGATGTCTGTAAATCACCGGCAACACCTGTTAATCACCTAATGACACCTGCCAATTGCTGTGACACCTACCAAAAGTTTAATGATACCTGCCAATCACTTATTGATGCCTTCCAATCGAGCAAAGATGACTGCCAATTGCTGAGTGACACCTGCCAATTGTCAGTGACCCCAGTTAATTGCAGTGACACCTGCCAATAGGTCAGTGACACCTGCCAATGTCTCAGTGTCACTGAGCGATCAGTGGCATATCATTAACGTCTTTTGGATCTTGTTGTACTTTGACATAGTGGAGCTGGACCTGGTGGAATTTGACCGTCACGGCACAGAAAACTGAGTGACTCGGTCATTTCCTCTGAGTGTTGGTATTTTCACTCACTCTAATGAATGAGATGAGCCTGTTCATCTGGGTTAGCTGGTTTAAAAGCTCACTCTCTGAACAGGCCAGGATTACACCGTCACTAGAGTCGAAGGCTCTGGACACGGGACACTGCTCCTCCAAGGACGCCACCACTGATGTGTTTGACAGGTTCATTAACGAGCTGGTTAAACTAAGAGATGGTGACCAACCGACCTCTGCAGAGTCATTTATCAGGCTTCGATAGAGAGGAACAGCCACTCTGTTGGATTTCCATTTCTACATTAATGACAGACTTTGCTTTCCCGCTGCAAATGTGCGGCGTGTTACATTCAGGCGTGTGGGGAATTCTGACTAACACGAGCTCCCCTGGTTATACAAGTCTCATGTGTATGAGGCTAACAGAGCAAACAGGGACACTTCACAGCTCTGGATTTCCATTTAAATCTCAGTCCTGTGGTGCTGATGTTTGCACATGACTGGAGCTGCTGTGAGGGGCTCAGTCTGACACCATCAGAGCGGACATCTGCAGACCTCTGCACGCTGATGCTTCTCTGCGTGGGAAACGGTTTTCAGCCACCGCTGCAGATCTGAAAACCTGTTTGTTGAGCCCATGATGGGTTTCTCTGACAGGTGAGGTGTCGCAGAAAAAGGGTAACGTCACACAAATCAGAATCGGAATCAGAAAGATGTTTCATCTTTCATCCTCTCCTGTTTGTGCACATTTACCTGCTAGCATCATCTCACACCTGCTTCCATTAGCAGTCCAAACCACGCCGCGTCATCTGTTTGTGCCTCGATCCATTTGGCACACATCATCACATCATCCCATCAGATCAAACTGCCTCTAAAAAGTGATTTTGCAGCGTCCCATAACCAGGATTTCAACAAACATTCAAAGATCCATGACGGCTTTTTTATACGCGTGTTTTAAAACTTTAAGCGGGATTAAACTAAATTTAAATGAAGCTCCGAAAGATGTTAATGGAAGTTTGTTTTGGGGATTTCGCAGCGTGCTGAGTGTAAAAAGACAGAATGAGAACAATGAAGATTAGATGGATTTAGATACTGGGAAGACAGAGTCAGATCAGGATGATTAGACTGGGAGAAGCTGACAAGAACGAACACGTGAGCACGGATGAAAGTGAAAGATGCTACAGATCCTGTTATCCTCTCTCTGATGGGAGGAGGAACAAGTTTTACAAGCTCTTAACTGACGTATCGACTGAGACCTCACACACAAAGACATGCCTGAATACATTTCAACGTTATCATTTTCTGAAGACAAACACACCCGGGATGATTGGATAAGACTTCTGGACCTTTAGGGTTTATGGTAACGACTTCCAAGACACCTGATCTCATGGAAACATGAGATGAGTTCAGGTTTGAACAGTCAGGCATGTAGCAGGACCTTCAGACAGCTGGAATCAAACTGACCTATGGCTAAGTCCCGCCCTCAAACACGATGAGCCAATCACAGCACATATAACCATTTCCGTACACTCAGACATTCTCTGCCCCTCCATCTGCTCCAGGGTCAGCTGACATCGTACCTGAGGCAGCAGATTGTGACTTTGTTGTCAAGAAATATAAAGTTATCTTTGACCCGTTAGCTTAAGTTAGCCAAGCGTTAGCCAAGCGTTAGCCAAGCGTTAGCTCCTAGCTGAGTTGTTCATCATGTCTCTTTGTTTGTTGAGAGTTTATTGGCCTGTTTTACTCTGGGTTTTGTTCTTTGGTGATCGTACATCATTGTGAGCTGTTTTTTTAAAGGGCTCTAGCTAAGCTAATGTTAGCTTCTGGAGCTTCGCTTCATTAGCTTATCTGTCATAGCTGAGATAACAAAGGTTGTCAAACGTTGTGTTGAATGATTTAGTGTAAATCCTGTAGCTCCAAACTAACAGAGACTCACTCTTGGTAAAGCTGGTTAAAGGAGGTTATATTTTTGTCCTGACCAATGCTGATCCTCTGTCTTGTCTGAGACGCTAATGCTAACTAGATGCTGTTTATCAGGTTTGCTCTGAGAGCTGGAAATTCAGTCTGTAGCTTTTTATTGATCTTCTTAACTCTTTTCACTGCAGCAGTGTTAGTACTAAGTTGCCAGCCAGCGCCAGTCCTAACCCTAACCCTTTTCGATCACTCTCACTATTCTTTCAGGGCCTACTGAAGTGTTGTGTAAGAGGTGTATGAACACTGAATACATCAAATGAAAGAAGAGACTATAATCTTTTAAATATAAAAAAAAACTATTGTATTCTATCTTCATTCAATCTTGAGTAATCAATATTTGAACATTGGTAGTTTTCATGAAAAAAATGTCGTTTTGAACAAAAAAAAACAAAAACAAACAAAAGAAAAAAAAACAGAGAAACTGCCTTTTTTATCCAAGACATTCTTCAGGAAGATAAAACTGATTAGATATTTACATTTTTGACTCTTTCTTATCTATAAACAGTAACACAGTATTCAAAATGGTAGAATATAGCAATGATGGTAACAATGATAACTCTAGCCAGTTTGAATATATCCCGAAATTCACAAACTTTCTTACAAACTTACCCAAACTTTACACAAAACGTCTCCTAGGACACAGGATTTCTTATCAACTTTACATATTTACAAAAATCAGTAATAATTTATCTGCACATCAGTCTAACCTTCTTTCACATTGCTCATTTGAGTACATTTGATTGCACCTGTTTCCTCTGAATCTCCACTGTCTCTCTCTGTCTCTATCTCGCAGTCTCCATGTCCGTCCCTGTCATCTTTTTTCCGCTGTTCCCCTCACCTCTGTGTCCCTCACCTTCACTTTCTCCATCGCTGGCACTTGAATTTTCTTCGGACTGTATATCAAATATCTAATTGTCAGAGTCTGAGTTCAATAGTACCTCGAGAGCTTCCAAAACAACTTTTCCATGAGAGACAGCGCGCTGATCCTCTTTATGTCGATATGTGAAAACACAGGATAAAGTATTTATAACTTTGATGTAACTCAATGGTCATTGACAAGATACGCAACAGTGTCCCTCCCAATAACACAGTGAAAACACGGATTGACGGAAAATCTCGTCAGTGGCGGGAAAAGATGAACAATAAAATGATTCATATATCCCTCCAATCTGGACTTTAGAGCCTGTTGGGGACTGAAAGATCAGTGGTTCCCAACCTTTTCCCAGCTCCCATGTTGTTCCACGTCTCATTGGTTTACCCTGTATGTGAATATTTATGTTTTTCCTTTCAGTCTTTTTTTGTACAAATTATTAGGAAGAAAGTAAAAGTTTAAAAAAAATGCAGGGACCTTTGAATATTTCTTATGATAAAGCCCATTAATGATATCACAGCAGACGTAATTTAAGGGTTCCTAATGGACCTCATTTCACTTGGCTTGAAGTGAGGTCTCCACAAAAACTGCTCCCCCTGGTGGCTGGCTGCAGTATAGGTCAAAAAATCCATCTCCCCAGTCATTCCAGATGGGCTGTGGTCAAACTTTAAAAAATTAATCCACCTGGTAGAAATGTTTCTCACGTCTGATTGTTGTGGTGGTTTGAAGATATCATTTGGCTGTCTTGTTTTCAAGTCCTCTTTGTTTTGAGAAGTTTCATTTACGTTAGTTATACGAGGTTAAAAACAAACTTTTACGTCACATTTAACTATGATTGACAGCTGACGTTCTTCTGTATTTTTTATATTTTGTCACCCTGCTCCTCTCAGATTCTCCCAGAATCCCTCACAGTCTCTACTGCACAGCGCCTGAGACGAGGGAATGCACAAAGACAGTTTTGACAACCTCTTAGCCTCAGATTAGTCCAATGTGTGCCCCCAGATGATCTGTGATCTTTCTGTCTCCAAAAATCACCAACAGCATCCTGTGAAATGTCTCCTACTGTGACACCAGCACCTGTCATTGAATGTTTGTTGTTTCCTGCATAAGTGGAGGGGGCGGGGCTTAGCGAGCAGCCAATTAGAGCAGAGACTGTGCACCAGACCTTCTTGTCCTACATGAGTGCCTCACCTTACAAATGTGCTTGTGTATGGGCTCTGAAAAACAAATGAAATTCATGCTCAGGTATCGTCTGAAAACTGCTGAGATCCAGGAGACACTGAGGATTACTACAGTCCCGCTCCCCGGCTCTCTCTGGCACTGAGTGAATTCTGCTCTGAACAATGCCTTCATCGCTCATAAATATGGCAATAAATCAGACACGCTTTGCCGCAGTGCACACAGGACTCTGAAATTTCAATTTATTAGCTTTACAAATCAGGTCAGCGCTCAGTTCAGGTTAAAACCCAAACTTACCAACCAGAACGCTGCAGGTTCGGCCCGCTGAGAGTCTGTGTCTACAAAACGAATATCATCCCACTGAAGAATTTCCATTTTGATTTAAGTCTAATTCACAATCTCACCCAGACACAACTCCTGTCAGGAGACGCCGCTCGCCGATTCCTCCGCTCCTGCTCCCCAACCATGAAAGAGATCAGACCGCCTCAACCACAAAACTTTATTTTCAAATCCCGTCTTTTACTCTCTCCTTCCTCTAACTATCCGTGACTCCTCTATTTCTACACACTGGGTTTAGGAAAGTAGCTTTAACAGCTGAGGGGATTTTTCAGTCAAAGGTATTTTCCCTGAAGATTTCTGAGAAATGTGTGAAACTATTAAACCTGACCTTTGTTTGACCTGGAGGAAAGACTTACTGGGGTTTTAAAAAAGTCTTCCCCAAACCAGACTGGATGGAGCACAGACACTGACCTTACAGGAGCAAAGAAACAGTGTTTTATGCCTTTTTTAACAACAGAATGGACGTTAGCTTAACGTCTACTGGGGTCTAAAGAGGGGTTATGATGCATGGAGACGCTGGTAGCCGTAATGAAATCAATTACTCCAATTATCTCACCCAGAAACGGAAAAAGAGGAGGAGTTAATCAGCAGTTATTCTGCAGTGGTCTGTTCAAACTTGAGAGTCTATCAATAAAATGAAGAGCCAGGTTATGTTAGCTCTGCTTGGTGAGGTTGGAGTTGGTAGATGAGCTCTGGTAGGACAGAACCAGGATTCACTAACGTTACACGTTACAGACACGTCTCAGAGCACCGGGCTGTGAGGAGAGAGAAATTTAGCCGGCTGCTAAGCTACGCTACAAACTGACAAAGTTAGCTTATCGTCACGTTAGCCTCCAGTTACGTCAGAGCATTGGGCTGACGATGGGGCTAACATATATATTTCAAACCCTATGCACGCAACTGTACCGATGAGTCCTTTACCTCGTCGCATTGTTTCCAGTAAAAAGTCGTCTTGAACAAATAAAAAATGTTTAAATCCGATCTCTCACAAAACACAAAGTAACATTGCTATGGTTTTCTTTTCTTTTTTTACTTTTTATTTTTTAGTCTTTATGTCATTTTAATTTATTGTTATAACTTTCTCTTATTCCCCTCATTCATGGTTGGGTCCATTTTTCTTCACTTCTTTGCTTCTTTCAACAATTTACTTCAACATTTCATTGTTTGCTTTGTGTAACTATATGAGCAAATTTTAAAGTAGGAAACACAACTTCTCCAGCTCAATTAGATCCTCCTTTAAAGCCCAGGAACACACAGAGTGTTTCACACTCACCTTTTCAGCTCACACCTGTCTGTAACTCATCACATGATGTCAGTCAGAAAGGACAGAGACATCCTGTCACATCAGATGCACTTTATTCATGCCAAAGGACTAAATACAAAAGTTAGTGAGGATAAAAACTTGGATTCAAACTGTTAGTTAGTGAATAACAGGTGTGATTAAAATAAATGATATAAAAATATACAAAAGCCGTTCTCAATTATTTACACATAATACAGAGTATCAGGGTTTCTCCAACCTCTGCCTCCACAGAAACACTTAACAACACATTTACAGCTATGGAAACAGTAAGCAACATACCTCCATATATGTATGGGATCATGTTTGATCTACAGACCTCATCAGAGTCAGGCTCAAAGTGAGAATAAGATCTTTAGTGAGCTCTGAATTGTTCCAGTTTCTGACTCATCGTACAGAAACTGTCAGTGACTTTCTGGCTCTGATCAGCTGACTGGATGATGGCGTCTGTTAGCTCTTTGTCCTTCTCAGGAGTCGCAATGACTCTGAAGATGGCAGTAAGGAGCATCACCAGTTCCCCCATTACCCGCATCACAGATACAACTATATCCGTATTGTCTCTGCTCATCTCTTTCAGTTTGGACACTTGTCTGAGAATGCTCTTAAAGTCCTCCCACTCCCCCAGAGTGTGTTCAGTCTGATACTGAGCTGATCTGTTCTCCAACTTCTCACATGTTGTCTTTACGACTTCCAGATTCTCCTTCAGTGGTTCAATAATCTCCATGAACTCTCTCCCCAGCTTTTCAACCTCCTCAGCGTGGCCCTGCTCTCTAAAATGTTTGATCACATTTGCAGTAACCACAACTGCTCCTGCTGCTACACTTGTTGGTTGTGCTGCTAATGACAATAGCCCCCATAACCCTCCAGTCAACAGACCTGCAACAGCTTCTAGGACAAGAACTGCTGCTCCTGCTGTTCTGCTTATATCTGTTATTCTCTGCATCTGTTTAACCTGATCAGCTGTTCTCTGAAACTCTTGTGCGATCTGTCTCATCCTGGGCTGATTTCTGTTAAACTCTCTGATAAACCAAGCACTACGTTCAATAAGAATGTTCATTAAGTCAGACAGTTCAGGAGGCAGGTCTTTGCTCCATCTCCTCGATCTTCCTTCAGGGACCAGGTCCATGTCCTGAGGGGCAGTCTGGTTTGGTTCCTGGACGGTTTTTATGGCTCGATCCAAACTTCTGTGATTGCAGTGGTCAGCTCTCTGTGGGGACACAAACAGGATCATCGTGATCTTCATCATCATCATCATCATCATCATCATCATCATCATCATTGTTACCATGGTGATCTGATCAGGAGTGATGAACCTCCAGGTGTTACCTCTCATCAGAGCGTGACCTCAGAGTCCTCAGATGAAGGTTTCCTGGTCTGCAGGGCTCTACAGAGGACTGGTTGTGTGATTGCTACAGCCCACTTTCCCCGTATCCACGGCAACCACTACCTTGAGCTGGGATTCTGCCAACACACAAAGTCATTCAGTCCAGTTCATCCGGGACTGAAGCAGGACCAATGTGATTTAATCGATCGAAGGTTTATTTTGATATGTGTCAGTTTATTTCACTGTGATTGGATTTAGTGTGAATGATTCCAATGGAAAAGGTATTATGAGCATAAATGGACGTCCTCTCACTCAGCTTGAAGTGAGGTCTCCACAAAAACTGCTCCCCCTGGTGGCTGGCTGCAATATAGGTCAAAAAATCCATCTCTCCAGACATTCCAGATGGGCTGTGGTCAAACTTTAAAAAATTAATACACCTGGTAGAAATGTTTCTCACGTCTGATTGTTGTGGTGATTTGAAGATATCATTTGGCTGTCTTGTATCCAAGTCCTCTTTTTTCTGAAAAGTTTTGTTTTCATTAGTTATAAGAGGTTAAAAATGAGGTTTTTCATCACGTTTGATGATGATTGACAGCTGACGTTCTTGTGTATTTTTTTCGGGGATTGTAAAATATGTTGGGAGGTAGAGTTTATTTTTGTGTGACGGGAATTTCAGTTTCAAAACCGTACAATTGTAAACGGCGGAGCAACGCTGTCCACTCTGTTAACAGTCTATGATTGTGAGTGATTACAGTAATTTGAGGCTACATGATAAACAGAGAGACATAGTGATACACATTGTTTGTGTTTTTTTCTTGAAGTTGATTAAGACCCAAAACTCTGATTCTGAACCCTGAAGGGTTTAGTGGCGAGCCAGGACCAGAGAGCATGACTGTGGACGGCCCAAACGCACGGTGTGGCCAGCCCTGGGTTCTGCGCTCTGCGAACTTCAGATCATCAATTCACTTTATTGCTCAGACTCAGATAAGACACAACACACTATAAAACCTACAAAGTGAACTTTGACCTCCTGTCCTCAAGGAGACCTTGAAGATAAACTAAACTCTTGGTTTTCTCTCGAAGAACGGAAACTTTCATCTGCACTTTGACTTTTGTTTATCATTTTGAGGGAACTTACTTTTTCACCTTATTCTATATTTCATTTGTAGTTTGTGCTAAAGTTGCTGGTTAATCATTGTAAGGCAATAAAACGGTCGCAGCTTTCTGAACTTAGAGTGAAAGTTGTGTCATTAGCAAGTTTTGTTTTCATTACTTATAAAAGGACTTGGCACAGAGTGTCTTTGTTTTCCCCTCTCCGTTTATTGCTCTTATTCTTCACTTTCATCGCAGCAGCTTGCAGCGTGGAGGCAGATGGGGATTCAGCTTCTCCTCCACTCAGGATAAGTCACGATGTGCATTTGTTCCCAGAGCAACAGAAACACACAGAATCAGAGTAATCCCCTGTCTGCTCACTCCCTGGATGACTTTGGTTAAACGTTATAAAACTTGGAGACCTTGAGTCGACGTTGGAGAACAGAAAAGATAAAACGCTCGTTTATTAAAGCTAACAACAACCGCCGGCTCATCTGACCCTCGGCTCGTTTTTAAGACGTGGAGCTGTCGGAGTTTGCTGTCAGAGATCGCTGCGGGCTGCAGTCACTCAGAGATAAGAGCTCCACTTCACACATCCACAAACAAGACAACACCTGCTTCTTGTTTTAATAGCTCGCAAATGGCAGGAGAGAAGTGAAGGCAGGGAGCTGGCGGCGTGAGAGGAGATAAAGGAGCAAACAAAGCAGGAAAGAGGAGAAACTACCAAACAAGAGGAGGATATAATGAGCCTCGTCTGAATATCAGAGCGTCAGCACTTTTTGTGATTGGCTGCTGGATCATAAATCCTCCCTGTGAACGAGGAGCGTGTTTCCTGTAGGATGGATTCTCCCAGGATTCCCCCAACACCGATAAAACCACATCATGTGTCTCAGTGAGAGCCACAAATCCCTGGAGGAGATTAACATTCATCTCTGAGGGAGAGGAGGAGTGTGTGTGTGTGTGTGTGTGTGTGTGTGTGTGTGTGTGTGTGTGTGTGTATCATCACAATTATTAATTCCACTCTGTGAGTCCCCATTAATCTCTCTGAATAATTAAAGGGCTTTTTAGCTTGATTCAGAAATTTGAGCACTCGAGTGCTAAATGACTGTTGGGAGTGTTTTAAAGGATCATTCCACTGTTTCAAGTCAAAGAATAAAACAACGGCCCGTCTTAAGGTTAGTGCTAGATTTTTTAATAATAATAAAGCTTATAACCACATGAATAACAACAATTTGATTTGGTTTCACACAGTGTGCACTTTTTTGTTTTGTTGTCCCTCTTTAATGAAAATTTTCCAACTTAAAAGACAAGGAAATGCATTAGTCACAGGAAAGTAAGGCCAGGCAAGTTTATTTATATAGCACATTTCAGCATGGCAATTCAAAATGCTTTACAGGCAGAACAAATTATAGAAAACAATTAAAATTAAAGCTGCAAGCAGCGTTAGACGGGTCCTCGGGGCTCATGCCGGTTTTGCCCTACTATCATGGTATTGGCCCCACTGTGTCCAACAGAATAAGACGAACATTTTGGTGGTGGTTTCATCTCTCTACGACATTCCTAGCCCCAGTTAGGGCTATTTTGCTGTGCATAGGTGGAAGTGAGCCTCATGGCTCTGAGAGAATATTATGGGATGTCAGGGAGTCAGTTGATACCATGGCAACGTATCCTCTGCTGTGCTGAATGACATCACCAGCTGCATGCTTGGAGTTCTAATTAGCGTGACACGAGTCTGACTAGAGGCTGGAGGGAGTTTTTATCAGGCATCTAATGTAAAGAAATCCTCACAGAGTCCACAATTTTACCCCAATCTGTGTCAAAAATATCATATTTGATAGAAGGGCTTGTGAGGAATCCATTTTTGGCATTTTTAAAGCTGTACGAGTTTTACTTTTTTCTCTAGAAGCACACATGCGTCACAAGACAGATGGAAGAGTGCTGAAAATGGATTTTTTATTTATGAGAAACGTCCGAACTACTTGTCCTGTAGGTCACAATGTTGGCTTAATCTGCGTTAAAATATCTTGTTGTAGGGGATTTTGTCAGGAATCCAACCATGTAATTTTTAAAGCTCTATGACTTTTAGTTTTTTGTCTAGAGGCCCAAATGCGGCACTAGTAGAATGTGTGTTTTGACCTGAAATCGGTTCTCCTCATCTGCTAACATGGAGAAATCCTAAAGCGGCCAAAAGCGGTCGGCGACTTTGAGGGCTCGCCATTCGAAAACCGGGCCAGAAATAACAACTTCCTTCACAACTTTTGGAGAGCAGGGTCTAGTCTGTCATGTGATGGTAGTCTCAAACCTGTACCATTTTTGGTTTCAGAGGAGAAAATTTTTGCAGAAAGGGTTAAAAAAAAAAAAATTTTATTTTGTGAGTCAAATAGCCGGCTTCCTGTTGGAGATAGGTCCAGGGTAGCAGCGTATGATTTTTGCGTCTTGATGACACGAGCGTTTTGGTGTTGGTTTCATCTCTCTACGACATTCCTAGCCCGAGCTAGGGCTCTTAGCGTGTGCCTAGGTGGCGCTATTGAGCATATTATGGGATGTTAGGGGATAATTTTTTCATTTAATCAAATTTTCGGACTTGCAGAATGTGCGTGCCAATTTTGGTGAGTTTTCGAGCATGTTTAGGGGGTCAAATTTGAGGACACGCGTAGGAGGGAATAATAATAAGAAAGAAACGGACGAAAAACAATAGTGTCCTCCGCCTTCGGCGGAGGACACCTTCTAGCCCTGCTAGAAGGTGTCCTCTGCTCAGGCCGAGGACCCTAATTCAATTAAAAGGGAGATTAATTAAAATAATTAAAGCTGCAAGCAGCGTTAGACGGGTCCTCGGGGCTCATGCCGGTTTTGCCCTACTATCATGGTATTGGCCCCACTGTGTCCAACAGAATGAGACGAACATTTTGGTGGTGGTTTCATCTCTCTAGGACATTCCTAGCCCCAGTTAGGGCTATTTTGCTGTGCATAGGTGGAAGTGAGCCTAATGGCTCTGAGAGAATATTATGGGATGTCAGGGAGTCAGTCGATACCATGGCAACGTATCCTCTGCTATGCTGAAGAGAAATAGCCAACTTCCTGTCCGGGAAAGGTCAGGGTGTCAGCAAGTAATTTGTTCGTCTTAATGAGATGAACATTTTGATGTTGGTTTGATCTCTCTAGGACATTCCTACTGGCTGCTATGGCTGTTTTAATGTGTCAGAATGTGGACAGAGGGAATATTATGGGATGTTTGGTATTATATTGAAGAGTTTGATGCTTGAAATGTGTGTGCCGATTTTGGTGAGTTTTTGAGCATGTTCAGGGGGTCTAATAAGCACTTTAATGGAGGAGAGAGTCATTGTTGCCTCTGCTGAGTCATGTGACCAGCTGTGTGGAACTACTAATCAGTGTGTGACATCATCACAGAAGTGCAGGAGGATCAAATTCCCAAAAGGGACAAGCTTCTCATCCTGTAGGCCAGAATGTTGACCTAATCTGTGTAAAAATATGATTTTCTTGAAGAGCGTTTTGTGAGGAATCCAACCATGTCATTTTTAAAGCTGTGCGACTTTTACTTTTTTGTCTAGAGGCCCAACTGCTCAGCGAGGGCTGCTCTCCCATCTGTTAACATTGCGTGGTCGGCGACTTTGAGGGCTCGCCATTCGAAAACCGGGCCCGAAACAACGAATTCCCCCACAACTTTTGTAGAACAGGGTCTGGTCTGTCATGTGAGCCAATTTTCATGCCGGTACCATTTTTGGTTATTGACAAGTTAATGTTTGTAGAAAGGCTTAAAATTCTGAAAACTCTTATTTTGGCGGGCAAATTGCCGGCTTCCTGTTGGAGCTACGCAAAAATACCTCCAATATTTTTTGTGCGTCTCAATGAGATGAACGTTTTGGTGTTGGTTTCATCTCTCTACCACATTCCTGGACCGAGCTAGAGCCATTTTTGTGTGTTTTTGAGTGGTTTTTAGAGGTTTTTAGGCTCTAGAGAGATTATTATGGGATGTCGGGGGTCATGTTTGGTATCATATCGCAATTTTTCGCAATTGTGAGGTGCGTGCCAATTTTGGTGAGTTTTTGAGCATGTTTAGGGGTCCTAATTTGCGATCTCGGGGCGGGTGGAATAATAAATTAAAGCTGCAAGCAGCGTTAGACGGGTCCTCGGGCTCCTGCCGGTTTTCCCTCCAATGTGTCCATCAAAATAAGACGAACATTTCGGCGTTAATTTCATCTCTCTACGACATTCCTAGCCCCAGTTAGGGCTGTTTAGGTGTGCATAGGGTGAAAGTGAGCCTAATGGCTCTGAGAGAATATTATGGGATGTCAGGGAGTCAGTTGATACCATGGCAACGTATCCTCTGCTATGCTGAATGACATCACCAGCTGCATGCTTGGAATTCTAAATAGCGTGACAGAACCCCAAACAGAGTGGAGACTGAGAGTTTATCAGGCATGTAATGTAAAGAAGTCCTCACAGAGTCCACAATTTTATCCCAATCTGTGTCAAAAATATCATGTTTGATAGAAGATCTTGTCAGGAATCCATTTTTGGCATTTTTAAAGCTGTACGAGTTATACTTTTTTGTCTAGAAGCCCAAATGCGTCACAAAAACGCTGTAAAAGCGCTGGAAAAGTGCTAGAAATGGATTTTTTACTTTAGAGAAATGGCCGAACTACTTGTCCTGTAGGCCACAATGTTGGCTTAATCTGTGTAAAAATATCATATGGTTGTAGAAAATTTTGTCAGGAATCCAACCATGTAATTTTTAAAGCTCTATGACGTTTAGTTTTTTGTCTAGAGGCCCAAATGCGGCACTAGTAGAATGTGTGTTTTGACCTGAAATCTTTTTTCCTCATCTGCTAACATGGAGAAATCCTGAATCGGCCAAAAGCGGTCGGCGACTTTGAGGGCTCACCATTCAAAAACCGGGCCCGAAACAACAACTTCCTTCACAACTTTTGGAGAGCAGGGTCTGGTCTGTCATGTGATGGTAGTCTCAAACCTGTACCATTTTTGGTTTCAGAGGAGAAAATTTTTGCAGAAAGGGTTAAAAAAAAATTTTTTTTTATTTTGTGAGGCAAATAGCCGGATTCCTGTTGGAGATAGGTCCAGGGTAGCAGCGTATAATTTTTGCGTCTCGATGACACGAGCGTTTTGGTGTTGGTTTCATCTCTCTACGACATTCCTAGCCCGAGCTAGGGCCCTTAGCGTGTGCCTAGGTGGCGCTATTGAGCTTATTATGGGATGTCGGGGGTCATGTTTGGTATTAAACGAAAATTTTGGGCGCATAGAACATATGTGCCAATTTTGGTGAGTTTTTGAATATGTTTAGGGGTTCTAATAAGCAATTCACTGGAGGACGGAATAATAAGAAAAATTAAAGCTGCAAGCAGCATTAGACGGGTCCTCGGGCTCCTGCCGGTTTTCCCTCCAATGTGTCCAACAAAATGAGACGAACATTTTGGCGTTTGTTTCATCTCTCTACGAAATTCCTAGCCCCAGTTAGGGCGGTTTTGCTGTGCATAGGTGGAAGTGAGCCTTGTGGCTCTGAGAGAATATTATGGGATGTCAGGGAGTCAGTTGATACCATGGCAACGTATCCTCTGCTATGCTGAATGACATCACCAGCAGCTGCATGCTTGGAATTCTAATTAGCGTGACACTAGTGTGATCAGAGTGAAGAGGGAGAGTTTATCAGCCATCTAATGTACAGAAATCCTCACAGAGTCCACAATTTTACCCCAATCTGTGTCAAAAATATCATGTTGATAGGAATTTTTGTCAGGAATCCATTTTTGGCATTTTTAAAGCTGTACGAGTTTTACTTTTTTCTCTAGAAGCACAAATGCGTCACAAGACAGATGGAAGAGTGCTAGAAATGGATTTTTCACTTTAGAGAAATGGCCAAAGTACTTGTCCTGTAGGCCACAATGTTGGCTCAATCTGTGTAAAAATATCATGTTGTTGTAGGGGATTTTGTCAGGAATCCAACCATGTATTTTTTAAAGCTCTATGACTTTTAGTTTTTTGTCTAGAGGCCCAAATGCGGCACTAGTAGAATGTGTGTTTTGACCTGAAATCTGTTCTCCTCATCTGCTAACATGGAGAAATCCTAATACGGCCAAAAGCGGTCGTCGACTTTGAGGGCTCGCCATTCGAAAACTGGGCCCGAAACAACAACTTCCTTCACAACTTTTGTAGAGCAGGGTCTGGTCTGTCATGTGATGTTAGTCTCAAACCTGTACCATTTTTGGTTTCAGAGGAGAAAATTTTTGCAGAAAGGGTTAAAAAATTTTTTTTTTTATTTTGTGAGGCAAATAGCCGGCTTCCTGTTGGAGATAGGTCCAGGGTAGCAGCGTATGATTTTTGCGTCTCGATGACACGAGCGTTTTGGTGTTGGTTTCATCTCTCTACGACATTCCTAGCCCGAGCTAGGGCCCTTAGCGTGTGCCTAGGTGGCGCTATTGAGCTTATTATGGGATGTAGGGGGTCATGTTTGGTATTAAACGAAAATTTTGGGCGCATAGAACCTGTGTGCCAATTTTGGTGAGTTTTTGAATATGTTTCGGGGTTCTAATAAGCGATTCACTGGAGGAGGGAATAATAAGAAATTAAAGCTGCAAGCAGCATTAGACGGGTCCTCGGGCTCCTGCCGGTTTTCCCTCCAATGTGTCCATCAAAATAAGACGAACATTTCGGCGTTGGTTTCATCTCTCTACGACATTCCTAGCCCCAGTTAGGGCTGTTTTGGTGTGCATAGGGTGAAAGTGAGCCTGATGGCTCTGAGAGAATATTATGGGATGTCTGGGAGTCAGTTGATACCATGGCAACGTATCCTCTGCTGTGCTGAATGACATCACCAGCCACATGCGTGGAGTTCTAATTAGCGTGACAGAACCCCAAACAGAGTGGAGACTGAGAGTTTATCAGGCATGTAATGTAAAGAAGTCCTCACAGGGTCCACAATTTTATCCCAATCTGTGTCAAAAATATCATATTTGATAGAAGAGCTTGTCAGTAATCCATATTTGGCATTTTTAAAGCTGTACGAGTTATACTTTTTTGTCTAGAAGCCCAAATGCGTCACAAAAACACTGTAAAAGCGCTGGAAAAGTGCTAGAAATGGATTTTTTACTTTAGAGAAATGGCCGAACTACTTGTCCTGTAGGCCACAATGTTGGCTTAATCTGTGTAAAAATATCATATGGTTGTAGACAATTTTGTCAGGAATCCAACCATGTAGTTTTTAAAGCTCTATGACTTTTAGTTTTTTGTCTAGAGGCCCAAATGTGGCACTAGTAGAATGTGTGTTTTGAGGTGAAATCGGTTCTCCTCATCTGCTAACATGGAGAAATCCTAAATCGGCCAAAAGCGGCTGGCGACTTTGAGGGCTCGCCATTCGAAAACCGGGCCAGAAACAACGAATTCCCCCACAACTTTTGTAGAACAAGGTCTGGTCTGTCATGTGAGCCAATTTTCATGCCGGTACCATTTTTGGTTATTGACAAGTTAATGTCTGTAGAGAGGCTTAAATTTCAGAAAACTCTTATTTTGGCGGGCAAATTGCTGGCTTCCTGTTGGAGCTACGCAAAAATACCTCCTATATTTTTTGTGCGTCTCAATGAGACGAACGTTTTGGTGTTGGTTTCATCTCTCTACCACACTCCTGGCCCGAGCTAGAGCCATTTTTGTGTGTTTTTGAGTGGTCTTTAGACGTTATTTGGCTCTAGAGAGATTATTATGGGATGTCAGGTTTTATTTTTTGTATTTTATAAAATTTTTTGGCAGTCACAATGTGTGTGCCAATTTTGGTGAGTTTTTGAATATGTTAAGTGGACCTAATAAGCCTTCAAAGCGCGTGTGGAATAATAATAATAAGATTAAAGCTGCAAGCAGCGTTAGACGGGTCCTCGGGCTCCTGCCGGTTTTCCCTCCAATGTGTCCATCAAAATAAGATGAACATTTCGGCGTTGGTTTCATCTCTCTACGACATTCCTAGCCCCAGTTAGGGCTGTTTTGGTGTGCATAGGGTGAAAGTGAGCCTAATGGCTCTGAGAGAATATTATGGGATGTCTGGGAGTCAGTTGATACCATGGCAACGTATCCTCTGCTGTGCTGAATGACATCACCTGCTGCATGCTTGTAATTCTAATTAGCGTGACAGAACCCCAAACAGAGTGGAGACTGAGAGTTTATCAGGCATGTAATGTAAAGAAGTCCTCACAGAGTCCACAATTTTATCCCAATCTGTGTCAAAAATATCGTATGTGATAGAAGAGCTTGTCAGGAATCCATTTTTGGTATTTTTAAAGCTGTACGAGTTATACTTTTTTGTCTAGAAGCCCAAATGCGTCACTAAAACGCTGGAAAAGTGCTAGAAATGGATTTTGAATTTTAGAGAAACGGCCGAACTACTTGTCCTGTAGGCCACAATGTTGGCTTAATCTGTGTAAAAATATCACATGGTTGTAGGGAATTTTGTCAGGAATCCAACCATGTAATTTTTAAAGCTCTATGACTTGTAGTTTTTTGTCTAGAGGCCCAAATGCGGCACTAGTAGAAGTACTAGTAGTGAGTGTTTTGACCTGAAATCGGTTCTCCTCATCTGCTAACATGGAGAAATCCTGAAATGGCCAAAAGCGGTCGGCGACTTTGAGGGCTCGCCATTCGAAAACCGGGCCCGTAACAACAACTTCCTTCACAACTTTTGGAGAGCAGGGTCTAGTCTGTCATGTGATGGTAGTCTCAAACCTGTACCATTTTTGGTTTCAGAGGAGAAAATTTTGGCAGAAATTGTTAAAAAAAATTTTTTTTAATTTTGTGAGGCAAATAGCCGGCTTCCTGTTGGAGATAGGTCCAGGGTAGCAGCGTATGATTTTTGCGTCTCGATGACACAAACATTTTGGTGTTGGTTTCATCTCTCTACGACATTCCTAGCCCAAGCTAGGGCCCTTAGCGTGTGCCTAGGTGGCGCTATTGAGCTTATTATGGGATGTCTGGGGTCATGTTTGGTATCAAATCGCAATTTCACGCGATCCTGATGTGCGTGCCAATTTTGGTGAGTTTTGGAGCATGTTTAGGGGGTGTAATTTGCGTTCTCGGGGCGGGTGGAATAATAATTAAAGCTGCAAGCAGCGTTGGACGGGTCCTCGGGGCTCATGCTGGTTTTGCCTCACTGTCATGGTATTGGCCCCACTGTGTCCAACAGAATAAGACGAACATTTTGGTGGTGGTTTCATCTCTCTAGGACATTCCTAGCCCCAGTTAGGGCTATTTTGCTGTGCATAGGTGGAAGTGAGCCTAGTGGCTCTGAGAGAATATTATGGGATGTCAGGGAGTCAGTTGATACCATGGCAACGTATCCTCTGCTATGCTGAAGAGAAATAGCCAACTTCCTGTCTGGGAAAGGTCAGGGTGTCGACGAGTAATTTGTTCGTCTTAATGAGATGAACATTTTGATGTTGGTTTGATCTCTCTAGGACATTCCTACTGGTTGCTATGGCTGTTTTAATGTGTCAGAATGTGGACAGAGGGAATATTATGGGATGTTTGGTATTATATTGAAGAGTTTGATGCTTGAAATGTGTCTGCTGATTTTGGTGAGTTTTTGAGCATGTTCAGGGGTCTAATAAGCACTTTAATGGAGGAGAGAGTCATTGTTGCCTCTGCTGAGTCATGTGACCAGCTGTGTGGAACCCCTAATCAGTGTGTGACATCATCACAGAAGTGCAGGAGGATGAGATTCCCAAAGGGGACAAACTTCTCATCCTGTAGGCCAGAATGTTGACCGAATCTGTCTAAAAATATGATTTTCTTGAAGAGTGTTTGTGAGGAATCCAACCATGTCATTTTTAAAGCTGTGCGACTTTTACTTTTTTGTCTAGAGGCCCAACTGCTTCACTGAAGCTCCTCTCCCATCTGTTAACATTGCGAAGTCGGCGACTTTGAGGGCTCGCCATTCGAAAACCGGGCCAGAAACAACAACTTCCCCTACAACTTTTGTAGAACAGGGTCTGGTCTGTCATGTGAGCCAATTTTCATGCCGGTACCATTTTTGGTTATTGACAAGTTAATGTTTGTAGAGAGGCTTAAATTTCAGAAAACTCTTATTTTGGCGGGCAAATTGCCGGCTTCCTGTTGGAGCTACGCGAAAATACCTCCTATATTTTTTGTGCGTCTCGATGAGCTGAACGTTTTGGTGTTGGTTTCATCTCTCTGCGACATTCCTGGCCTGAGCTAGGGCCGTTGAAGTGTGTTTTTTGGGTTTTTTGGCTCTATGGAGATTATTATGGGATGTCGGGGGTCATGTTTGGTATCAAATCGCAATTTCACGCGATCCTGATATGCGTGCCAATTTTGGTGAGTTTTTGAATATGTTTAGGGGGTGTAATTTGAGTTCTCGGGGCGGGTGGTATAATAAGAAAAAATTAAAGCTGCAAGCAGCATTAGACGGGTCCTCGGGCTACTGCCGGTTTTCCCTCCAATGTGTCCATCAAAATAAGACGAACATTTCGGTGTTGGTTTCATCTCTCTACCACATTCCTAGCCCCAGTTAGGGCTGTTTTGGTGTGCATAGGGTGAAAGTGAGCCTAATGGCTCTGAGAGAATATTATGGGATGTCTGGGAGTCAGTTGATACCATGGCAACGTATCCTCTGCTGTGCTGAATGACATCACCTGCTGCATGCTTGGAGTTCTAATTAGCGTGACAGAACCCCAAACAGGGTGGAGACTGAGAGTTTATCAGCCATCTAATGTAAAGAAATCCTCACAGAGTCCACAATTTTACCCCAATCTGTGTCAAAAATATCATGTTGATAGGAATTTTTGTCAGGAATCCCTTTTTGGCATTTTTAAAGCTGTACGAGTTTTACTTTTTTCTCTAGAAGCACAAATGCGTCACAAGACAGATGGAAGAGTGCTGGAAATGGATTTTTTATTTATGAGAAACGTCCAAACTACTTGTCCCGTAGGTCACAATGTTGGCTTAATCTGTGTAAAAATATCATATGGTTGTAGACAATTTTGTCAGGAATCCAACCATGTAATTTTTAAAGCTCTATGACTTTTAGTTTTTTGTCTAGAGGCCCAAATGCGGCACTAGTAGAATGTGTGTTTTGACCTGAAATCGGTTCTCCTCATCTGCTAACATGGAGAAATCCTAATTCGGCTGAAAGCGGTCGGCGACTTTGAGGGCTCGCCATTCGAAAACCGGGCCCGAAACAACAACTTCCTTCACAACTTTTGTAGAGCAGGGTCTGGTCTGTCATGTGATGCAATTTTAATACCTGTACCATTTTTGGTTTCAGACGAGAAAATTTTTGCAGAAAGGGTTAAAAAAAATTTTTTTTAATTTTGTGAGGCAAATAGCCGGCTTCCTGTTGGAGATAGGTCCAGGGTAGCAGCGTATGATTTTTGCGTCTCGATGACACGAGCGTTTTGGTGTTGGTTTCATCTCTCTACGACATTCCTAGCCCGAGCTAGGGCCCTTAGCGTGTGCCTAGGTGGCGCTATTGAGCTTATTATGGGATGTCGGGGGTCATGTTTGGTATCAAATCGCAATTTCACGCGATCCTGATGTGCGTGCCAATTTTGGTGAGTTTTCGAGCATGTTCAGGGGGTCTAATTTGCGTTCTCGGGGCGGGTGGAATAATAATAAGAAAAAAAAAAAAAAAGAAACGCAGCAGGAACAATAGTGCCCTCGGCCTTCGGCCGAGGGCACCTTCTAGCTTGCTAGAAGGTGCCCTGGCTCAGGCCGAGGACCCTAATTAAAGCTGCAAGCAGCGTTAGACGGGTCCTCGGGGCTCATGCCGGTTTTGCCCTACTATCATGGTATTGGCCCCACTGTGTCCAACAGAATAAGACGAACATTTTGTTGGTGGTTTCATCTCTCTAGGACATTCCTAGCCCCAGTTAGGGCTATTTTGCTGTGCATTGGTGGAAGTGAGCCTAATGGCTCTGAGAGAATATTATGGGATGTCAGGGAGTCAGTTGATACCATGGCAACGTATCCTGTGCTATGCTGAAGAGAAATAGCCAACTTCCTGTCTGGGAAAGGTCAGGGTGTCAGCAAGTAATTTGTTTGTCTTAATGAGATGAACATTTTGATGTTGGTTTGATCTCTCTAGGACATTCCTACTGGCTGCTATGGCTGTTTTAATGTGTCAGAATGTGGACAGAGGGAATATTATGGGATGATTGGTATTATATTGAAGAGTTTGATGACTGTAATGTGTCTGCCAATTTTGGTGAGTTTTTGAGCATGTTCAGGGGGTCTAATAAGCACTTTAATGAGGGAAAGAGTCATTGTTTCCTCTGCTGAGTCATGTGACCAGCTGTGTGGAACCCCTAATCAGTGTGTGACATCATCACAGGAATGCAGCAGCCCTGGGAGAGGATCAAATTTCCAAGATGAAAGAACTACTCATCCTAGACCAGAATGTTGACCTTATCTGTGTAAAAATATGATTTTCTTAAAGAACATTTTGTGAGGAATCCAACCATGTCATTTTTAAAGCTGTGCAACTTTTACTTTTTTGTCTAGAGGCCCAAATGCTCAGCGAGGGCTGCTCTCCCATCTGTTAACATTGCATGGTCGGCGACTTTGAGGGCTCGCCATTCGAAAACCGGGCCAGAAACAACAACTTCCCCTACAACTTTTGTAGAACAGGGTCTGGTCTGTCATGTGAGGCAATTTTCAAGCCTGTACCATTTTTGGTTATTGACAAGTTAATGTTTGTAGAAAGGCTAAAAATTCTGAAAACTCTTATTTTGGCGGGCAAATTGACGGTTTCCTGTTGGAGCAACGCAAAAATACCTCCTATATTTTTTGTGCGTCTCAATGAGACGAACGTTTTGATGTTGGTTTCATGTGTCTACGACATTCCTGGCCCGAGCTAGATCCATTTTTGTGTGTTTTTGAGTGGTCTTTAGAGGTTTTTTGGCTGTAGAGAGATTATTATGGGATGGCGGGGGTCATGTTTGGTATTTTATCGAATTTTTCCGCGATTGTGAGGTGCGTGCCAATTTTGGTGAGTTTTTGAGCATGTTTAGGGGTTCAAATTAGCGATCATTGACGGGGCGGAATAATAATAAGAAAAAAAAAGAAACGCAGCAGGAACAATAGTGCCCTCGGCCTTCGGCCGAGGGCACCTTCTAGCCCTGCTAGAAGGTGCCCTGGCTCAGGCCGAGGACCCTAATAAGAAAAAAAAAAAAGAAACGCAGCAGGAACAATAGTGCCCTCGGCCTTCGGCCGAGGGCACCTTCTAGCTCTTGCTAGAAGGTGCCCTGGCTCAGGCCGAGGACCCTAAAAAAAGAAACGCAGCAGGAACAATAGTGCCCTCGGCCTTCGGCCGAGGGCACCTTCTAGCTTGCTAGAAGGTGCCCTGGCTCAGGCCGAGGACCCTAATTAAAGCTGCAAGCAGCATTAGACGGGTCCTCGGGCTCATGCCGGTTTTCCCTCCAATGTGTCCAACAAAATGAGACGAACATTTCGGCGTTTGTTTCATCTCTCTACGACATTCCTAGCCTCAGTTAGGGCTGTTTTGCTGTGCATAGGTGGAAGTGAGCCTAATGGCTCTGAGAGAATATTATGGGATGTCAGGGAGTCAGTTGATACCATGGTAACGTATCCTCTGCTATGCTGAGTGACATCACCAGCAGCTGCATGCTTGGAACTCCTAATTAGTGGGTGACATCATCACAGGAATGCAGCAGCCCAAGGGGAGGATCCCAAAAAAGGGACAAACTTCTCATCCTCTAGGCCAGAATGTTGACCTAATCTGTGTTAAAATATTGATTTCTAGTATGACATTTTGTGAGGAATCCAACCATGTCATTTTTAAAGCTGTGCGACTTTTACTTTTTTGTCTAGAGGCCCAACTGCTTCACCGAGGGCTCCTCTCCCATCTGTTAACATTGCGTGGTCGGCGACTTTGAGGGCTCGCCATTCGAAAACCGGGCCCGAAACAACAACTTCCCCTACAACTTTTGTAGAACAGGGTCTGGTCTGTCATGTGAGCCACTTTTCATGCCAGTACCATTTTTGGTTCCAGGGGAGTTAATGTTTGTAGAAAGGCAAAAAATTCTGAAAACTCTTATTTTGGCGGGCAAATTGTCAGCTTCCTGTTGGAGCTACGCAAAAATACCTCCTATATTTTTTGTGCGTCTCAATGAGATGAACGTTTTGGTGTTGGTTTCATCTCTCTACCACATTCCTGGACCAAGCTAGAGCCATTTTTGTGTGTTTTTGAGTGGTTTTTAGAGGTTTTTTGGCTCTAGAGAGATTATTATGGGATGGCGGTGGTCATGTTTGGTATCAAACGTAAATTTTGGGCGCCCATAATGTGTGTGCCAATTTTGGTGAGTTTTTGAATATGTTAAGTGGACCTAATAAGCGATTTACTGGAGTGCGGAATAATAATAATAATTAAAGCTGCAAGCAGCGTTAGACGGGTCCTCGGGCTCCTGCCGGTTTTCCCTCCAATGTGTCCAACAAAATGAGACGAACATTTCGGTGTTTGTTTCATCTGTCTACGACATTCCTAGCCCCAGTTAGGGCTGTTTTGGTGTGCATAGGGTGGAAGTGAGTCTAATGGCTCTGAGAGAATATTATGGGATGTCTGGGAGTCAGTTGATACCATGGCAACGTATCCTCTGCTGTGCTGAATGACATCACCTGCTGCATGCTTGTAATTCTAATTAGCGTGACAGAACCCCAAACAGAGTGGAGACTGAGAGTTTATCAGGCATGTAATGTAAAGAAGTCCTCACAGAGTCCACAATTTTATCCCAATCTGTGTCAAAAATATCGTATGTGATAGAAGAGCTTGTCAGGAATCCATTTTTGGTATTTTTAAAGCTGTACGAGTTATACTTTTTTGTCTAGAAGCCCAAATGCGTCACTAAAACGCTGGAAAAGTGCTAGAAATGGATTTTGAATTTTAGAGAAACGGCCGAACTACTTGTCCTGTAGGCCACAATGTTGGCTTAATCTGTGTAAAAATATCACATGGTTGTAGGGAATTTTGTCAGGAATCCAACCATGTAATTTTTAAAGCTCTATGACTTGTAGTTTTTTGTCTAGAGGCCCAAATGCGGCACTAGTAGAAGTACTAGTAGTGAGTGTTTTGACCTGAAATCGGTTCTCCTCATCTGCTAACATGGAGAAATCCTGAAATGGCCAAAAGCGGTCGGCGACTTTGAGGGCTCGCCATTCGAAAACCGGGCCCGTAACAACAACTTCCTTCACAACTTTTGGAGAGCAGGGTCTAGTCTGTCATGTGATGGTAGTCTCAAACCTGTACCATTTTTGGTTTCAGAGGAGAAAATTTTGGCAGAAATTGTTAAAAAAAATTTTTTTTAATTTTGTGAGGCAAATAGCCGGCTTCCTGTTGGAGATAGGTCCAGGGTAGCAGCGTATGATTTTTGCGTCTCGATGACACAAACATTTTGGTGTTGGTTTCATCTCTCTACGACATTCCTAGCCCAAGCTAGGGCCCTTAGCGTGTGCCTAGGTGGCGCTATTGAGCTTATTATGGGATGTCTGGGGTCATGTTTGGTATCAAATCGCAATTTCACGCGATCCTGATGTGCGTGCCAATTTTGGTGAGTTTTGGAGCATGTTTAGGGGGTGTAATTTGCGTTCTCGGGGCGGGTGGAATAATAATTAAAGCTGCAAGCAGCGTTGGACGGGTCCTCGGGGCTCATGCTGGTTTTGCCTCACTGTCATGGTATTGGCCCCACTGTGTCCAACAGAATAAGACGAACATTTTGGTGGTGGTTTCATCTCTCTAGGACATTCCTAGCCCCAGTTAGGGCTATTTTGCTGTGCATAGGTGGAAGTGAGCCTAGTGGCTCTGAGAGAATATTATGGGATGTCAGGGAGTCAGTTGATACCATGGCAACGTATCCTCTGCTATGCTGAAGAGAAATAGCCAACTTCCTGTCTGGGAAAGGTCAGGGTGTCGACGAGTAATTTGTTCGTCTTAATGAGATGAACATTTTGATGTTGGTTTGATCTCTCTAGGACATTCCTACTGGTTGCTATGGCTGTTTTAATGTGTCAGAATGTGGACAGAGGGAATATTATGGGATGTTTGGTATTATATTGAAGAGTTTGATGCTTGAAATGTGTCTGCTGATTTTGGTGAGTTTTTGAGCATGTTCAGGGGTCTAATAAGCACTTTAATGGAGGAGAGAGTCATTGTTGCCTCTGCTGAGTCATGTGACCAGCTGTGTGGAACCCCTAATCAGTGTGTGACATCATCACAGAAGTGCAGGAGGATGAGATTCCCAAAGGGGACAAACTTCTCATCCTGTAGGCCAGAATGTTGACCGAATCTGTCTAAAAATATGATTTTCTTGAAGAGTGTTTGTGAGGAATCCAACCATGTCATTTTTAAAGCTGTGCGACTTTTACTTTTTTGTCTAGAGGCCCAACTGCTTCACTGAAGCTCCTCTCCCATCTGTTAACATTGCGAAGTCGGCGACTTTGAGGGCTCGCCATTCGAAAACCGGGCCAGAAACAACAACTTCCCCTACAACTTTTGTAGAACAGGGTCTGGTCTGTCATGTGAGCCAATTTTCATGCCGGTACCATTTTTGGTTATTGACAAGTTAATGTTTGTAGAGAGGCTTAAATTTCAGAAAACTCTTATTTTGGCGGGCAAATTGCCGGCTTCCTGTTGGAGCTACGCGAAAATACCTCCTATATTTTTTGTGCGTCTCGATGAGCTGAACGTTTTGGTGTTGGTTTCATCTCTCTGCGACATTCCTGGCCTGAGCTAGGGCCGTTGAAGTGTGTTTTTTGGGTTTTTTGGCTCTATGGAGATTATTATGGGATGTCGGGGGTCATGTTTGGTATCAAATCGCAATTTCACGCGATCCTGATATGCGTGCCAATTTTGGTGAGTTTTTGAATATGTTTAGGGGGTGTAATTTGAGTTCTCGGGGCGGGTGGTATAATAAGAAAAAATTAAAGCTGCAAGCAGCATTAGACGGGTCCTCGGGCTACTGCCGGTTTTCCCTCCAATGTGTCCATCAAAATAAGACGAACATTTCGGTGTTGGTTTCATCTCTCTACCACATTCCTAGCCCCAGTTAGGGCTGTTTTGGTGTGCATAGGGTGAAAGTGAGCCTAATGGCTCTGAGAGAATATTATGGGATGTCTGGGAGTCAGTTGATACCATGGCAACGTATCCTCTGCTGTGCTGAATGACATCACCTGCTGCATGCTTGGAGTTCTAATTAGCGTGACAGAACCCCAAACAGGGTGGAGACTGAGAGTTTATCAGCCATCTAATGTAAAGAAATCCTCACAGAGTCCACAATTTTACCCCAATCTGTGTCAAAAATATCATGTTGATAGGAATTTTTGTCAGGAATCCCTTTTTGGCATTTTTAAAGCTGTACGAGTTTTACTTTTTTCTCTAGAAGCACAAATGCGTCACAAGACAGATGGAAGAGTGCTGGAAATGGATTTTTTATTTATGAGAAACGTCCAAACTACTTGTCCCGTAGGTCACAATGTTGGCTTAATCTGTGTAAAAATATCATATGGTTGTAGACAATTTTGTCAGGAATCCAACCATGTAATTTTTAAAGCTCTATGACTTTTAGTTTTTTGTCTAGAGGCCCAAATGCGGCACTAGTAGAATGTGTGTTTTGACCTGAAATCGGTTCTCCTCATCTGCTAACATGGAGAAATCCTAATTCGGCTGAAAGCGGTCGGCGACTTTGAGGGCTCGCCATTCGAAAACCGGGCCCGAAACAACAACTTCCTTCACAACTTTTGTAGAGCAGGGTCTGGTCTGTCATGTGATGCAATTTTAATACCTGTACCATTTTTGGTTTCAGACGAGAAAATTTTTGCAGAAAGGGTTAAAAAAAATTTTTTTTAATTTTGTGAGGCAAATAGCCGGCTTCCTGTTGGAGATAGGTCCAGGGTAGCAGCGTATGATTTTTGCGTCTCGATGACACGAGCGTTTTGGTGTTGGTTTCATCTCTCTACGACATTCCTAGCCCGAGCTAGGGCCCTTAGCGTGTGCCTAGGTGGCGCTATTGAGCTTATTATGGGATGTCGGGGGTCATGTTTGGTATCAAATCGCAATTTCACGCGATCCTGATGTGCGTGCCAATTTTGGTGAGTTTTCGAGCATGTTCAGGGGGTCTAATTTGCGTTCTCGGGGCGGGTGGAATAATAATAAGAAAAAAAAAAAAAAAGAAACGCAGCAGGAACAATAGTGCCCTCGGCCTTCGGCCGAGGGCACCTTCTAGCTTGCTAGAAGGTGCCCTGGCTCAGGCCGAGGACCCTAATTAAAGCTGCAAGCAGCGTTAGACGGGTCCTCGGGGCTCATGCCGGTTTTGCCCTACTATCATGGTATTGGCCCCACTGTGTCCAACAGAATAAGACGAACATTTTGTTGGTGGTTTCATCTCTCTAGGACATTCCTAGCCCCAGTTAGGGCTATTTTGCTGTGCATTGGTGGAAGTGAGCCTAATGGCTCTGAGAGAATATTATGGGATGTCAGGGAGTCAGTTGATACCATGGCAACGTATCCTGTGCTATGCTGAAGAGAAATAGCCAACTTCCTGTCTGGGAAAGGTCAGGGTGTCAGCAAGTAATTTGTTTGTCTTAATGAGATGAACATTTTGATGTTGGTTTGATCTCTCTAGGACATTCCTACTGGCTGCTATGGCTGTTTTAATGTGTCAGAATGTGGACAGAGGGAATATTATGGGATGATTGGTATTATATTGAAGAGTTTGATGACTGTAATGTGTCTGCCAATTTTGGTGAGTTTTTGAGCATGTTCAGGGGGTCTAATAAGCACTTTAATGAGGGAAAGAGTCATTGTTTCCTCTGCTGAGTCATGTGACCAGCTGTGTGGAACCCCTAATCAGTGTGTGACATCATCACAGGAATGCAGCAGCCCTGGGAGAGGATCAAATTTCCAAGATGAAAGAACTACTCATCCTAGACCAGAATGTTGACCTTATCTGTGTAAAAATATGATTTTCTTAAAGAACATTTTGTGAGGAATCCAACCATGTCATTTTTAAAGCTGTGCAACTTTTACTTTTTTGTCTAGAGGCCCAAATGCTCAGCGAGGGCTGCTCTCCCATCTGTTAACATTGCATGGTCGGCGACTTTGAGGGCTCGCCATTCGAAAACCGGGCCAGAAACAACAACTTCCCCTACAACTTTTGTAGAACAGGGTCTGGTCTGTCATGTGAGGCAATTTTCAAGCCTGTACCATTTTTGGTTATTGACAAGTTAATGTTTGTAGAAAGGCTAAAAATTCTGAAAACTCTTATTTTGGCGGGCAAATTGACGGTTTCCTGTTGGAGCAACGCAAAAATACCTCCTATATTTTTTGTGCGTCTCAATGAGACGAACGTTTTGATGTTGGTTTCATGTGTCTACGACATTCCTGGCCCGAGCTAGATCCATTTTTGTGTGTTTTTGAGTGGTCTTTAGAGGTTTTTTGGCTGTAGAGAGATTATTATGGGATGGCGGGGGTCATGTTTGGTATTTTATCGAATTTTTCCGCGATTGTGAGGTGCGTGCCAATTTTGGTGAGTTTTTGAGCATGTTTAGGGGTTCAAATTAGCGATCATTGACGGGGCGGAATAATAATAAGAAAAAAAAAGAAACGCAGCAGGAACAATAGTGCCCTCGGCCTTCGGCCGAGGGCACCTTCTAGCCCTGCTAGAAGGTGCCCTGGCTCAGGCCGAGGACCCTAATAAGAAAAAAAAAAAAGAAACGCAGCAGGAACAATAGTGCCCTCGGCCTTCGGCCGAGGGCACCTTCTAGCTCTTGCTAGAAGGTGCCCTGGCTCAGGCCGAGGACCCTAAAAAAAGAAACGCAGCAGGAACAATAGTGCCCTCGGCCTTCGGCCGAGGGCACCTTCTAGCTTGCTAGAAGGTGCCCTGGCTCAGGCCGAGGACCCTAATTAAAGCTGCAAGCAGCATTAGACGGGTCCTCGGGCTCATGCCGGTTTTCCCTCCAATGTGTCCAACAAAATGAGACGAACATTTCGGCGTTTGTTTCATCTCTCTACGACATTCCTAGCCTCAGTTAGGGCTGTTTTGCTGTGCATAGGTGGAAGTGAGCCTAATGGCTCTGAGAGAATATTATGGGATGTCAGGGAGTCAGTTGATACCATGGTAACGTATCCTCTGCTATGCTGAGTGACATCACCAGCAGCTGCATGCTTGGAACTCCTAATTAGTGGGTGACATCATCACAGGAATGCAGCAGCCCAAGGGGAGGATCCCAAAAAAGGGACAAACTTCTCATCCTCTAGGCCAGAATGTTGACCTAATCTGTGTTAAAATATTGATTTCTAGTATGACATTTTGTGAGGAATCCAACCATGTCATTTTTAAAGCTGTGCGACTTTTACTTTTTTGTCTAGAGGCCCAACTGCTTCACCGAGGGCTCCTCTCCCATCTGTTAACATTGCGTGGTCGGCGACTTTGAGGGCTCGCCATTCGAAAACCGGGCCCGAAACAACAACTTCCCCTACAACTTTTGTAGAACAGGGTCTGGTCTGTCATGTGAGCCACTTTTCATGCCAGTACCATTTTTGGTTCCAGGGGAGTTAATGTTTGTAGAAAGGCAAAAAATTCTGAAAACTCTTATTTTGGCGGGCAAATTGTCAGCTTCCTGTTGGAGCTACGCAAAAATACCTCCTATATTTTTTGTGCGTCTCAATGAGATGAACGTTTTGGTGTTGGTTTCATCTCTCTACCACATTCCTGGACCAAGCTAGAGCCATTTTTGTGTGTTTTTGAGTGGTTTTTAGAGGTTTTTTGGCTCTAGAGAGATTATTATGGGATGGCGGTGGTCATGTTTGGTATCAAACGTAAATTTTGGGCGCCCATAATGTGTGTGCCAATTTTGGTGAGTTTTTGAATATGTTAAGTGGACCTAATAAGCGATTTACTGGAGTGCGGAATAATAATAATAATTAAAGCTGCAAGCAGCGTTAGACGGGTCCTCGGGCTCCTGCCGGTTTTCCCTCCAATGTGTCCAACAAAATGAGACGAACATTTCGGTGTTTGTTTCATCTGTCTACGACATTCCTAGCCCCAGTTAGGGCTGTTTTGGTGTGCATAGGGTGGAAGTGAGTCTAATGGCTCTGAGAG
This sequence comes from Halichoeres trimaculatus, assembly GCF_033239565.1. Lineage (NCBI taxonomy): Eukaryota > Metazoa > Chordata > Actinopteri > Labriformes > Labridae > Halichoeres > Halichoeres trimaculatus. Next base: position 36,726,876 of record NW_027437188.1, read on the forward strand.
AATATTATGGGATGTCAGGGAGTCAGTTGATACCATGGCAACGTATCCTCTGCTGTGCTGAATGACATCACCACCTGCATGAGTGGAACTCTAATTAGCGTGACACGAGTGTGACTAGTGCCTGGAGGGAGTTTTTATCAGCCATCTAAAGTAAAGAAATCCTCACAGAGTCCACAATTTTACCCCAATCTGTGTCAAAAATATCACATGTGATAGTAATTTTTGTCAGGAATCCATTTTTGGCATTTTTAAAGCTGTACGAGTTTTACTTTTTTCTCTAGAAGCACAAATGCGTCACAAAAAAGATGGAAGAGTGCTGAAAATTGATTTTTTATTCATGAGAAACGTCCGAAGTACTTGTCCTGTAGGTCACAATGTTGGCTTAATCTGTGTAAAAATATCATATGGTTGTAGGGAATTTTGTCAGGAGTCCAACCATGTAATTTTTAAAGCTCTATGACTTCTAGTTTTTTGTCTAGAGGCCCAAATGCGGCACTAGTAGAAGTACTAGTAGTGAGTGTTTTGACCTGAAATCGGTTCTCCTCATCTGCTAACATGGAGAATGGCGAAATTCGTCCGAAAGCGGTCGGCGACTTTGAGGGCTCGCCATTCGAAAACCGGGCCCGAAACAACAATTTCCTTCACAACTTTTGGAGAGCAGGGTCTGGTCTGTCATGTGAGGCAATTTTCAAACATGTACCATTTTTGGTTTCAGAGGAGAAAATTTTGGCAGAAAGGGTGAAAAAATGTGGGGGGATTTTACTTTGGGGGGAAATTGCTGGCTTCCTGTTGGAGATAGGTCAGGGGTATCAGCGTATGAATTTTGCGTCTCGATCATACGAACGTTTTGGTGTTGGTTTCATCTCTCTACCACATTCCTAGCCCGAGCTAGGGCCCTCAGAGTGTGCCTAGGTGGCGCTATTGAGCATATTATGGGATGTCTTGGGGTCATGTTTGGTATCAAATCGTAATTTCACGCGATCCTGATGTGTGTGCCAATTTTGGTGAGTTTTTGAGCAGGTTTAGGGGGTGTAATTTGCGTTCTCGGGGCGGGTGGAATAATAAGAAATTAAAGCTGCAAGCAGCATTAGACGGGTCCTCGGGCTCCTGCCGGTTTTCCCTCCAATGTGTCCCACAAAATGAGACGAACATTTTGGCGTTTGTTTCATCTCTCTACGACATTCCTAGCCCCAGTTAGGGCTGTTTTGGGGTGACTAGGCTTTAGTGAGCCTACTGGCTCTGAGAGAATATTATGGGATGTCAGGGAGTCAGTTGATACCATGGTAACGTATCCTCTGCTATGCTGAATGACATCACCTGCTGCATGCTTGGAATTCTAATTAGCGTGACACGAGTGTGACTAGTGCCTGGAGGGAGTTTTTATCAGGCATCTTATGTAAAGAAATCCTCACAGAGTCCACAATTTTACCCCAATCTGTGTCAAAATATCATATTTGATAGTAGAGCTTGTGAGGAATCCATTTTTGGCATTTTTAAAGCTGTACGAGTTATACTTTTTTCTCTAGAAGCCCTTATGTGTCACAACACCGGTGGAAAAGTGCTCAAAATGGATTTTGTTATTTTAGAGACATGTCTGAACTACTTGTCCTGTAGGCCACAATGTTGGCTTAATCTGTGTAAAAATATCATATGGTTGTAGGAAAATTTGTCAGGAATCCAACCATGTAATTTTTAAAGCTCTATGACTTTTAGTTTTTTGTCTAGAGGCCCAAATGCGGCACTAGTAGAATGTGTGTTTTGACATGAAATCGGTTCTCCCCATCTGCTAACATGGAGAAATCCTAAATTGGCCAAAAGCGGTCGGCGACTTTGAGGGCTCGCCATTCAGAAACCGGGCCCGAAATAACAACTTCCTTCACAACTTTTGGAGAGCAGGGTCTAGTCTGTCATGTGATGGTAGTCTCAAACCTGTACCATTTTTGGTTTTAGAGGAGAAAATTTTTGCAGAAAGGTTTAAAAAAATTTTTTTTTTATTTTGGCGGGCAAATTGCCGGCTTCCTGTTGGAGATAGGTCCAGGGTAGCAGCGTATGATTTTTGCGTCTTGATGACACGAGCGTTTTGGTGTTGGTTTCATCTCTCTACGACATTCCTAGCCCGAGCTAGGGCCCTTAGCGTGTGCCTAGGTGGCGCTACAGAGCTTATTATGGGATGTCGGGGGTCATGTTTGGTATCAAATCGCAATTTCACGCGATCCTGATGTGCGTGCCAATTTTGGTGAGTTTTTGAGCATGTTTAGGGGGTCAAATAAGCATTCGTTGACGGGGCGGAATAATAAGAAAAAAAAAGAAACGGACGGAAAACAATAGTGCCCTCGGCCTTCGGCCGAGGGCACCTTCTAGCTCCTGCTAGAAGGTGCCCTGGCTCAGGCCGAGGACCCTAAAAAGAAACGCAGCAGGAACAATAGTGTCCTCCGCCTTCGGCGGAGGACACCTTCTAGCCCTGCTAGAAGGTGCCCTCCGCTCAGGCCGAGGACCCTAATAAGAAAGAAACGCAGCAGGAACAATAGTGCCCTCGGCCTTCGGCCGAGGGCACCTTCTAGCCTTGCTAGAAGGTGCCCTGGCTCAGGCCGAGGACCCTAAAAAGAAACGGACGAAAAACAATAGTGTCCTCCGCCTTCGGCGGAGGACACCTTCTAGCTCTTGCTAGAAGGTGCCCTCTGCTCAGGCCGAGGACCCTAATAAGAAAGAAACGAACGAAATACAATAGTGCCCTCGGCCTTCGGCCGAGGGCACCTTCTAGCTTGCTAGAAGGTGCCCTCGCTCAGGCCGAGGACCCTAATTAAGAAGTCAAACTGTAAACACCTTAAATAAATTAAAGCTGCAAGCAGCGTTAGACGGGTCCTCGGGCTCCTGCCAGTTTTCCCCCCAATGTGTCCAACAAAATAAGACGAACATTTCGGCGTTGGTTTCATCAGTCTACGACATTCCTAGCCCCAGTTAGGGCTGTTTTGGTGTGTGTAGGCTGGAAGTGAGCCTTATGGCTCTGAGAGAATATTATGGGATGTCAGGGAGTCAGTTGATACCATGGTAACGTATCCTCTGCTTTGCTGAATGACATCACCTGCTGCATGCTTGGAATTCTAATTAGCGTGACACGAGTGTGACTAGTGCCTGGAGGGAGTTTTTATCAGGCATCTTATGTAAAGAAATCCTCACAGAGTCCACAATTTTACCCCAATCTGTGTCAAAATATCATATTTGATAGTAGAGCTTGTGAGGAATCCATTTTTGGCATTTTTAAAGCTGTACGAGTTATACTTTTTTCTCTAGAAGCCCTAATGTGTCACAACACCGGTGGAAAAGTGCTCAAAATGGATTTTGTTATTTTAGAGACATGTCTGAACTACTTGTCCTGTAGGCCACAATGTTTGCGTAATCTGTGTAAAAATATCATATGGTTGTAGGAAAATTTGTCAGGAATCCAACCATGTAATTTTTAAAGCTCTATGACTTTTAGTTTTTTGTCTAGAGGCCCAAATGCGGCACTAGTAGAAGTACTAGAAGTGAGTGTTTTGACCTGAAATCTGTTCTCCTCATCTGCTAACATGGAGAAATCCTAAATTGGCCAAAAGCGATCTGTGACTTTGAGGGCTCGCCATTCGAAAACCGGGCCCGAAACAACGAATTCCCCCACAACTTTTGTAGAGCAGGGTCTGGTCTGTCATGTGATGGTAGTCTCAAACCTGTACCATTTTTGGTTTTAGAGGAGAAAATTTTTGCAGAAAGGTTTAAAAAAAATTTTTTTTTATTTTGGCGGGCAAATTGCCGGCTTCCTGTTGGAGATAGGTCCAGGGTAGCAGCGTATGATTTTTGCGTCTCGATGACACGAGCGTTTTGGTGTTGGTTTCATCTCTCTACGACATTCCTAGCCCGAGCTAGGGCCCTTAGCGTGTGCCTAGGTGGCGCTATTGAGCTTATTATGGGATGTCGGGGGTCATGTTTGGTATCATTACGCAATTTTTCGCAATTGTGAGGTGCGTGCCAATTTTGGTGAGTTTTTGAGTTTGTTAAGCAGGTCTAATTTGCGTTTTCGGAGCCTGTGGAATAATAAGAAATTAAAGCTGCAAGCAGCATTAGACGGGTCCTCGGGCTCCTGCCGGTTTTCCCTCCAATGTGTCCAACAAAATAAGACGAACATTTCGGCGTTGGTTTCATCTGTCTACGACATTCCTAGCCCCAGTTAGGGCTGTTTTGGTGTGTGTAGGCTTGAAGTGAGCCTTATGGCTCTGAGAGAATATTATGGGATGTCAGGGAGTCAGTTGATCCCATGGCAACGTATCCTCTGCTCTGCTGAATGACATCACCTGCTGCATGCTTGGAATTCTAATTAGCGTGACAGAACCCCAAACAGAGTGGAGACTGGGAGTTTATCAGGCATGTAATGTAAAGAAGTCCTCACAGAGTCCATAATTCTACCCCAATCTGTGTCAAAAATATCATATTTGATAGTAGAGCTTGTCAGGAATCCATTTTTGGCATTTTTAAAGCTGTACGAGTTATACTTTTTTGTCTAGAAGCCCTAATGCGTCACAAAAACGCTGTAAAAGCGCTGGAAAAGTGCTAGAAATGGATTTTTTACTTTAGAGAAATGGCCAAACTACTTGTCCTGTAGGTCACAATGTTGGCTTAATCTGTGTAAAAATATCATATGGTTGTAGGGGATTTTGTCAGGAATCCAACCGTGTAATTTTTAAAGCTCTATGACTTGTAGTTTTTTGTCTAGAGGCCCAAATGCCGCACTAGTAGAATGTGTGTTTTGACCTGAAATCTTTTCTCCTCATCTGCTAACATGGAGAAATCCTGAATCGGCCAAAAGCGGTCGGCGGCTTTGAGGGCTCGCCATTCGAAAACCGGGCCAGAAACAACAACTTCCTTCACAACTTTTGTAGAGCAGGGTCTAGTCTGTCATGTGATGGTAGTCTCAAACCTGTACCATTTTTGGTTTCAGAGGGGAAAATTTTAGCAGAAATTGTTAAAAAAAAAATTTTTTAATTTTGTGAGGCAAATAGCCGGCTTCCTGTTGGAGATAGGTCCAGGGTAGCAGCGTATGATTTTTGCGTCTCGATGACACGAACATTTTGGTGTTGGTTTCATCTCTCTACGACATTCCTAGCCCGAGCTAGGTCCCTTAGCGTGTGCCTAGGTGGCGCTATTGAGCTTATTATGGGATGTCGGGGGTCATGTTTGGTATCAAATCGCAATTTCACGCGATCCTGATGTGCGTGCCAATTTTGGTGAGTTTTGGAGCATGTTTAGGGGGTGTAATTTGCGTTCTCGGGGCGGGTGGAATAATAATAAGAAAAAAAAAAAAAAAGAAACGCAGCAGGAACAATAGTGCCCTCGGCCGAAGGCCGAGGGCACCTTCTAGCTCTTGCTAGAAGGTGCCCTGGCTCAGGCCGAGGACCCTAATTAAAGCTGCAAGCAGCGTTAGACGGGTCCTCGGGACTCATGCCGGTTTTACCCCCCACTGTGTCCAACAGAATAAGACGAACATTTTGGTGGTGGTTTCATCTCTCTAGGACATTCCTAGCCCCAGTTAGGGCTGTTTTGCTGTGCATAGGTGGAAGTGAGCCTAATGGCTCTGAGAGAATATTATGGGATGTCAGGGAGTCAGTTGATACCATGGCAACGTATCCTCTGCTATGCTGAAGAGAAATAGCCAACTTCCTGTCTGGGAAAGGTCAGGGTGTCGGCAAGTGATTTGTTCGTCTTAATGAGCTGTGTGGAACCCCTAATCAGTGTGTGACATCATCACAGAAGTGCAGGAGGATGAGATTCCCAAAGGGGACAAACTTCTCATCCTGTAGGCCAGAATGTTGACCGAATCTGTGTAAAAATATGATTTTCTTGAAGAGCGTTTTGTGAGGAATCCAACCATGTGAACTTTAAAGCTGTGCCACTTTTACTTTTTTGTCTAGAGGCCCAACTGCTTCACTGAAGCTCCTCTCCCATCTGTTAACATTGCGTGGTCGGCGACTTTGAGGGCTCGCCATTCGAAAACCGGGCCAGAAACAACAACTTCCCCTACAACTTTTGTAGAACAGGGTCTGGTCTGTCATGTGAGCCAATTTTCATGCCGGTACCATTTTTGGTTATTGACAAGTTAATGTTTGTAGAGAGGCTTAAATTTCAGAAAACTCTTATTTTGGCGGGCAAATTGCCGGCTTCCTGTTGGAGCTACGCAAAAATACCTCCTATATTTTTTGTGCGTCTCAATGAGACGAACGTTTTGATGTTGGTTTCATGTGTCTACGACATTCCTGGCCCGAGCTAGAGGCATTTTTGTGTGTTTTTGTCTGTTTTTTAGAGGTTTTTTGGCTGTAGAGAGATTATTATGGGATGGCGGTGGTCATATTTGGTATCAAACGTAAATTTTGGGCGCCCATAATGTGTGTGCCAAATTTGGTGAGTTTTTGAATATGTTAAGTGGACCTAATAAGCGATTTACTGGAGTGCGGAATAATAATAATAATAAGAAAGAAACGCAGCAGGAACAATAGTGCCCTCGGCCTTCGGCCGAGGGCACCTTCTAGCCCTGCTAGAAGGTGCCCTGGCTCAGGCCGAGGACCCTAAAAAGAAACGGACGGAATACAATAGTGCCCTCGGCCTTCGGCCGAGGGCACCTTCTAGCTCCTGCTAGAAGGTGCCCTCTGCTCAGGCCGAGGACCCTAAAAAGAAACGGACGAAAAACAATAGTGTCCTCCGCCTTCGGCGGAGGACACCTTCTAGCTCTTGCTAGAAGGTGCCCTCTGCTCAGGCCGAGGACCCTAAAAAGAAACGCAGCAGGAACAATAGTGCCCTCTGCTCAGGCCGAGGACCCTAATTAAAAAGATACAATAAAACAATTGGAAAAAAAAATAAAACAGATTTTTAAAACAGATTTTGAGATAAATTTTGCAGTGCAGAATTAAAGAGAGGATATTAAGTAATCCTCACAAAACTATCAAAAAATCTACTTGGAAAAGTTCAAACAAAAACCAGAAGTTTGTGAAATATTTTGATTGTATACATAAAGAGCAAGGGTCTTCAACCTGTAGCTTGGAAAAAAAAATCTAAATAAAGAATTTTTATTTTTCAAACAAAGAAATTGAACATTTTTGAAAGATTTTTTTTAATTATGGCAATTTTTAATTTTTTTTAATTTCTACAAATTTTAAAAAATTATTTAAATTTTTGAAAGTCTTACAAATTTTTGAAAAAAATGTATTTTTTTTTTTAAATTACATTTTTTGTAAAAAATAAATAAATAAATTATAAATTATTTAAATTTTTGAAAGTTTTACACATTTTTGAAAATAATGTAATTTTCTTAAATTACATTTTTTGGTAAAACTTGTAAATTGAAATTATTTAAATTTTTGAAAGTTTTGCAAATTTTTGAAAATTGTTGACCTTTTTAAAACACAATATAAAAAATAAAATAAAGTTTGCTTATTTTTTCAAATTCCACATTTTTTTCATTTAAATTTTCTTCTTTTTTTTATTTTTTTTATTTTTTGATTTTTTTATATTTTGAAGTTTTAAAGGTTTTGAAAATTTTTCCAAGTCATTGAAATTTGATTATTTTTGCAAAATATGAAACTGATGAAACTACAAACTTTTCAATATATATTTTTTAATATATTTGCAAATTTATTGCAACCATAAAATTAGCACATCACATATACAATTCCATAAACAAAGCTTCTCTTTTAGATAAGTATTCACTAGAATTTTACTATGTTTACAATTTTATACACTTTTTTTTTTGTCTTTATTGTGAAGATAAAGTAGATTTTGTGGCTTCTGAATGACTTTAATCCAGCTGAGCTGAGGTTAAATGGCTGCTGTGAACATAAAGGTTGTATGATCTCAGCTCTCACCTGCACAATAAAATAAAAAGTCATGAGTGAAAACATTTCAACTTTCTGCGTGAGCTGTTTCCTGTAGGTTTTACATCCTGACGTGTGGCGCTTTACATCATCCTCACCTCCTCACCTGGTGGAGAAATACTGGATTAAGTTCCCAAAACACTCACTGCACATCATTCTGCACTGGTTTTCATTGTAGATAAATATGTTCCCAGCAACTTTTTCTCAGTAGAATTTCATGTTTTTCCACCAAAATCTGCATTTTGGTGTCTGTGGCCTTTACCTTAGTTTTTCATGTCAGTACAGAAGTGCCATCTTTGGATCCAAACACTTCCAAGAACTCTCGTCTTTTTTCTTTTCAGTCTGTGCACGTCACTGATGTACGCTGTAGCACTGCAGTTAGCCGTTAGCATGGAGGATACATTACGGTAAACACTGAATAAATGAAGAGTCTGTTTATTTCCCCTTTGATTTTCTGTCTTCCTCACCTGTGAGCTGCCCCCAGGAAAAGAAACAAACAGCTCTGAAAACTTAGAAACACACACTTTACTCTGATGAACTGGCTGAAAATTTGGCTGAAAGCTCTGACTGTAAAACACAAACACACGTGTGAGAAGCCAAGTAATAAAGCTGTGTTTTCTCCACGCTCAGTCCAGGGGTCTGCACAGAAACCAGGAGCTTCAAGTGTTTCTATGTGCAACATTTTTCCCCTGTGGCCTCAAACAATGAGCTCGGAGGTTTTCTCAGGGGACAAAAATGCTCATTTGTATTTGTGTGAGTGTGTGTGTGTGTGTTGGCAGAATAAACGTGGAACATTTGTGCAGAAACAACAGGACATCCCCATGTGGCAGGAGTGTTTGTGTGTTTGCACACGTCTGTATGTGCTGTAATGAAACTCCAGCCGCTCTCAGAGCAGCAGCACTGAACACATGAACACAGAAACTCCCCAGTGATGCTCGAATATATATGTGTGTGTGTGTGTGTGTGTGTGTGCACAATAAGAGGGAGTGTGTTACATATCTGTCTTTCATCATCTTCACCTGTCATACATAGTGTGTACTAACATGTAGCTGGTTTCCTTCAGCGCTCCGTCCCTCACACAGTTTGTTTCTGAGCACAGAGCTATAGCTGATGGAACTGAGACTCTGATAGAGTGAGTTTCTGTTTTTAGCCTCACAGGTGATGAAGTCCTGTCACACACAATGACAACAACCCCCGAACATGCTCAGGTCAGGTCTGTGTGCTGAGTGTCAGCATCCATGATCGACATGTGTCCCTCAGATAGAGCTACAGAAAATAGAACATGAAATGATGTTTTTAGAGAGAGGGTACCGAGCATTTTCTAGTCTTTAATCAAGATCAAAAAGCCGCTTTTAATTTGCCATTAATTGCAACATGACACCTGCCAGTTAGTCAGTGACACCTGCAATTTGAACAGTGACACCTGCCAATCACTCAGTGACATCCACCTCTACCTCAATGACACCTGTCATTTAATCAGTTTCACATGGAAATACTACAGTGACACCTGCCATTTGCTTAGTGACACCGGCTCACCCTTTAGTGACACCTGCTGTTCACTTAGTGACACATGCCATTTGCACAGTGACACCTATTTGCACAGTGACACCTGTTAACCCATCAGTGACACCTGCCATTCGCTCAGTGACACCTGCCATTAGCTAAGTAACACCTGCCATTTGCACAGTGACACCTGCCAATCTGTCATTGACACCCACAGTACATTAGCAAATTGCTCAGCAAATCAGCTGAGCGACTGGCAGGTGTCACTGAGGAATGACTGGTGTCACTGAGTGACTGACAGTTGTCACTGACAGATAACACTCTTGGATTGGCAGGTTACACTGGGTGATTGGCAGGTGTCACTGAGTGAATGGCAGGTGTCAGTGATTGGCAGGTGTCACTGAGGAATGGCAGGTTACAATGAGTGAATGGCAGGTGTCACTAAGTGATTGGCAGGTGTCACTGAGGAGTGGCAGGTGTCACTGTGTGATTGGCAGGTGTCACTTAGGAGTGGCAGGTGTCACTTAGTGATTTGCAGGTGTCACTGAGGAGTGGCAGGTGTCACTTAGTGAGTGGTAGGTGTCACTGAGGAGTTACCGATTAGATTCATCTTGTCTTTGAGAATCTTAACTCTTCTAGTGTTCTTTTAAAAGACAAAATAGGTATTTTTTACCTTGACATGTTTCGACGTGCAACCTGCCATCTTCTTCAGAAGCTGTCATCCAGACAGCTGTGTGGTGTCTTTTTGGCAGCTACTACCAGAAACAGCTGCCAAAAAGACACACTAGAAGAGTCACTGAGGAGTGGCAGGTGTCACTGAGTGAATGGCAGGCGTCTCTGAGGAATGGCAGGTGTCAGTGATTGGCAGGTGTCACTGAGGAATGGCAGGTTACAATGAGTGAATGGCATGTGTCACTAAGTGATTGGCAAGTGTCACTGAGGAGTGGCAGGTGTCACAGATGGATTGGCAGGTTTCATTTAGCGAATGGAAAGTCTTGCAGCAATTGGCAGGTGTCACTGACAGGCCTACAGATATCATTCATTTCAGCCTCTGTCTGAAACACTTTGTTTTAGCTGCTGTCTCTTTAAGACTCAACCTCCTCTTTCTGATTGGACAAATCTCTGGATGCCTACAGTAGGCGGAGCTTTAGGCACTTCTAGTTCCTTGTGCAAAAGCTTCATCAATCCAGCAAGTCTTTCTATCAGGAGTTTGATCAGTTCACAGACACATTCAGGGATTTCTTTAACATATGTGGTGGTTTGAGGATCTGCACATGCTCAGTCTGAACATCCAGCACTGATACTTTATATCCATGTTTATAATATGGGAAAGCAGAATACCCCTCTTTAAAGGATTTCATCAAACTTCCCTGCCTCCTGCCAGAGCTGATTGACATGAATGTAGGTGTCGCAGTGAGTTTGGCTAACAGGACGTGATGTGAATTTAAATCAGGCCTCCAGCCTCACCAACGCGGCGTGAGGAGGCCTCAGAGTGTCAGATCTGTCTCTCACATCTCGCCGAGGTGTCCCAGGGTTAAAGATCTCCTGCAGAGTCTTCAGCGTGACGTGCAGAGGACATCTGTGGCCCGTCTGCTTTATGTAAGAGCAGAAATGAGCGTTTGCACCAAGAGAGCGAAGAGTGGATGTTTGTCTGGTCCAGATTCATCCCAGTGGGGGGTGAAAGTTTATTCGTGTGATAAATTTACCTTCTTTAGACGTTTCATCCTAGAGGCTGATTTTTAAGGGATCAAAAGTTTCCCCAAGTCCAGAGCTAAGATTAGACGTTAGAGTCTGAGTGATTCAGATTTGGTGCTGTCAGAAAGTGTTCCTCTGTAGGAACCTTTGGTCAGTTTATCAAAGCATGAGGAGGGATAATCTGAGTGCTTCATGCAGCACTGAGTTCCTTTAAGGAAGTTCCTGTTGTAGAAATGTTGCTCCAGAGCAACGGTCTGCAACGTTTACTGTCATAGGAGCCATTTTTCCTCAGCTCACCTGGATTTAAGTCATTCAGGAGCCACAAAATCTACTTTATCTACACAATCAAGACACAAAAATGGATAACATTTAACAAGGTTAAAATTATGTAACTATGTAATTGAGATTTTATTTTGGCATTTAAAAAATTAAACATGTGATGTCTCAGTTTTTTAAATTTATAAGAATTTTCAAATAATTTCCAACATTTTGAATAATAATTAAATAATTTGTATTTCAAAAAATTGTAGTTTTTTTTAATTTTCAAAAATCAAACAAAATTGTTAAAATTTTCAAAATGTTTTTGTTTGCAAAAGATTCAACACATTTAAAATTAAGAAATTTAAACAAAACTTTAGACACTTAAAGAAATTTTGCAAAATTTTCCGAATATATAAATTTGTGATTTTTTTTTTAAATAAAAAACTGAAATGTAAAAAAATGAAAAAAATATCACAAATTAAAACTTCAGAAGTTGGACAAATTTAAAGACATGTTTTAAATTCCAATATTTTTTTCAATTTGCCAAATTTGCAAAACTTTCAAAAATTCTTGTTATGTACTTATTGTAAAAAAAAAAAAAATCTTTTTATATAAAATAAATGATAAAATAAATAATAAAATAAAAATAGTAAAATAAAAAACATTTGACAAATTTAAACATTGGCTTTAAAAAAAATTAAGAATAAAATCTAGAAAATTTGCAAAATTTTTTTTTTTTTTTCAAAATTTACAATGTTTAAAAATAGCACTTTTAAATTTTCCATATATTAGAAAAGTCATATAGTTTCCAATTGAAAAAAAATTGGAATGATACATGAATTTTATTACATATATAGATGATATTGCTCATTTTTATCTTTTTTTTTTTTTTTTTTTTTGTAGTTATCTTCCCAGGGCTGTAAAACTTGAGGTTAGCCACAGGTGCATGGAAAGTTGGTGGGCTGTTGATGTTGGAGGAGGTGAAGTAGAGCGGTGGCAGGCTTTATTGACAGATGGGATGAAGATTTAGTTCAACTAAATGTTAACACAGGATTTTATTTAGTGTCAGTGTCTTTAATCATCAATACCCTCTGGAAGAAAAATAACTATTCTTTATTTCAACACACACTCCTCCTGTTTCCAGATTTGTTTTAATATCCCATAACGGACTTCCTGTTTGTTTGTTTTTTTACGTCACCTGACACAGAGCGGAGGTAATTAAAGATGGATGACAGAGGCGTGCTGCGGCATGCTGTGGATGGTGCCTGAGCCTCAGATGGAGGCTGAGGTGCAGATGGAGGGATGCCGGCTGTCCCAGCAGGGATGAGAGGCTTCCTGCCGCGTGTGTTTGTGCACCAGTTTGATCGCTTGTTTGTCTGCCATTTGTTTGTTCGGGCGTGTTGTCTTTCATTTCTCGTTGTACTGGGAGACTTTGATGGGGAGACGGCACATCTGCTGAAAAGACGATGCTGCTCTCTGCTCCCATCGCTCAGACTTTGTCTTTTATTGATGTTATCTGTCTCTCTACCTGGATTTGACCTTTTGCTTCCTGTGAGTAAAACCAGCAGAGAGTCTGGTCTCTGCCACAACATCTGCAGAAAGAGAGGAAACAAATCTCGACTCAGCAGCAACCCCTGGATTTAAAGAAAGTGGGACGTCAACAAAGCTGCAGAAAAGTCTCCTCTGAGGGAAACAGGCCACACACACACACACACACACTCATCTCCTTGTTCAAACACACACACACTTTGTGTGTCACTCCTCTCCCACAGGAGCAGCCCGCTCATTGATGAATTATTGATGTGATTGGGGACGGTGGTAACCATGGCAGCTGGAGACCAGCTTTGTGCTACTTAACCAGTTACAGTAACTCATCAGAGGGAAATCCATGATATCTGTGGAAGATTTCTACACCGAGCTGAGCAGGAGCAGTGGTGTGCACAACCCATTGGCCCTATTGTTAAAAAAATGTGTGGCAAAGTTCCCACTGTGGAGCCAAAAAAACACACTAAAGTGCCACATCAGGATCCAAAAGTGTGGAAAAGTGCCCTCTTCAGAGCAAAATGTAAGCTGATGTGCCTTCTTGGAAGACAAAATGAGCTGAAGAAATCTCCTAGGGGCCAAAACTGGGGCTAAAGTTCCCTCTTGGGAATTAAAACTCATGCCAGAGTGCCTTATTGGCCAAACAGAGCTTGAGTTCCGCCTTTGGGGTCCAAAAGTGTGCCCTAGTGCCTTTTTGGGAGCCAAAAGTTGGCTTAAGGGCCTCAGTGGCAGCCAAAAAGCACTTATGAGCCATTCAAGGGGTAAAAATGTCCACTTCAAAGCCAAAACACACACTAAACCTCCCTTTTGGGGTCCAAAATTATGCCAAAGTTCACCTTTGGGGGAAAAATGAGCAATAAGTGTCTTCTTGGGATCCAAAATGCACTTAAAAGCTCCCCTTGGCACCAAAACATGCACTAAAATACCCTTTTTGGGATTTAAAACACATGCCAAAGGGTCTCTTGGGGGCCAAATGCTTGTTTAGAGCCTTTTTGGGGATAAAAAATTATGCCAAAGTGCCCATTTGGTAGCCAGAACAGCAATTACATGTCCTATTGGGCTCTAACCAGGGCTCAAGTTCCTTTGAGATACAAAAGTACCCTCTTGAGAGCCAAACATGGGCCAAAGTGTCTTCTTGGGAGCCAAAATGCACTTTAAAGCTCCCCTTAAGGCCTAAACTTGTGCTAAAAGGCCCTCTTGGGATTTTAAAACTCAGGCCAGTGCCTAAATGAGAGCCAAATGTGGGCTTAAGGCCTTAATGGGAGCCAAAATGCACTTATGAGCCCTTTAAAGGGACCAAAACTGGTGCCTACTTCAAAGCCAAAACATCAACTTAAGTCCCCTCTTGGGGGCCTAATGTTAGGTAAGAGCTCCAAAATTATGCCAAAGTGCCCTTTTAGGGACAAAATGAGCAATTTCATGTCCTCTTGGGATCCTAAAAGGGCTCAAGTTCCCTTTTGCATTTGAAAGCATCTCTAGAGGCAAAACTGGTGCTTAAGTGCCCCTTGGGGGCCAAATGTTAGTTAAGAGCCCTTTTTGGCTCCAAAAGTATGCCAAAGTGCCCATTTAAGAGCCAAATGTGGGCCAAAGTGTCTTCTTGGGAGCCAAAATGCACTTAAAAGCATCTCTTGGAGCAAAATTTGTGCTTAAGTGCTCTCTTGGGACTTTAAACACATGCCCAAGACTTCTCTTGAGAGCCAAGTGTGTTTTTCAGCATGTTTTTTGGAGCCAAAATGTCCTCAAGAGCCCTCCTGGACAGAAAATGAGCATGTACATTTCCTCTTGAGATCCTACGAGTGCTTAAGATCTGTTTTAGGATCCAAAAGTGTGCCATAGTGGCCTTTTTGGAGCCAAAATGTGTTTGAAAACACTTAGTGCCAACTTTAGTGGCCAGAATGTGCTGTTTGTTCTTTTTTGTTGTTGTTGTTGATGATAAAACATCCAGAAAAAACAGGATTTCCCCCATGTCTTTGACTCTTCCTCTCTCATATCTTATTCTCTTCCTCCTCTCCATCATCGTCTCCTCCTCCTCACATTTGAATCTTCTCCACCTCTCTGTTATCTCCGTCTCCTGTCCCATTGTCCTCTCCGTCCTCCCCCCTCTGCTCTTGGGGCAGGAGATAAACCCACAGAGCGATAATCTGTGGCTAAATAGACAGCTGATCCCTTTAAAAGCCGAGCTACTGAGGGGAGGAGAGTGTTTACATGGCCTCCAGCAAACGCGCTGCATTACTGGGAAATTAATTAGCCGGCCCAGCTCTCAGATGCTCCTTCGCTCCCTCTTCCCTCTCTGAGATCCCCTCCTCTCTGTGCCTGTCCACTTGGTTTCAATCCAAACTCTTTTTTTCCAATTATGATGTGGCCGATTCGGAGAAAGTGGAGAATTTCCAAACTGGGCGAAAGTTTCCCAGGGCCTTGAAGTGGCACGTCTTCGTCATCAAAAGAAATAATGCGATAAACAGCGAGTGTGTAGAAACGGATCCACAGGCTTGGCAGAGTCTATTCGTTTGGTTCCACAAACACTTGAAATGTGACTTCAGGCGCCATGAAAAGTTGTGAAAGTTTAAAAAACGCTTTGTCAAGAAGAAACTTCAGATGTGGAACACTCCAGGGTTTATGATGTTTACTTTTTTATTTACTGATAACAAACAAAAACAAGCTAAACACTGATCAGCTCTCTGAAGAGGACTGTTTTTGGTTTGATGTGGAGGAAGCTCGTTTGTTCCCTTTAACGTCAGAGAGACACCTTCCTCCACTTCAAAGCCTCCTCATCATCATCAGCGCGGGTCATGAAGAAGAGAACGGAGCAGGTTTTAATGTATCTGAGGTTTACAGAGAGGAGACAATCACACACAATTACCGTCACACCAGACGTGTTTTTAGGATCCTTATGTTGGAAACGTGAGCGATCACAGCACAAAACTTTAAAGAGGGGTATTCTGCTTTTTTCAGTCTTTATTCTGTCCCTCTGGAGCCCCCGTAGAAGCTTTACGTGATTTACAGCTACATTGAAGTTTTTATTATTATTATTATTATGAGTGGAACCCCCTCTCCTCTGATGGGCCAGACCTGTGGAGGCCTTTTGGGGTCGGAGCTATGGGCTCTCCCAATGTGTTATGAGCCAATAAGGACAAGGGTGTTCAACATGTGGCTCTGGAGCCTCATGTGGCCCTTTGACTCTTTTGCAGTGGCTTCTTGTAGCTTTTAAAAAATATCATTGTTCAGCAATATCATTGGTATATATTACCAAATTCATGTATCATTGATTGATTGAAATTTTTTCACATTTTTGATACTTTTTTTTAATGTCTGAAATTTTTTTTAATTCATTTTTTTCATTGTTGTATATTTTCAAATAGCCATTTTTTAAATTGCATTTGTTTTTAAGTTCCATTTTTTTAAAAAATATTGGTAATTTTTTAGTTCAAAAACTTGTGAAAGTTTTCCAATTTTCGGATTTTTTTGCAGATTTTTGAAATTTAAAACATTTTGAATTTTTGTTGATTTTTGAAATTTAAAAAAATGAAATTTGGTGAAAAATTTTTGGTGATTTTTTTAATTTAAAAACAACGAAGGTGTTTTTTTTAAATTTTCTTTATTTCCAAATTTAAAAAAAAAAATTGGGGAGAAAAAATTGAAATTTTTGGTGATCTTTGAAATTTAAAAACAAGGAAATTTTTAAAATAATTTTCTTTATTTCTAAATTCTAAAAAATGAAATTTGGGGGAAAATATAAAAAAATGTGATTTTTTGAAATTTAAGAACAGAAAGTTTTTTTTAATTTTCTTTTTTTCTAAAAAAAAATGAAATTGGGGGGGGGGGGGGGGGATTGAAATTTTTGGTGATTTTTGAATTTTTTTTAGAAAAAGAAAGTTTTTTCAATAATTTTCTTTTTTTCTAAATTAAAAAAAAATAGGGAAAAAATGAAATTTTAACATTTTTGAAAGTTTTAGCAGAATTTAGAAAAAGTGAATTATTTTTGAATTAAAAAATAAATAGAATAAAAAACGTAGACATTTCATATACAATTATTTAAATTTGAAAAAAATTCTCGATTAAATAATTATTCAAGTTTAACCTTGTATCAAGTTATCCACTTTTTTATATCTCTATTTTGAAGATAAAGTAGATTTTCATGTTTTGATTTCTTTTTTATAAAATCTTGTGAAGCTCATGAACATTTTATGAACAGATTTAGGAATTTCTACATCAAGTCAGCATAATATTAGTAATCAGAGAGGCGGACCTTATCATACTGTTGCTTCTAACAGTTTACTTCACTGTTTTTACTTTAACGAAGCTCTGACCTTTATGTTTACAGGAACCCTTTAGTTTGGGGCTGAATGACGCTCGTTTTTGTTGGTTTTTGGCAGCGAGGCCACTCCGTGACTTCAGCTTTGAGGTTAAATTAAAGATCAGTGTTGACGCCCTCTCAGCCTGTCCTCAAACATCAGCTGCTTCAGACTCTGAAGAGAGTGAAGTCTGTGGAGAAAGTGCTGGTGGTGAAACGCTGATGTGTTGGTTTGATGTGTGTGTCATGTGAAGCATGCCCAGCCCAAAGGAAACGGCTCCTGGGTGTGTGCTCTGAGTCCAGCCCTGACAGCCAGCTGAGTCCACAAATGTCCTGAAAACCTGAGAAGTATTTTTGCTCGCTCTTTGGCGTGTGGCCTGCGAGCACGAGCTGTTTTTCATACGTTTCCTGTCAGCGCTGCGCTGGACGCAGCTGTGAACTCCTAATATGATTTGTTTGGCTCGAACATCTCGGGGCTCCTGAATCGAAGGGTTGCTTTGTCCTTCCAGCCAGCTGTCCATCTTTACGGAGAGCTTTCAACTTTCCACCCTGAAAAACTTCTCTGCAGCTGGAGGCTACAGCTCAGTGTGGACGTTTTCTCTTGTTGTGTTGATCGTACTTCGACAGGACTGTGGGTGTGAAAGGGTTAAATGTGTTGGATCAGCTGGAGTGGCGTGTTGTTTGAGACCTCTCCTGTAAACCTCCTCTTTTGTCCGTGGACAAAAAGCCAGATGCTTTTTGGCTCCTACCTGAAAATCAATCAATGACCACTCGACTGCTGAGTGAACCGCGGCGTGTCAGCGTGCAGAGAGCAGCGCGAGCAGCCGAGAGGAGCCGAGAGGAGCACAGAGTGTTAAAAGCTCCGCTGTGGATGGTGAAACAGCTGGAGTGTCCTGTTTTTCATTTACCCTCCGTTTAACCTCGGCCTCCTCCACGCATCGCTCCTCCTGCGTCGCTCTAACCGACACACTTTACCTCCTGCTCCACCTGAGTGTCAGCCTCTGTCATTTACTCCCTGCTGCAGTACGCTCATGTTTAGCATGTTAGCATGCAATGTTTCACCTCCACTGTCAAGGTTCCATCCCTTTATAATGTGTGTGTGTTACACATTCCATTTTCCCGCCTTCAGTGAGTCACATGACCAGCTGCACAGAACTCTCAGTCATTGTGACGTCATCACCAACTGCTGCCCTCTCAGGAGAGAAACTGACTGAAGCTTTGAATCGTCTCCTCATAGATGCCACAATTTTGACCTAATCTCTCTAAAAATCAGATATTTTTGTAATAAATTTTGTCAGGAATCCATTCATGTCATTTTAAAGCTGTACCACTTTTACTTTTTTGTGGTCTAACTGCCGCAGCTTGTGTGAAGCTGGATCCTCCTCTCCCATTCATTTTTACAGGAGGATCTGAAAGGGCTTCGTTGGGGTTCGCCGACTTTGAGGGCTCGTCATTCAAAAACCATTTGAGAAACAACAAATTCCCTCAGAGCTTTAGTAAAGCAGGGTCCACTCTGTCATCTGAGCGAATTTCAAGCCAATGCCATATATGGCCTAGCAGCAGCAGGTGTGAAAATTATTGCATTTGTTTTTAATTTCCATTTTTTTTTAATATTGTTAATTTTTTTTAATTCAAAACCTTGTGAAAATGTTCCAAATTTTTTATTTTTTTGGGGGGGGGGCAGATTTTTGAAATATAAAACATTTTTAAATTTTTGTTGATTTTTGAAATGTAAAAAATGAAAGTTTAAAAAATATTTTTCTTGATTTGTAAATTCTAAAAAAAAACGAAATTTAGGGGTGAAATGGAAATATTTGTTGATTTTTTTAAATTTAAAAAATTGAATGTTTTAAAAATATTTTCTTTATTTCTAAATTCTAAAAAAAATGAAATTTGGGGGAAAAATGAAATTTTAACATTTTGAAAGTTTCAGCAAGATTTCAAAAATGAAATTATTTTCAATTAAAAAAAATGTAATAAAAAAACATAGACATTTATAATTATATAAATTAAAAAAAACTTCCCAATTAGATAATTATTCACTGGATTTTAACCCTGTATAATGTTTTTCACTTTTTTGTATCTTTATTTTGACTGTAAAGTAGATTTTCATGTTTTGACCTTTATTTTATAAATCTTGTGAAGCTCATGAACATTTTATAAACAGATTTAGGAGTTTTTATATCAAGTTGACATAATAGGAGGCCAAAATGCCGCAGCTTGTGTGGAGCTGGATCCTCCTCTCCCATTCATTCTAACAGAGGGAGCTGAAAGGGCTTTTTTGGGGTGTACCGACTTTGAAGGCTTGCTATTCAAAAACCGTTTGAGAAACAACAAATTCCCACACAGCTTTTGTAAAGCACATCTCACTCTGTCATCTGGGCGAATTTGAAGCCGATACCAATTATGGCCTAGGAGAAGATCATTTTTGTTTGAACAATGTGGGGAAATTTTATTTTGAAAGACAAATTGCTAACTTCCTGTTTGAGATAGGTCAGGGGTGTCAGTGTATGATGTGTGCTTCTCAATGAGATGAACATTTTGATGTTGGTTTGATCTCTCTACAACATTCCTACTACCATTGAAAGCTGTTGTAGTGCACCTAGGTGGTGCTAGAGAGCCCATTCTGGTATGTTGGTGTTCATTTTTTTTTGTATTACATACATTTTTTGGCCAAATCTGAGGTGTGTGCTGATTTTGACCACAGCCTGAGGCACTAGCTTTGTTCCTGAAGGAGACTCTTGAACTGGAGGGGGAAGCCTGCAGTGGAAACCAGCCCAGAGACACAGACAGTGTGAAACCATGAATCACTGAGAGGGGAATCATCCTGCAGGATAACTTTCTGAAGTTTCTGTGGATGTTTAGACTTTCCTCTCCGCACCATGAAACTGGGTCACCTTTGAATTCACTGTAACTGTTTTGCATTCAGACTGATGGCAGGCTGCTGTTTCCCATTAAGGAGATAACAACAGAGATGTTTAAAGCCTGAAGGTGTTGGAAACTTTGGAGCAGCTTTCTGGGAGGAGCATCGCTTCAGCGCATTAAGATTCAAAGGGGCTAAACGGCGCTCCTCGTGAAATGAAAGGTCTAAACTTCAGGCCTTGATTGGGATGGAGGAAAACTCCAGGCTAAATGTCATTAGGGGAAAAGCCTCATTAGGAGACTCTAAATATCCTCCTTCGTTATCATCAGCCGCCCTCATTAGCACATAATCTGCCCAATCACTCACTGCAGATCCGTCTGATCGTTGGACGAGCGGCCGGCCTCTTTGACGTCTGCAGGAAGGACTCACGCTGCGTTTCGGTGACGTCCCGGACGACTGCTTCCTCTTTATCTCCCTGAATTTGAAAGAGTTTGATTTGATGCCTCAGAAATGTTTAAAGCAGCTCCTCAGAGAAGGAGAGCTGAGGATCAGGCTCTCTGAAGCTCTCTGAGGTTATCAGCCTGACTGACTCCTCTGTCAGATCTTTGTGCATGTGTTAGCGCTGTTGTAACCTTGAGGACAGTACGAAACGACCTGCAGCAGGAGAAAGAGGAGTAGTTAGCCATGGTTTTCACTGAAGGAAGTACACGGGTTAAGAAGGAAAGAGTGAATTAATCTGTTTACTGCACTGAGGCCGGTGCATCCTCCTGTAGCTGTGGCTGTGACTAATGTTTATTTCATAAGTTCCTGCGCTCTCTACGAGCACAGATTAGCCGCTGTGCTGCTCAGGAGGGCGAAGGTGGTTTTACGGCTGTTAAACATTTAAATATGAGGATTTCACCTGCCGCTGTGATCCGCAGAGTCTGACAGAGAGAGAAACACCAGGATGAGCCTGAAGAAGCTCATTTACATTCAGGATGTGTTTTCTCATCTGCTGTAACTTGTTGTGTAAATATGAATTCAGCTCTAACGTCAATGATGCTTCTAAAAGTCTGTTTGGGGACGGTTCAGCTGTCCAGACAGTTCAGATCAGATTCAGTGTGATGGGGATGTGACCTGATTTGGGATCCGATACAACTTTTTGCCGTGCCAAAACCATCCTGATCTGGAACTGAGCTTCTGCTGGTTTTCTTTGAGAGACATCAAATACCATCAGTTTCTCAAGGCGATCGGAGTCTCATCTGACAACTACACTTCTACAACACTTTCCAAGCATTCAGGATGCTAAAATAAAAATCCTGAGCATCACCCACTGAGCAAGACGTTCAAACAACATCATTAATAGACAGGATTTTTTGACATCTAACTTTGGTCTCCTGAAGGTGCAGACTGATCCTCCAAACATCGTCTTTTCCCAACGTCTCGGGTGTCCATTGTCCCTCTGTGTAAGAGCTACCCACTCCACTTTTTGCTACTGTCTCTGCAGCCATTTAAGTCTTTCTTCTTGTTTTTCTCCTCTTTCCTGTTCCTGTGTATAACTGTAGCTTCATTTGATTTTCTCAGCAGCAGATGGTAACTGTAAATACAGACCATTATTATTCACTGGATTTCACTGGTCTGCAACCTTTATCTTTACAATAAACACAACAGATTGTATTAAGTTGTAAACATAGTTAAAATCAAATGAATTTTTATCTAAAAAAGAAAAAACTTGTTTTTCTATGTATGCAACGGTAAATATGATGTATTTGGTTTTGAATTTAAATAATTTTGAAAAATTCTGAAAAACTTTGAAATTTAAAAACAAAAATTTTTGCAAATTTAAAAAAAGAGTCAAATTTTCAAATATATGCAAAAACCAAAGAAAGATCCCAAAATCTAAAAAAAAGAACTCTCAAAATTCTGCAAATTCAAAAAAAAAAAAATTCAAAAATTTGCAAATATATATTACAAAAATTGACGGTAAAAGAAATTAACAAATTTGAAAAAAAAAAAAAAAATTATTGAAAATAAATACAACATAGAATTTACAGTTCCATAAATTGAAAAAAAACAAACTTTTTTTAGATAATTATTTACTGGATTTTATCGGTCTGAATCTTTATCTTCACAACTAAGACAAGATTGTACAAAATTCCAAACATAGTTAAAATCAAGTGAATCATTAAATAAAAGAAAAAGGGGGGGTATTTTTTTTATGTGTGTTA
Source organism: Halichoeres trimaculatus (assembly GCF_033239565.1). Classification (NCBI taxonomy): domain Eukaryota; kingdom Metazoa; phylum Chordata; class Actinopteri; order Labriformes; family Labridae; genus Halichoeres; species Halichoeres trimaculatus. The sequence continues at coordinate 36,749,130 of NW_027437188.1, forward strand.
ATATGATGTCTTTGGGTTTTATTTCAAATAATTTTGAAAAATTTTGAAAAATTTTGGAAATATAAAAACAAAAAAACATTGCTAAATTGAGAAAAAAAAAACAGGTTTTCATATATTTGAAAAAAAAAAAAAAAAAAGAAAGACCCCAAAATTAAAAAAGGACTTTCAAAATTCTGCAAATTTTCAAAAAAAAAAAAAAAATTCAAACATTTGCAAAACTTAAAAAAATAATGATAATCAAAAAACAAATTTTAAAAAAATAGTTAACATTTTCGAATGTCTTTTTGTAGATGTAGTTATCTTCCCAGGGCTGTAAAACTTGAGGTTAGCCACAGGTGCATGGAAAGTTGGTGGGCTGTTGATGTTGTAGGAGGTGAAGTAGAGCGGTGGCAGGCTTTATTGACAGATGGGATGAAGATTTAGTTCAACTAAATGTTAACGCAGGATTTTATTTAGAGTCAGTGTCTTTAATCATCAATACCCTCTGGAAGAAAAATAACTATTCTTTATTTCATGAATACTTTTTAAGGTAAGGAGTCAAAGAGCCACAGGTTGAAGACCCTTGGCGCCTCTGACGGGGAATACAGTAGATTTAAAACCATACGATGGTGAAAGGCGGAGCCATGCTGTTCACTCTGTACAGTCTCTGTCACGTTAACTGACTTCCTGCTGTTGTCTGGAGCTCTTCTTCCTCATAACAACACATAAAAGTTAAATAACAGCCATTTAACCAGGCTGATGAAACCGTTTTCTGCTGATGCTGCAGAAAAAAAACATTAACCTCAGAAAAATAACTGCAGCTTTAGTTTCCTCTCCGTTAGTGCTCCAGCAGTAAAGCAGAGATATCTTCTGTGGTGATGTGGAGTGTAGTTTGACTGGAAAGGACCCTCTGTGATGGGCTGTGAGGTGATAAATATTTCATCGTGATCACCGTCCTGTTTATTTCCTCAGTAGCTGTAGAGGAGAGAGCTGTAACTCTATATGATCACCATCAACATCAACATTTGGTTTTTCCCCATCAGGCGTTTAGTGAGCGCTAAATATCCCCACGCAGCTGCAGACCAACTAATGTTTCTTTCATTAGTAGCAGTTGCACACACACACGCGCACACACACACAATTGCTGCAGAAGTCAAACCTGAAACCAAAGAAGCTGAAAGAAACCAAACGTGTGGCCTTCCTGCTGTGTGCCCAGGACTCTGAATGAAATAAGAAGAAGAGGGTTTGAGTCAATCCTGCAGAAATGCCCTGGGGATGTGCAGATAACAGACTCACCCTCTTTTCAGCTCGTTGACTTTCTGCAGCTGAGTGCTCGGCTTTTTCTGCTTCTGATATTTCACTTTTTCAGCTTATTCCAGGAAGAAACCACAGGATGAGATCTCACTCTGAACGTCTTCACTCTGACTCAGTCCTCTGTCAGTCTGATGACCTCTATCTCGTCTGGCGTCCCAGTCTTTGTAGAGCTGAGTGTTAAACTGAAGCCTGAGGAAGAACAGAGGAATATAAACGTGGTTTAACCTCAAGTTTTACAGCCCTGGGAAGATAACTACATCTACAAAAAGACTCATCTGGAAGAAAATACAGATTTTAATTCTGCGTGGATGGATTCATTTCACTGACAACGTGCTGGATTAATATACATGATTGATATGTGGCAAGACATTAACAAACAAAACAAAATATCATCTATACATGTAATGAAATTCATGTATTATTCAATTTTTTTTTTTTAAACGTTACATTTCAGATCTATAGAAAGTTTAAAATTGTTTGATATTTTTTAACATTTAAAATTTTGAAATATTTGGGACTTTTTTTTGCAAATTTTCTTAATTTCATTTTTAAAATTTAATTTTGTATCTTTTTAAAAAAGCATTTATTTTTTTAATTAAGCCAATTTTTTAATTTTGAATTTTTTTTCAACATTCATAACTTTTTTAAAGAAGAAAAAAACAAGAACTTTTGAAAGTTTTGCAAATTTTGGATAGTTTTCAAAAATTATTGGAGTTTAAAACTTTTTGTTAAATATGTGCAACTTCTGAAGTTTAATTTTTTTTTAACTTTAAACATTTTTACATTTCAGATTTCTGTTTCAAAAAGCTTCAAAAATTAATATTTTTGGAAAATGTTTGCAATTTTTTTAAGTATGTATTTTTTTAATTTCTGTTTTTTATAAATGTTTTGAATCTTTTGCAAACTTAAAATGTTTTGCAAAGGTTAGAAATTTCAACAATTATGATTGATTTTTCTTTTTATTTATTCATTTTTTTTCTTTTTCATTTCTTGAGCTATTATACTTTTCATTCAAAAACTTGTGAAAGTTTTGCACAATTTGAATTTTTTTTTTTTCATTTTCTGTGTTACCAAATTCAAATAGCTTTCAAAAAAATTTGCAAACTTTTTTTTTTGTATTAAATTTTCTGGACACTTTTGTGTATTTGCAAATAAATATAATCATAAATAATAATAAAAATAAATATTTGCAAATTTTTGAAATTTAAAAATTGTTTTTGTTTCTTTTTTTTTTTTTTTTTTTTTTTTTTTTTTTCAAATTTATAAAAATGAAAAACTAAGACATCACATGTAATGAATTCAAAATTTCTCTTGTTTAGGTAATTATTCCCTAGACTTTCAAGTATTTGATCTGCTTTTAAGTCTTCATTGTGAAGATAAAGTAGATTTTGTGGCTCCTGAATGACTTTAATCCAGCGGAGCTGAAGAAAAATGGCTCCTATGAAAGTAAAAGTTGTAGACCCCTGAACCAGACTGAGGTGTAAGAAGTAAGGGATGCCCTCAGAAAGTTAAACACCAAAAAAGAAGAAGTATTAAGAAGTGAAGGTCCACTCAAGCTTTCAGTGCTGCCGAGGTTCAGGTTGGACGGTCAATTCAAATCCAAACCAAGTTGTTTCAGTTTGTTCCTCCATCTGCAGCGATTTAATCTAAGCTCAAAACAGTTTGAGAATCCTTCACCTCTCTGCTGAACTTTGAGTCTGCCTTTTTGTCCTCGATCAAAACTCTTAAATCATAGAGTGAATCAGCTACTTCATGATTTTATGTCGAGTACACCGAGTGAGAAAAAGAGATTTTCATGTCTGCGTCTGTTTGTCTTCATCTTTAAAGATTCACTCACAACAAAGTTTGTTTGAGCTGCTGAAGTAAACATGAGCTGGGTTTAAACAAGTAAAACATTTAACTGTTTCTCAGTCAAGTGTTAAAAATAAACACACACACACACACATACACACACACACACACACACACACACACACACACACACACACACACACACACACACCTGATGTGTGACTCATCACTCTGAAGGTGAATAAAATCCCTCCTGGCTGCCTGAGCTCGTCTTGACTCAGCAGAAAAGATGTGACTCAGCAGACAACAGAGGATCTGAGAGCCTCACACACACACACACACACACACACACACACACACACACAGGACAGAGCATGTGTGTGTTCTGTCAGGAGCGGCACATCAGTGGATTTCTCGACCTCCTCTGAGCTCTCTGTTGTTTTCGCTCTGATCTCTGCTGCACACATCACGCCGCACGTCTGCGTCCTCTTCATCGCTCCTTCCTCTCGGCCTGCTCCCTCCGCTGACTCTTCCTCCGTCCTCGTCGGGTTTGTTTACAGCGGCGGTGATGTAACACTTCACAGAAACAAAACGCAACTTTTGATCTCCTCTCGGCTGAGACCGTTGCTGAGACCGTTGCTGAGACCGTTGTCATCCTTGTCCTCCTTCTTCCTGAGCTGTTGTCACATTTCTCCACACGCCGTCCCCACATGAACAATCTGCTCCTGTTAGCATCCTCTGTTAGCAGAGAGGAACAACACGTCTCGGCCTGTTGCTGTTGAGCCATCTGTGTTTTGTCTGCTGGCTTCACCTTCACAGACGTATGATGCAGTATGAAACAACGTTTGCAGAAGAAGAACTCAATACCACCAAAATTTACAGAAAACGTGACATTTGGATAATAACAGAGAGGAGCTTCTGGCCTGTTCAGTGTTTCTGCAGCGTGGAGAGACACCTACACAGCTACTGTCTGGTTTTGACATGTTTTTTTAATTTTAAAAGTCACCTAACATTTTAAAGTGGTTCCTGTGCAGGACTTCCTGTCCTGCTCAGGCTGTTTTTTTTTTTTCATTAATATTATTATTTTTGTTTATTGAAGCATCACTGCCCTTGCATCCGACAAAAATAAGAGGCTTTGATCATCGTGGGGGGTTGATGTGTCTTTCAACGATTGGACAACATTTGGAGTGACACCAAAGTCCAATGCAGCTTTTGGTTGCCATGGTTACCTGAAAGTTGTCATTGAGCGTTTGGCAGGTGACAGTTTTCACTAATAACGGCAGGTTAGCAGATGTCACTGAGAAATTTATAGATGTTTTATAGATGCTTTACTGATGATGTGCAGGTGTACCTGCCTCTAAGAGCCCCCTCCAAGGAATCCCTCCAGGCTGTGTTCAGTTGCATGAGGGATATTAAAACATGGATGGACCTGAATTTTTTAAATTGAATGAAAACAAAACAGAGATTGTCCTCTTTGGCAACCCCGACACCGTCCTGGTCCTTGCCAGCTCCCTTGGCCCCTTAGCACCCTGTATAGGTTCCCAGGCCAGAAACCTCGGTGTTATTGTTGATGGGGCTCTAAGGCTGGACAGGCAGGTCAGCTCCGTTGTGAAGGCTAGCTTTCTTCAGCTTCGTCTTCTAGCAAAGATCAAACCTCACCTTAGGAGACCGGACCTGGAAAAGGTTATCCATGCTTTTATCTCGTCTCGCCTAGACTACTGTAACTCGCTGTATGTTGGCATCAGCCAAACAGAAATCAACGGCCTACAGCTTGTACAGAATGCTGCTGCTCGTCTCCTGACCGGAGCCAAGAAACGGGAGCACATATCACCGGTGCTCTCCTCACTTCACTGGCTCCCGGTCAAGTTCAGGATTGATTTTAAGATTCTTTTATTTGCTTTTAAGTCTTTGCACGGGCTGGCCCCAGATTACTTATCAGACCTCGTTAAGGTGCACCGACCCGCCAGATCTTTGAGGTCAGCAGACCGGATGATCTTAGATGTACCAAGAACCCTGCTTAAAAGCTTCTCTTTTTTACTGTTTTAGTGTTATTTTTATTGTATGTTTCTCTTTTAATGTTGTCTTACTTATAGCTTTTTACTCTTTTATATTTCTCTCATGTAAAGCATTGTGTCTGGCTTGTCCTATCAAATGTGCTATATAAATAAAACTGACATTGACATGGACATTAACAGAAAGGCAAGTGTCAATGTGTGATTGGCAGGTGTCACTCTGCCATTGGCAGGTGTCACTTGGCTTTGGCAGGTGTCATCTAGTAATTCGCAAGTGTCACTGACCGGTGGAACTGATGCACTAGCAGGTGTAAATGAAAGAACGGCTGGTGTCAATAACAAAAGGGCAGGTGTCACTTACATGAAGGCAAGTGTCATTGTGTGATTGGCAGGTGACACTTGGACAGTTGACCATTGGTAGGTATCACTGGGCTGTGGAAGGTGTCACCCAGTAATTGGAAGGTTTTACTGACAGTAGATGTCACTGAGTGAATGGCAGGTGTCACTTGGCTTTGGCAGGTGGCATCTAGTAATTTGCGAGCGTCACTGACGGGTGGCACTGATGCATTAGCAGGTGTAACTGACAGAATGACCGGTGTCAGTAACTTAGTGGCAGGTGTCGCTGAGCTTCGACAGGTGTCACTAACTCGCTGGTTTTACTGATGGATTGTCACCGACAGACTAGCAGGTGTCACCTAGTGATTGGCAATTTTCCTGACAGTAGATGTCAGCGAGAGAATGGCAGGTGGCAGATGACAGGTGGCACAGATGCACTGGCAGGTGTAACTAACAGAATGCCCGGTGTCAGTAACACCGGCCATTGGATTGTCACTGATAGATTACAGGTGCCACCTAGTGATTTGCAAGTTTTACTGATGCCAGGCATCACTGACGGAATGGCAGGTGTCACTAGACTTTGGCAGATGCCATCTAGTAATTTGCAAGTGTCACTGACAGGTGGCAGTGATGCATTAGCAGGTGTAACTAACAGAATGGCTGGTGTCAGTAACATAGTGGCAGGTGTCACTAAGTAACATTAGCATGTGTCACCCATTGATTGGCAGGTTTACTGACAGTAGATGTCACTGACAGAATGGCAGGTGTCAGTAATGAATTGGCAGGTGAAATTGGTTGGTTTTACTAATGGATTGGCAGGTGTCAGTAATCAACTAGCAGGTTTCACTTCTGAATGGCAGATGTCCCTGAGCAGGTGACAGGTGTCAGTGAGAGATCAGCAGGTGTCACTTATTGATTGGCAGGTGTCATTTCTGAGTGGCAGGTGCCGCTGATGGATTGACAGGTTGCTCTGTGTAATGATTGGAAAACCACGACCAACTTTCCAAACTTAGCCTTTCTGGAGTATTTCACACACCATGACTGTGACACTGTGGAGTGGCATCTGGTGAATTTTATTTTTTTTGGTTTTAAAATAAACGCCATGTCCACTGATGTTGCATCGACTTCAGTGTTTATTTTTTCTCTGATGTGGTCAAATTGTTTGTGGGAGGGGCTAACATCATGCTGGACTTTCTTTTTTCTAAGAGGGTAAACTTACTTCTTTTGGACATAATCCCATCTGTCTGCTGAGGATGACATGATGCTAAGTCTTTCTTTTTTCCTCTTTTCAAACCAGTCTTCCTCACAGTTCCTCGTCTTTCTCACCTCTTTGGGTCCAACGTGTCTCTTTCTTCCTCTTTGCTTCTTCCTTTTTATTTTCTCTGCTGTACTTTCTGTTTCCTGTCTCCTCCCGCCCCCCACGGTCCCTCCTCTTACCTGTAAGACGAACACATAAATATTTCAGGGAGGGCTGTTGTTGGAGTACAGAAGCCACTCTGATGAGTCCTCTGTGAGCTGTAAAACAGCCCAGTCTGCATGTGTGACTCAGAGCACCGTGTGACTGTGTGTGTGACTCATGTCCCGCTCTCTTCTCCCATGATGCCACTTGCTGTGACACGCGAGCGTTCAAAACAAGAGATGGAGATGCTGCAGGCAGCCGTGAAATCCAGAGAAAGGAAGAGAGGAGGCGTGAAGTGAAGGGGAGAGGGCGGGGAGGTGGTGGCAGCGATAATTAGACCTGAACGAGCTCTAACACTTACGTTTAGCACGCTGAGTACGGCGACTGTACATGAGAACATCCAGATCTGAACAAAGGAGAGAAAGCTGACGACTCTGAGGAGCTGAGGTGACAGAAGATCAACCTGTTCTCACAGATCATCATGTAGAGGTGAGGATTCCTGCTTCATGGAGAAAACGTTACCTGTTGTTCACTTCAGGTACTCGTCTCTGATTGGTCAAAACCTCACAACAGAGGTGATTAAACCAAATCACACGATATCGAATCAATCCAAGGAAAGGAGTCCGATATGTTTCACCTCAGCCTGTTGACACTGTGGCCAAAACGTTACTTACCATTTACATCACGTATGGGTACATCAAGAGATATTCACACTCAGCTTGTGAATCTGGAAAGGGTTACCTTTCCTTTGCTTTTCTGGTATTGTTTTTTTTTTTTTTTTTTAAGTAAAAAGGAGTTCTTGAAAAGACAGCGTAAAAAGGTGGATAGGAGAAAGTCAGGAAGATAACTAAATCTCCAAATAGACGAATCTGGAAGAAAACACATATTTTAATTCTGTCTGGATGGATTTATTTAACTGCTTAATATGTGGCAAGTGTCAAGTGGCAATTCAAGTTTTCTTTCAAAAGTTTTGAATTTTTTGCAATTTTGGAAAATTTCAATTTCTTTTTTTCTAAATTTTTGCAAATTTTTAGCATTCCAAATGTTTGCAAATTTTTTGATGACATTTTTTTGGAAATTTCTGAAATTTCAACTATTTTTTAACTTTCAAAATTAAGAAAATTATATAAATTCAAGAAGATTAATAAAGTTTTAAAATATTTTGAAGTTTTTGCAATTTTGGGAAATTTAAATTTCCTTTTGAATTTTTTGTAAATTTTTGACATTTCTTAATGTTTGCAAAAATTTTTGTTTTCAATTTTTGGAAATCTCTGAAATTTCATCTATTTTTGAACTTTCAAAATTAAATAATATATAAATTCAAAAAATAAGTAAAGTTTAAAAATGTTTTATATTTTTTGCAATTTTTTGAAATTTTAAAATTTTTCAAAATTAATCAAAAATATAAAACTAAGACACTACATGTTCAAATTGCAATTTTTTTGTTTACATTTTTGGAAATTTTGGAAATTTCAACTTTTTTTGAAATTTCAAAATAAAAAAAAATATATAAATTAGAAAAATAAAGTTTTAAAAACTAAGACATTACAACTTTATTCAAACTTTCAACAATTAAAAAAATATATTAAAAAAAGATTACAAAGTTTTTACATGTTTTGAAATCTTTAGCAATTTTGAAATTTTTCACAATTAATCACAAATAAAAAGCTAAAACATTAATGATCACTTTCGAAATTCCAAAGTAAATCTTTAGATAATTATTCACCAACTTTAAAAAAAAATGTTTATAAATCCATTTTTTTTTTTTTTTGTCTTTTTTATGAATTTAAAGCAGATTTTGTGGCTCCTGAATGACTTTGATCCAGGTAAGCTGCCTGGTGGCTGAGCAGTGCTCAGAGAAATAATGACATTTAGCTGTTAGCACAGATGTGAGAGAAACATGAGGACTCCAACCGTCTCTGATAGAAAAAGGTGGGGCCACATCCTGTCCTGCAGTCCAGACACAAACAGCAGAGCTGAGGAGAGAATTTCTTTAGACCTGTTTCCACCAGGCAGTCTGATACTGGATGCTAATAACAGCGTCAGCTACGTACTAGCATGACGCTATAGCAGCGACACAGAGTACCCGTTTAAAACATTAAAAAATGTGTTGTTTTGGAGGAAAATGAGAGATAAAAGCAGGAGAAGATTTAATTTCTTTGTTTTCTTTCTTTCTGATGCTGTTTCTTCAATATTTGATGAGAGCACTCATAGCCTCACAGATCTTTAAAAAGGTCACTCCTTCCTCTTCCTCCCCGCTGCCTCCACGTCTGAGCTGCAGCTCATGAAACGGCTCCATACGGAGGAACCAGCTGTTTGGATGCTTTAAATATTTCATGACGTTATAATGTTCAAATGTTCCTCCAGGTGCCTGGGATATTCCCTCTTTATATCATGTGTCCTCAAGCAGCAACCTGCATAACACGAACGCAAATCCCAGAATGCCGTTCAGCTCAGCACGCTCGGGTTAGACACGAACGCAGCTCACACACACAGGCCCGAACCACAGAGAGGGGAAGGTATAGAAAGAGAAAACAAGCAGGAAAGAGGGATGGAGAGGAGAGAAAAGTGGAGGCACCTTTCACCCCACAGGGAGCCGTTTGTAAGGAACAGGAAACAGAGAAGAAGAAAGGGCAGAGACATTTTTCTTACTCTGAGAGGAAGAAGAGACATCAAGCTGTGAGGACGTGTGCGCTGGCATCTCCTCGCAGGAGTCTCTGTCAGGTTTTAGCGAGCGTCAGGAAATCTGGGTGCTCATTGTTTAAAAAGTGACGGAGACAGATGGCAGGTTCGGAGCGACTGTGGGATGATTACAAACAATTTCCAGTTCCCTCATCGTGATCTGACAACACACTCCCGAGACAAAATGAGCTTTCCAGGGGGGCAGAATAATCAGAAACACATCTCTTTCTCTCATTCAGACATCAGTAAAAACTAACAGGATATCCAATAAACACTGCCCGAGGCGTTAGCAAACACGCTCTGACCTTTAGTGACCTCAAAACTTACAGCTTTGACTCATTATTGACACTTTCAGGCAAGATTTGTTCCAGCACTGTAACACGTTACTGTAAACTGACGAGGAACTTTCAACCATACAATCCTGTTATGTTTAAATACAGCACTCAAAAAAATGTCAAAGTGAAAAACAGTAAAATACTGCCAACCCTGCTGCCGGTGTTTTACTTTTATTAAACAGCGAAGTTATTTTTGTTGTGATGGTGTTTTGTAACCGTGAGTGAGGAGGAAACACAGTGGATATGAGACCCTGCTGTACATTACGAAGTTATACTGTGGAAGGCACAGGCTGTCTGTGCTCCACATGGCACAGATCAGCTGCCTCTGGTCCACATAGCATGCATTAGCTGTCAGCGCTCCACACGGCACCAACCAGCAGTTTATGCACGACATGGCACAAGTGGCTGTCAGTACTCCACGTGGAACAGACCCGCTGTCTATGCTCCAAATAGACCAGACCCACTTTCTGTGCTCCACATGGCACAGACCAGCTGCCTCTGGTCCACATGGAACAGACTGGCTGTCTGTGCTCCCAATGACACACACACACTGTCAGTACTCAACGTGAAACAAACCAGATGCCTTTGGTCCAAATGGCCCAGGCTACTTGTGCTCCACATGGCACAGATCAGCTGCCTCTGGTCCACATGGCATGCATTAGCTGTCAGTGCTTTACATATAACGGACTGGCTGTCTGTGCTCCAAATGGCACCAACCAGCTGTCTATGAATGACATGGTACAACCGGCTGTCAGTACTCCACGTGGAACAGACCTGTTGTCTGTGCTCCAAATGGCACCAACCAGCTGTCTATGCACAACATGGTACAACAGGCTATCAGTACTCCAAGTGGAACAGACTGGCTGTCTGTGCTCCACATGGCATGGACCGGCTGTCAGTACCCACGTAGAACAGGCTGTCTGTGCTCCACATGGCACACATCTGCCTTTAGTGCTTCACATGAAAAAGACTGGAAGCCTGTGCTCCACTTGGCACGGACCGGCTGTTGGTACCCACGTGAAACAGACTGGCTGCCTCTGGTCCACATGGCATGGACCGTCTGTCTGTGCTCCACATGGCATAGACCAGCCGTCTATGCTCCATATGGCACTCACTAGCTGTCAGTTCTCCACATAGCTCCACCCTACCCCGCCAAACCAAACTAAGCTTCTTCTTCGCTACAGTGGAGTCTGTTCCACCCTATGGCAGTGAGTGCTGGACCCTGAAGCCGACCCTGCAGAAGTCTTTAAACCAGGATGCTGCGTGCAGTACTGGACATCAGTACGGACGCACATCTACCCAACAATATCCTGTGCAAAGGAATTCAAAGGGTGAGCAATAAAGTAGCAGCCAGGAGGATGAGACTCGCAGGACACTGCCAAAGGCTCAGAGAACTACCAGCCTCCACATTGGTTCAATGGGAACTAATTTGGGGCGAGGACGCCCCACATTAACCTATGTGGAGGAACTAAAAGAGGACGCAGGAGCTCAAAGCACCAGCGAACCGGCCCGATGCATGAAAGACAGGGATGACTGTAATCAACGATGGAAGGTTCGTCTGAGGACGACCGAGAGAGAGATGGACCGGCTGTCTGTGCTCCACACGGCACTGACTATTCATCCAATGATTTTTGCAGCGTGTTGGCAAGTCTTAAAATGAAGAAAATGTAATCTTAGTTTTGTTGTTGTTGTTGTTTTCTCAGTTAACCTTTAAACACCTCTACAGGAGCAGTAGTTTAGAATTTAGTCATCCGTGCATTGTCACAATGCTCTCATACTGTGTTCCTCCTCACTCACGGTCGTAAACACCATCATGACAAACATTACGTTGCTGTAGAGTTAGAGTACAATACCTGCAACAATGTTTTCAGTATTTTTTAGTTGTTTTACAATTTTTTGAAGTGCTTTATTTAAACATAACAGAATTTTACCGTTGAGACTTCCTCCTAAGTTCACAGTAATCTGTCTGAAAGTGTTTGCAAACGTGGAGATGAAGTCAGAGCCCCTGTTCACACACACACACACACACACACACACACACACACACACACACACACACACGTAGCAGCAGTTGGATTTTTTTACAGGAGGAAACCAATGGGCGGGTGTTGCAGTCAGCCTCCTATTTACCGTGATGTAAACTCAAACTGAAAAACATCGACACAAAAGTAATCACCGCTCCCCAAACCCTAATGCTCTCCACTTTGTTTATGTACATTTTGCCTCCTATATGTGCCGCGCAGCTATCTCTGCAGACACACAGGCAAAACAAGCAGGAATTATGGGTAAGTTGACATTTTATTATGCTTATCATGGGCAATTAAAATCATCTGCGTGGAAAGACGGACTCACATTAGTGGTTTCATTCTGTGCAGCAGGAGCTGCAAAAGTCATTACAATGATTAGTATAGCAGTAAGAAAAAGACGCACACACATAAGGCACTAATGTAACGCCGCTCTGACACTCCACTGATATCTGAGGGAGTGAAGCTGCTGCAGTAAAAAAGGTCACGTGCAAAACAAACGCATGCATTTACATAAAAATGTGCATAACTCAAATTTGTATTTACATTTGGTAATACAAGAGGGTTCACAACACATGCACAAACACACTGAGAGAGGCAGCCTCCTCCTCCTCCTCCTCCTCCTCCTCCTCCTCCTCCTCCTCCTCCTCTGTGCAGGGTGGAGTGCAGCCTCTGATAGAGCTGCATTAAATTAATAACCTCAGGTTTATTAATCCCTGGGTCGTTCAGAGCTCAGGAGAAAGGAGGATTCAAAAAGGGGAAGAGAGCTGGCAGCATGAAGGGAAAGTTTGATCCTGGAATAGGATCAAACTGGAAACCAGTCTCCTTCCACAACAGTGTTTGTTTGTATTTGGTTTTTGTTTTTTAATTAATAAATTAATTAATTGTTTGTTTGTTTGTTTGTTTTTGGATTTCTCTATTTCTATTTTTTTTTATGATGGTTATTGTTTTATTCTATTTTTTTTTGTTTGTTTTTTGTTTGAAGTTTTTTTGTTTGAAGTTTTTTTGTTTGTTTTTCTTTTTTCATTAATTCTATGTTTTTTTCATTTTGTGTTGTTTTAAGTTTTGTTTTTTATTATTTTGTTCGTTTTTCGTTTTCTTAACTTTCTGACTTTGTTGATTTTATTTATTTATTTATTTGTTTTCAGTTTTGTTTCTTCATTTTTTAAATATTTTAAGTTTGGTTTCATTTCAGCTCTTGGTTGTTTTTTGTTTTTTTGTTTTTTTGTTTGTTGTTAGTTTTGTTAATTTTTTTTGTTTTTTGTTTGGTTTTTTATTTTCTTTTTTTTTGTTTAATTACTTCTCTGTTGTTGTTTTTACTTTTGTTTTTTCATTTTCTGTTAGCTTTAGTTGAGTTTTATTTATTTTTTTGTTTCTTGTAAGTTTTGTTTAATTTTTTGTTGTTTTTAGTTTTGTTTTTATTTTGTTAATATTTTTATGTTATTACTTTTTTGTTGTTGTTTTTAGTCTTGTTTTTTTTGTTTTTAGTTTGTTTTATTTATTTTTTGTTTGTTGTAAGTTGTGTTTTTTATTTGTTTGTTTTAGTTTAGTTTTTTATTTTTGTTTGTTTTGTTTTGTTGTTTTTATCTTTTGTTTTTGTTTTATATTGGTTTGTTTGTTGGAGGTTTTTTGTTGTTTAATTGTTTGGTTTTTTTGTTTACTTGTTTGATTTGTGTTTGCTTTTTCCTATTTTTATTTTGACCCCCTGCCGCCCCTGTATTTTTTTTTCAGTATTTTCCAGCCAAAAGAAAGAAAATGAATTATGTTGTTTTTTAAACTCCCATTTCAACCTCTGTCTCTTTAAGGCTCCCTGCTCAAATAAAAAACAAACCCTTCCCTCTGATTGGTCAGGCCTTTGGATAGGGGGTGGGGCTGTGGGTAGACCTGACCTTCTAACGTGTCATAGGGCAGTTAGGGGATCATTATGTGAAGATCCGGTTTTATTTTAAGACTGAAGAGTTTCGATCACTTCACATTCATCTGACGAAGAAATCCCTGGATCTGTTTATGTTGAGGTTTGATGACCTGCACCTTTAGTTTAACCATCCAGCATTGTTTCTTTATGTCCGTGTTAAAATACCAGAAAGCAGGAAACCTCCTCTTTAATGTGAACATATATTTATCTGAAAGTATCTGTTAAACCACAGAGACGACGTCTCATTTGATTGGTTGTTAAATCTGTGGTTTACAGCCCACACTAAGTGCACAAACCTGTAAAACACACACATATATCTGCTCATATACAAACAGACAGGATGTGCACTGCCCGACTCCCCCTGCAGGCTGAACAAGCAAACACACAACGTGAAAACGCCTCTTTTCCAACAGATGTGGAGCTCTCAGAGGATGTAAAGTGGTAATCTTAAGGTCTGACACAGGCTGCGAGTGAAGAGGTGTTAAGTTGAGGTGTATTTTAAACCCTGAGCATAAAGACGGAGAGAAGAGGGGAAAACAGCGCTCTCTGATTCAAAGAGCGGCGTGTTGGGATGAATAAAGCAGCTTTTCAAAGGAGGACACTAAATGTTTCATTATATCGCAGCGTTGGCGTCGGCAGAGTGTGATAAAAGCTGTGATTAATGACGACCCTCAAATATATTTCTGTGAAATTTACGTCCGGACCTAAATGACGACTTAATGAAAGGGAGAAGATGCTTTTGGAGCTGTAAAAATAGCGATTATTCCGTCAAATAGAGGGATTTGTGTGTATAAGCTAATCTGTGGATTGTGGAGTGAAAGCACTTTTTTTTTTTTTCCATCATTTCCTCAAAGCTGACAATAAGATTCACCTCGTCAGTGTGAAAGAAACATTACGTCCCTGAATCATGACTATTCATTCAGACTGTGGAGGCGTTGATGGGATGAGAGCTATTTTGAGTAATGGCTTGAAATTGGCGTGTGTGAACAATCACACGCTGCCGATGCAGATTGTCAGGCTGCAGATTCCTCTGCTGGAGAGATTTGTTGCTTTCATAGCCCACATTTACTCCTGCTTCTTCTCCGTGGCTGAAACCGTCAGGGAAATGTGTGATCGGAGGATTTAAACGTGAATAAACCGGAGTTAGTTCAACAAACCTCACAGAGTTCGCTGAAACTTGTATCCTCTTTGTTTTTCTGACTGATCAAAGAGGAGAAAATAAAAGTGTGTCTGCCAACCGGAGCGTGCTCTGTCCTGTTTCTTCCTCTCCTCTGAATCCCAAATTGGATGATATCAGAAGAATAAAACCCTCTCATGCAATCTTAAAGGACTGAGCCTGGCTGGGATGGAGAACAGACTTTCAGAGTCGCTGCCAAACCACAGAAACATGTCCCATCACATGTCCTCTGCTGTCCCTACAAGGTTGACACAATCCCAGAGTCCCCCGCCTGAAACTCAAACCCAGGCTCCTGGATCCTCCTCCAGAGTTTACACAGACTCCAGGAAAGAAAGAGAGAGGAGCTCTGCTCTCAGACTTTATCCATTTTTTACAGCATACAGAATATCTGAACTAAAAAAAACTTTGATCAAACCCTGAAACAAACCAAAGCTTTCCTCGTTTCTAAAGCAGTTTTCCTTTAATCCTTATTGAAAGATAATAAAAACTGATCCTTCTTCAGATGACTTAAAAGCCCTGAAGGAAAACTCAGAAACACTTTGGTTTAGTTAAATTTCCGCTCAGACTTTTATCGTACGAGGAGGGCCGGGTTCAGTTTTCCCCTCAGACCAGGTCCAGAGGAGTCTCTGCTGTTTCCGTCGTGTTTATTTCTGGTTTCCTCTTGGCTACAGTTTGAGCCTGACTTTGTGGATCCAGACCCCAACTTATTGTCAGAAGACCCCTTAGTCAGAAAACCAGAGGGCCTGTTAGTCAAAAATAGTTTGGATTGAAGAATATGAACGAAATCCAAAGTAATTTCCTGACTAATGGGCCTTTTGACTTGGGCGCTTCTGATTCTCTGATCAACGAGCTGACTGATTTCTAAATTCTGACTAACATGTCCTCTGATTTTCTAGCTAAAGGGCATTCTGACTAAAGAGCCTTCTAATTTCAGACTTAAAGGCCCTACTGATTTTAGATTCCTTCTGACTAACTGGCTTTCTGACTTACCAGGCTTCTGACCAAAGTAACTTCTGACTAAAGATCCCTCTTATTTCTGGCTAACAGACATTTTGACTGATAGGACTTCTGACTAACTGGTCTTCTGGTTAATGGGTCTGACTAACTAACCTTCTGACCAAAGAGCCTTTCTCATTTCTGACTAAGAGGCCCCCTTTGATTTTCTGACTAACAGACATTCTGACTAACAATCTTTTTGATTTTATATGTCTTCTAACTAACTGGCCCTCTGACAAACCGGCCTTCTGACTAAAAGTGCCTTCTAGTTTCTGAATAACTGGATCTCTTATTTTCTGACTAACTGGCCTTCAGACTAACAGACAGTCTCACTAATGGCCCTTCTGACTGTCAGGCTCTCTGACTAATGGCCTACTAATTTTAAGTTCCTTCTGACTAACCGGCCTTCTAACTAAAGATCCTTCTTATTTCTGGCTAACAGACACTCTGACTATCAGGTTTTCTGACTGAAACGCTCACTAATTTTAAGTCATTTCTGACTAACAGGCCGTCTGACTAACTGGTCTTCTGAGTAATAGGTCTGTCCAACTGACCTTCTGACCAATGGGCTTTCTAACTAAAAAGCCTTCTAGTTTCTGAATAACTGGCCCTCTTATTTTCTGACTAACTGGCCTTCAGACTAACAGACAGTCTGACTAATTGGCATTCTGACTATCAGGCTTTCTGACTACAAAGCCCACTGATTTGACGTTTCTTCTGACTAACAGGCCATCTGACCAACTGGAACTCTGACTAAAGGGCCATCTGACTAACTGGCCTTCTGACCAAAAGGCCTTCTCATGTTGGTTAATAGGCTATGATTTTCTGACTAACAGACATTCTTACTAACAAGCCCTTTAATTTTACGTGTCTTCTGACCAACTGGCCTTCAGACTAACAGACTGTTTGACTAATGGGCCTTCTGACTATCAGTCTTTCTGACTAAAAATCCTACTGATTTTAAGTTCCCTTCTGACTAACCGGCCTTGTGACAAATGGGCCTTCTAACTAAAGATCCCTCTGATTAACAGGCCCCCTGATTTTCTGACTAACAGACATTCTGACCAACAAACTTTTTGATTTTAAGTGCCTTCTGACCAACTGGCCCTCTGACAAACCGACCTTCTGACTAATGTGCCTTCTAATTTCTGACTAACAGACATTCTGACTAAACAGCCTTCTGCCTAATGGGCCTTCTGACTAAAAGGCCTTCTAATTTCTTAATAACTGTCCCTCTTATTTTCTGACTAACTGGCCTTCAGACTTACAGACAGTCTGACTAATGGGCCTTCTGACTAAAGAACCTTCTTGTTTCTGGCTAACACACATCCTGACTGATGGGACTTCTGACTATTGGGCTTTCTTACTCAAAGGCCTACTTTAAGTTCCTTTAGGCCAACAGGCCATCTGACTAACTGGTCTTCTAATTAATGGGTCTGACTAACTGGCCTTCTGTACAATGGGCCTTCTAAATAAAAAAAGCCTTCTTATTTCTGATTAACTGGCCCTCTGATTTTCTTACTAACTGGCCTTCAGACTAACAGACTTTTTGACTAATGGGCTTTCTAACTATCAGGCTTTCCGACTGAAAGGCCCACTGATTATCAGTCCCTTCTGACTAACTGTCCTTCTGACCAAAGAGCCTTCTCATTTCTGACTAACTGGCCCCCTGATTTTCTGACTAACAGACATTCTGACCAACAAGCCTTTTGATTTTAAGTGCCTTCTGACCAACCTGCTCTTTGACTAACTGGCCCTCTGACAAACCAGCCTTCTGACTAATGTGCCTTCCAGTTTTCTGACCAAAGGGCCTTCTAATTTATGACTAAACAGCCTTCTGCTAAATGGGCCCTCTGACCTCAAAGCCTTCTAGTTTCTGAATAACTGGCCCTCTTATTTTCTGACTAATTGTCCTTCAGACTAACAGACAATCTCAATAATGGGCCTTCTGACTATTGGGCTACTCATTTAAGTTCCTTTTGACTAACTGGCCTTCTGACAAATGGGTCTTCTGACCGATTGGCACTCTGACTAAAGGGCCATCTGACTAACTGGCCTTCTAACTGAAGATCCTTCTCATTTCTGGCTCACATACATTCTGACTGATGAACCCTTGGACCAACAGGCTTTCTGACTAACTGTTCTTCAAATAAATAGGTCTGACTAACTGGAGCTCTGACTAAACGGCCTTCTGACTAATGTGCCTTCTAGTTTTCTGACTGAAGGGCCTTCTAATTTCTGACTAACAGACATTCAGACTAACTGGCCCTTTGAGGAACCAGCCCTCTGACTAATGGTCTTCTATTTTTGGAGTCTCATTCTCTCTGTTGTCCTTTCACACAGAGTCAGTGTGGATGAACTGGTTTTAGTGAAGCTTGTTTGTTTTGTTTGTGTGTTTGTTGTCGTCTCAGGTCTTCCAGAGGTCACCCTCGTTAAAACCTTTCCCTGCTGGTGTTTCCAGGATCCTCTGCTGTAATGTTCCCGGTCCTTTCTGAGCTGTCAGGCTGAATTCTGGCTCCTCCATGTTTCTGTGAGCCCCGCTGAGGTTTGGAGTCAGATCTCTGAGTCCTTAATGCAGAGCGGATGTTATGAACAGCCTGTGAAGAGTCTAAAAGCTCCTGTGAGGTTTCCTCTCTGAAGTCCTCGCTGCCTGTCCTCATACTGCCAGCCTCCATAATTATTGACTTACAACGTTCATGGGTCTGAAATACAAATATTTCCATGAGCTCTTGTTTGTTTCTGTCTCTGAAACTTTAACTCTAGACGCAGGACGTGTCATCCATCATGTCACAGACGTCACTCCTCCACGTTAAACTGAGATGATCCAGAGATCACGTGGCTCTGCAGCTGATATTATTCTGATAACAAAGCCAGAATCCCCTCTTCATGTTGTTGTTCCTTTAATAAATGATGTGAAAGAGCAGCAGGATGGTGATCGTGGCGAGAAAGGCTCTGACAGGTTGATTCAGCGCGCACCCCGAGGCCTGGAGGGGCCGATTTCCACAGTAATGGCCTGCTCTCTGTGCATTAGCTGCTTTATTGCACAGCTGTTTACAAAGACATTATTCATTCATTACAAGCTAAATTAAGTGATTTACAAGTTCCCTCCAAAAAAACAGCTGCAGTAACAAAGGAAACAATATGGTTGAGGGAGCAGATTTAGTGCGATCGTTTGCAGCAGAACGAGCTGACCTGCTGCGGCTCTGAGCGAACAGATTGACCGCAGAGCGCAGCAGCTGTGGGGTAGGTGACTTATGCTCTCTGCACGTACGGGGGAAAGATGGGATCCTGCATGGTGCTGTCACAAAATACTCTCTGGAAATAAACGTAAACTATAGTTTCAACGTGAGTCAGCTGAAATATGTGAGTGCTGAGGAGCAGCTCATCTCTGGGATCTGACATTAAAACAAACACAAAGTTCTGCAGTACCAACTTTATCCACCAGCACCACAGACTGTTCATCACTGCCTCTCTATCTGCTCCAGCTCTACGTTTAAATTACAAAGCATGTTGGACTTAAGACACTGTGAGGCAAAACATTTACACGTAGATACATGTATTCTAGATCTAGAAATGGCTGGATGTCTATTCAGGCCCTGGACTCCAGAATCTAGAGCGACAGCACACAGCCTTCTCTGAAACAAAGCTTGATTTTTCTTTGTAGCAAAAAGACACATGCCAATCACAGAGACGACGAATTGCTGGATGACTTCATCTTTGCTCAATGTTTACTGTGTCACGTTTTTCTTCTTCATTGGATTTAAAAGGGAAGTACACTGTGTCATACTGCTATGGCGTCACGCTATAACATAGCTGAAGTGGCTGTTAGCATCCAGCCTACACATCTCCTACCAGGAAGGACACAATTGGCTGTGGAAATACAAACAGGATCAGACTTAAGTGATCCAACCCGTACCAACCTGGACTGATCCAACCCAGACCACACTAGACTGATCCAACCCGTACCAACCTGGACTGATCCAAACCATACCTAACTGTGTCACGTTTTTCTTCTTCGTTGAATTTATAAGGGAGGTACATTGTGTCACACTGCTATGGCGTCATGCTACTACAAAGCTGATGCAGCAAACACGCCACCTACCAGTTAGCTGTAGAAATACAAACAGGATGACACTTTGCTGATCCGACCCGTACCAAACTGGACTGATCTGAACTGTACCAAACTGGACTGATCTGAACTGTACCAAACTGGACTGATCCAACCCAAACCACACTGGACTGATCCAACCCAAACCACACTGGACTGATCCAACCCAAACCAAACTGGACTGATCCAAACCAGAACAAACTGTACTGATCCAACCCGTACCAAACTGTACTGATCCAACCCGTACCAAACTGTACTGATCCAACCCAACCAAACTGGACTGTTCCAACCCAAACCATACCAAACTAGACTGATCCAACCCGTTCCAGACTAGACTTATAAAAACTTTTACCAAACTGGACTGATCCAAACCAGAACAAACTGTACTGATCCAACCCGTACCAAACTGTACTGATCCAACCCAACCAAACTGGACTGTTCCAACCCAAACCATACCAAACTAGACTGATCCAAACCAGAACAAACTGTACTGATCCAACCCGTACCAAACTGTACTGTTCCAACCCAAACCAAACTGGACTGATCCAACCCAAACCAAACTAGACTGATCCAACCCGTACCAGACTAGACTTATCGAACTTTTACCAAACTGGACTGATCCAAACCAGAACAAACTGTACTGATCCAACATGTACCAAACAGGACTGATCCAACCCTTACCAGACTGGACTGATCCAACCCAAACCAAACTGGACTGATCTTAACTTTACCAAACTATACTGATCCAACCAGTACCAGACTAGACTTATCCAACTTGTACCGAACTGTACTAAGCCAAACCAGACCAAACTGGACTGATCCAACTCGTACCAAACTGTACTGATCCAGACTGGATCAAACTGGACTGATCAAACCAATACTGAACTGGACTGATCCAAACTGGACCATTCCAGCTCTGTGGAAACAGGGCTGATTAAGGTTTGGACCATTGGGTGAAAGTGGATAAAGTTGTGATGTTTCTGTTCATGGAGAAACAGACAAAGGATCAGCTGCTTGTAGCATCTTTTGTCAGACTAAGGCCCCGTTTACACGGAGACTCCCGCAACGATTCTTCCTTTGCGTTTTCAAAAGCCACCCGCGTTTACATGAGGACGGCGTGAAAACGATCCGCGTTCATACGACTCCAGGAGGAGAAGTCTCCTCTTCTGTTCTTTCTTTTTCTGCTGTTTTGTTGTGTGAGACGGTCGGCGATCCAACCATAACGCGCATTACTGCCACCTACTGGCTCAACTGGAAATGTGGCTGAGCGCGGAGCCTTCACCTGAAACTGCGAGTGCGCATGCGGTGACGTCAGCGTTTCACCCTGAGACGCTCCGCTCTGTGTTTACACGAAGCTGGATGGAGGAGCGGATTCAGATCTTTCCACTCTGGGGAGCGTTTTCAAAAGTTTGCGTTTTCACTGAAAATGCACTTTTCAGCTGCGTTTCCTGAGTCTTGGTTGTTTGTTTGGGTATTAAACACCATCTCTGGTTGTTTTTGTCTTATGTAGGTCCTAAATAAGTTCGGTCCTAAATAAGTTCTGTCTTTAATTTAAGACCTTTATATGGTTAACTCAACATAAAAAGAAACATGGACTCACAACCCTGACCTCAGTGTTGGTGGGATTTCTCCTCGACAGGCAGCTCTGCGTGTGGCCAAACTTTACAAAATGAAAACAAACACAAACATAAAAAACAAGAACATTGACTTTTTCTGCACAGGCTTTTAAAGTTGCTATTATGACAGAAAATACACACTTGTGGTAATTTCTGAGACACTCAAGCCCGACCCTAGATCCATTTTCTTTCACGGGCCTGATGTTATGATGAGTCACAGATAATTATTGTTCTCTCCGGCTTGCCGTCACCTTCTCCGTCTCCCTGCTGATGGGGTCGTCTTGTTGGGATTCAATCCAAAAAGGTAAATAAACCCGAGTGCTGGCTCTCAGGAGGAGAGGAATCCTA
Organism: Halichoeres trimaculatus; assembly: GCF_033239565.1. Taxonomy (NCBI): domain Eukaryota; kingdom Metazoa; phylum Chordata; class Actinopteri; order Labriformes; family Labridae; genus Halichoeres; species Halichoeres trimaculatus. The sequence goes on from NW_027437188.1 coordinate 36,771,162, forward strand.
AACACCTGTTTAGTATTAAAGAGACGTTTTGTTATGCAAGAGGCGTCCAAAATCAAAATATCACTTCAACGTACAGCCTGAATAAATATTAGTTTCATCACGGTAAAAGGTACGTGAGGGGAAAGCAGATACCTGAGTAATCGAGCAGAATGAGAGATTCAAACACTTCCCAGGTCAGTTTAAGAAGATGCTGCGTCTCACTTTGGTCTCGTTTCTGATGGTCCAGGTCCATTAATGTACTAAGACCGGATCAACAGACCTGGTCTCACCGACTCAAAGTGAAGTCAACATGAAGACTCTGAAAACAAAAAGAGAAAGTCTTCTTTGGCTTTGTTTTAGTGCGCTGAACGTCGTCTTTGAAATGACCAATAACAACAGCAACAAAGTGCTACAGCTTGATTCGCTCGGCACCTTTTGGCTGTCGACTGAAAAGACTTTGACTCAGCAAATTTCTGAGCAGCTGATGAGTCTTTGGACTACGCTTTACACGCTGCATCGACTGAAAAGATGTTGGAAAATAGTGCTTAGTGCTGCTGGTTCATGGTTCAAAGTTCCTGGTTTGAGTCCTGCAGGTGTTGGCCGTGTGGAGTTTGTGTGGAGATCCCTCAGATCCCCGCCTCCTAAACTGGATCAGGGTTTTAATAACCGGTGCTACATGTCAGTGGTTCCCAACCTTTTTTCCATTGACCTACCTCAAAAAAGTGCAAAGCTTTCCTGGATGGGAAAAAAAGACGTAAAACTGAACCATGAGTGTCTGATTTATTCTCAATTCTTTGTATAGATTAAAGGTCCCATATTGTGCAGAAATCCCTTTATTAAGTCTTTTAGTGAAATTTGTGGGTCTTTATCTTTCCTCCCAGCCCACAAAATGTGATATTTAATGACCAAACCTGTTCTTAGTAGAGCTTGTTAATGTAAAATCCTGACCTAAAACGAGCTGTTTGGATTTTAGGGATTTGCCGACGTCAGCAAGTCTCTTTTTTGACCAGACAGAGCCATCACTGCTCTGTTTTTGGCTGTAAACAGCCACATAGTTCCATGCTCAAGCTTCCCATCTCTGAAGAAGACAAAGTGTCTAGAGTTCATTTATCAGGAAATGTTCCAGCTACACTCAGTAAAACTGAGCATGTGTGTGCTAGTCACTTCATGGCCGACTGCTTTTCCAACTTTGGACAGTCCAACAGAGGGCTAGCCAATAGACTGGTCCTGAATCCAGGCGCATTACCAACCATCCTCCAACAAACCTGGGACCCTGGAAATGTGAGTATTTTAAATGCTGTGTGCTGTGGAGCAGATGGAAGAGCTTTTCCTCAGTGTCCCCCCTGTCTCTGTGTTAGCTTCAGGATGCTAACTTTAGCTGCAGTTAGCCTGTTGTTTCAGCCTGTAATGTTACGGTAAACGAGCTTCTCTGTTTTCTAAACATTGTGCACTCGGAGCTCGTGGCGCCGCTCTCAGTGACGTGGAAGAGTGGGGCGGTATCAGCGGTGGCTCATTTACATATGAAGGCCACGCCCACTAAATCAGAGCGTTCTGAACAGAGGGGCTATGAGAGCCTGGAAACAATGCTGCTGTGCTTGATTTATTGGCTTTTTCTCTTTTGCCTCGTTCAAATCCAAACTGCATTTTCCAATCTCTCGCTTTTATTTACTTTTATGGTGATTGTTTCTTTTTAATTGCTTTTTTTTTTCTTTTATTAACTGTAAAGTGACCTTGAGAGTCACAAAAGGCACTTAAAATGTATCATTATTATTGTTGTTGTTATTTATCATTATTACTTTTTTTTTTTCATTATTACTGTTTTTATTGTTGTTGTTGTTAACCCTAAAAATAATGACCAGATATGCACCAGACATTTAAAAACAAATCAACTTCATAAAAAGCTTAACACTTGATAAAAAGAAATAACTCGGTGCATGATGAAGAGCTGTTCTCAAACTGAAATTGTGAACCTAATTTAAAAAGCATATTTCTTCACACAAAAAGACAAATTTTAGATAAAAGATTTGTTAAGAATAAAAATGAAGCTGAAGATACACTGACTTTGTGCTACTGTTCATTTATTTCTCCCTGGGTTGCAGCTCATAGTGTTGCTTACTCCTCAGTAAGGGAAGAAGCTAAGAAGCTATTGGCCGTCCTCGAAGTTGCTAAATGGTAGAAAAACCTAGTTTGCATAATTTAAAATATACACGTAATTGTCACAGATGTAGGAATTTCACCGTGCGAAATGAAGAAACTCTCCTAATGAGGAAAACACCGTCACTCCCCTCATCAGCAGAATGATTGAAGAGCTCTGAGGCGGCGTCTGTTTGGCTCTCGCCGTTTCATGCTTTTAATGTTTGTTAAAGCCTGATGGTGGTGACCTGAAGGCTCCGATTGTCTTGTTTACATTCAGGACTTAAACTGTCCTAACGATGGAGATGAAGGGGTTAAAAGAGGCCCATCGGACACGTCTGGTTAATGTATTTATGACGAGCAGGAAAACACTTAAGCCTGCGAGCGGGGAGGGAAGGTCGCTGCTCGATCCCAGCCTTGAAAACACAGCTGATGTGATTTTTCATCCTGGGGAAGAAAGAAGTGGTCATGACGAGGCTGAAGGAGGGCGGGAAGGTGGGAGGCGTGGGGGGGACCAAAGCGCTGTTTGATGTTCAGATGCTGTGATAAATTATTGATGCGCAGCCTGTTAAATAAGGCCAGCGCTCATTTGATTACAAATCTCATTAGAGCTTTACAAAATATGCTTTAATAAGAAAATCCATCAACATAATCACTGAGCAAAGAGACGGAGCGCTGTCGCTACACCGAGCTCACCGCTGTGAGGGTGTTACTGTAGGCTGCACATTAACACACACACACACACACACACTGGTTTCCTCTCACACTCACCTCCCTACCTGTGTGTGTGTGAGTGTGTGTGCTTATATTAAAGATCCTCATAAACATGAACAGCATGAGTGAGAGTTGCACTGTAAAATAACAGTAAAATACTGAGGTGGAGGTTACAGGTCGTCTGTGCTCCATGGCGTGTACCAGGTGTCTGTGCTCCAATCAAACTACTGCTCAAGAATAACTGAAAAAAAAAAAGACAAACACTAAGTTTATCTTTTTCCAACACGCTGTAACACACTGTGAAAAACATTGGGTAAATGGTGCATGCCATATAAAGCACAGGCATCCATTCCTTGCCATAAGGAGCACAAACAGTTGGTCCATGCCATGTGACGCACAGATTTGAATTTCCCTTCAGATAAATAAAGCCTATCTATCTATCTATCTATCTGACAGCCGATCCATGCTATTGAGGATAGACAGCAAATATGTGTCATGTGGAGCACAGACAGCTATTGTGTGCCATGTGAAGCACAGACAGCTGTTTTGTGCCATGTGGAGCACAAACAGCCTATCTGTGCCATCGAGGACAAACAGCCATTCATTGCCATAAAGGGCACAAACAGTTGGTCCATGCCATGTGACGCACAGACTTGAATTCCCCTGCAGATAGATAAAGTTTCTATCTATCTATCTATCTGACAGCCAATCCATGCCACTGAGCACAGACAACCAGTATATGCCGTGTAGAGTACACACAGCCATTCTGTCCCATGTGGAGCACACACAGTTGGTCTGTGCCATGTAAAGCATTGACATCCATTCCTTGCCATAAGGAGCACAAACAGTTGGTCCATGCCATGTGACACACAGACTTGAATTTCCCTCCAGATAGATAAAGTATCTATCTATCTGACAGCTGATTCATGCCATTGAGGATAGACAGCAAATCTGTGTCATGTCGAGCACAGACAACCATGTGACAGTGTCACCAAAAAAGAAAATTTGATTAAAGAAGAGAAGCATCATAGTAAATGAAATTAATGAAAGGTTGTCAGTAGGATGAAAATCTCTGTTAGAAAAACGTAAGATAGGATGGGGTACCTGTTATAATGTTTCCTGATTTGGTTTATGGTCAAAAAGAAAAGAAAACAAAGGACAAAATTATTAAAGGAGGACGTGGCGTCAGGGAAGGGGCGGAGAGGAGATCGCAAGGGAAGAGGACAATGAAACCGGCGTGCCTGTAGAAAGGGCCTGGAGAATAAGAGAAAGTTATAATCTGTCTGGACAAAGTTGCCATTAACTTAAAATAAACGACCGTAGAGTAGTTACTAGTGCTGATCCAACATCGCTACGGATCCCAGCGGATTATCACTCCCTGGGACCAAGAGCGCGCCAGGAACGGAAAGATGTTTCTGTGGATTAAAGTTGTTCTAAAAGTGGTGAGATCGTCTTTGATTTGTACTTTTCCTGGTAAACCAGTGTTTTTGGTTGATCGATCACGTATTTTGGGTTTTGGGTTTTTTTTGTTCCTGTGTGGATTAAGGTGGTATTCAGACCTGGACTGTTTGGTCCACTTTAAACGGACCAGGGTTTGTTTCCCACGCTGGTGCGGACTTTTCATGCAGGTGTGAATAGACACAAACGAACCCTGGTGTGGACCAAACAACCAAACCCAGACCCACTTTTTGAGGTGGTCTCGGTCCGCTTCCAAACGAACTCTGGTGTGGTTCGTGGTTCTCCGGTGCAGGTCTGAATACAAACCAAGGTCCATCTGAACTAACTACAGGATACATGCTCCTTTTGGGCCTATAGAGCCACCGTAACCTAACCGTCTTTGGTTCATACCTGATCCTCCGTCTTCTGTTTAGCCACGCTGTAGCTAGCATGTTGTGGGTCAGGACACGCAGAGCATAGCGCCTCCTTGCTGCGATCATTGGTCTTCCTGTTCCTAAATTGTAAACGGTGTTGTTAAGCTGCTTTGAAGGAGCTGCTCTTGAAACTGAAAATGATTTAGCAGCTCTAATAAGAGCACAAACACATGTTTACCTCCATTTCCAGGTCTGTACTCTGTGTGCCGCCCTTTGTCAGTGCTGTCCAATGAGAGCACTGATCCTCACACACCTGGATGTGTTTACACAATATAGTCCACTTGATAAAAGTACAATCTGAATACGAACCGCACCAAACGAAAAAAATAAAGTCCACTTTTGGTCCGGACCAAACAAGTGGACCAAAGGACTTTTCTGCTCTGAATACAGACTAACTTTCAGGGCTTGGGGAATTCACTGCAGCTTCAGTGGTGGGTAAGTGGACCAAAAACTGCGGGAAAGACGATTTAAAAGGAATTAAAAAAGGACAAGCGTGGTAATTTTGTTTTTAGATTATTTAGGGTTGACAAAGACTGTTTAGGGCGTTATTTGAGCGAATATTTAAGTTTGATCACCATTACACGCTGGGTGCGCAGGAGAGGCATTTATTCATTTTGATTAAATGGTAAACTTTTTTTTATTTAAACACAGTCTCCTGAGAATTTATTGGTTTTATTTCTTTAAAATGTATTATTTTTGTCGACTAAAATACGCTTTGTTGGCAGAATTTGTTTTGTTTTAACACTGACTCAAGAAGGGTCATGTCGTTACAACCAGTCTATGCCATGTGGAGCACTGACAGCTGGTCTATGTTATGTGAAGCACAGACAGCCTATGCTTCCAGCAGTGGAACATCTTAAAGTCTCATATCCACCATGTTCCCTCCTCTCTCATGGTTGCAAAACGCCATCACAACAAAACTTACTTTGCCGTGAAATAACAGCAGCAGGGTTGACAGTATTTTAATGTAACTTTACAGGGAAATTTTTCAGTGCTGTTTTTAAACACATCAGGAGTCTAAAGCTGAGATTTCCTCATAAGTTTACAGTAATTTGTTTCAGCGTAGGAGAAACAGAAATCACTGGATCTTCAGAGTCACTCCTCCAAATGCAAACCAGCAGCAGAAACCTCGGACGCTTCATCCTGAAGTTGGGATGAGTTCATGAACTCCTTCAATGACCGGACTGACACAGTCTGTAAGAACTGAAGACGGCTCTCGCTGAACAGTCATTTAGCAGAACTAAAAAGGAATCTGCAAACAGCGGGGCGACAGGAAGACTCCCTCCAAATATTTCACAGTCAGATTTGGGAGCAGGGAGTCTGGGAGACGTGTAAATGCAGCCTGACAGAGCAGGAACATGCAGGGATGACTTCAGTGAGGAGGAAGCCTCGCAGGAGCTTTTAGACTCATCACGGAGGGTTGGGAACATCCCCCCTGCATTAAGGACTCACAGATCTGACTTTAAACCACAGCAGGGTTCACAGGAGCACGGAGGAACCAGGACTCTGCCTGACAGCACCAGAGGATCAGCAGCAGAGGATATTTAAAACGCTTAAAGCTGCGACAAATTCTTTCTGGGAGATAACGAAACACTTTAATGGTGTCAGAGAGATCATCTACAGCCCAAGCCTACAAACAAAACCTGAAACTAAACCTGGAGGACACTCAGAGGAAACTGGGACCTTGTGTGTTTGGAAACGTGTCATAGGAAGATCAGGTCGACTCAGCCCTCTTATATAACCTCTGTCAGCTGATTGTCACCAGCTGAGGAGAAGCCCACAGGTGCTCCTCATACCTGCTGATTGGTGAGGCTACCTGAGGACTGGAACTGGGGCCATGTCCACACGTAGCCGGGTATTTAGGAAAACGTTTATGTTTTCATACATTTACGCCTGTCGTCCACACGAAACTGCGGTTTTACGTCACAAAAAACGATCTTTTCTAAAAACTCCGGCCAAAGTGGAGATCTTGGAAAACTCTGGTTCCATGGTTTCGTGTAGACGCCGGTAAACAGATTTTTTAGCTCTTAAACGTCACCGCTGAATGACGAGGGCTCATTCTGGTTGGCTCATTCTCGTCTGGAACATACTGCCCATTATGGGTTTGGCGTACCTCGAGCCGCACTCACCGGCGGATCTACCCGCTGCGTGTGGAAGTATTTTTAAAAATGAACGAGGGGGGATATTCGTTTTTGAAAATACCCGGCTATGTGTGGACATGGCCTGGATCTCTTTCCAATCAAAAAATCTACTTAATCTTCCCCCAAAAGCCACAACAGGTGTTTAGTATTTCAAACATTGTTAGATATATGCTAAATAATTATTCAAACAAGAAGATTTTTGAATTTCTGAAATTGTAGAACAACAAAAAGAAGACTTGAATTTGTATTAACACAATATCAATAATGTCACTGAATTCATTTTTGTTTTCTTTTTTTGAACATAGTGTTTAATTTTAAGTTTTGATTTGCCACAAAATGGAAACAATTCATTTTTTGGTCAGACATAGACCGTTTAAAAACTTCAATATAATTTAATGAAAGGCAAGGACAGAAAAAAAAAAAATAAATAAATAAATAAATAATATAAGTTGATATGGCCTCTAAAGGTAAGATGAATAAGTATAAAAAAGGGAAAGAAAATAGAAAAGGGGATGGTAAGAGAGAAAGTACAAAATATGTACGTATTTATGCACATACGCACCCATATATTTATTTATAATTCTAAATATTTTTTTTTTTCTTTTAAAAGGAAAAAAATCATTTCAGTTCATATATCGGAGAGATTCCAATCTTGAGTCTTGATCTATACAGAATGACATAAATGTTTACACATATACATCAGGGTGTATAACAACCCAAAACCATATGCCTACACATACAAACATATAGCTAAATAAATAAACAGAGGCAGATTAACCCATAATTTAGCTGATAGGCTAATCTTATCTCATCTCATCCTTTCTTGAAATTTTTTCGTCTCTTTTTCGTCATCTTTGTATTTGGAGTGGATCATTACTTTGTATGGCTCATTTGTTGGTCATGGACACCAAACTTTTTGCGTCTTCAGTGATATTTTTACGATTTTTGCTCCTGTGTTTGTCTGGAGATCCTACATGTAACCATGGCTGCATTGTTTACATGTGAGCAGCCTGTAGCATGTCAATGCTAACTGGTGCTAGGCCGGATGTTTTCCCATAAGGTGAGGAGAGTTTTTCTTCTTTCTGCTCCTTTTCATTCAGTTTTGGGGATCATTTATTTTTTTCTTTCTATGGATTTTTATTTATAAAATAAATAAATAAATAAATAAACAAATAAAATAAAAAATAATAAAATAAAATAAGGAGGTGAGGGCCACGTGGTGGTTCTCAGGTGAGCGCTAAGAAGTGACAACATTAACCTGTCCTTCAGGAGTTTTCTAAAATCTTCAGCTTAGCCGGAGTTTTCAGAAAACATTGTTTTTAGTGACAGGTCGTGCAGCCCGACTTTGTTTGGTAATTCCTTTTTCCTGTTCCCTTGTTTTTGTAACAGGAAGTGCTTAAAGCCAGATGCAACACATGAAAAAACACAGAAACTGTAGCAAAGTCTTTTTATTGAAGAAACTTGATGATTCTTCTCGAGAGCGAAACGTCCATCACTCATTGTCTTTATCCAGTTTGAGTTTAAGTTTATCTTTTCAGGGGCTCTCTGTCCAGGTTATCCTGGTTCAGGGTCAAAGGTCACGCATGGTCTCTCATCACGTCTGCCTCTCAGCTCTTAACGTGTTTAACATTTCCTCTATCACAGTTTTTACATAATTCCTCCTCCTTTCTTTCACAAACAGAAAATGTTAAAAGCCTTTTCATTCGATAAGATTTATTGTAGCTGTTCATAAAAATGTAAATGTTCCTTTAATGCCTCCACTTCCTGCTTTATTCCTTATTACATCTCAATGACCGCTCCTCTCTCGTGTCTAATGGTCTTTTAATGATCGTCGCTCTTTTTCTTTTCCGTCTGGATCTGAACGACTCTTTTCCTCCTGACTGATGAAGATGAACGCTGTCCTCCCGTCGCTCCTCATCACCCGCTCTTTAAACCTCTCCGTCGTCTTCCCACTCTTTACTTTTTACCCACAGCTAATTGATAGTCACTAATCCCGCTCAGCGCGCTCCCTCCCACTTCTTCTTCTCTGGTTTTCTTCCTCCCACAGTCACCAGCTGGACCGTGTCTGCCAGCAGAGAGCGGAGAGATGTCAGCAGAGAGTTATAAAAAGCAGGAAGGAGGAGAGCGGACGACGGTCCAACTGGACCTGAATCTGGAGACTGATTTCTCAAAGAGCGTTATCAAACAGGACTTTAGAAACACTATTAATATCTTGTTTTCTTGGGCGAACAGCAGGGGACAAACAAAACGCTCACATTTGTTTTCTTGTTGAGTCCTGGGTGTAAAAACAAACAGACTGCTTAGAAAGGCAGCGTCAGTAAATAACCTGTTTGTTCCAAGTTTGTCTTTAGTGTTTGCTGCTGAGATGATCTGAGGTGATAAAAAACTCTCTCTGGATGGTCTTTCTTCTGCTTTTGTTGATGTTTAATGTGATGCACCGTTAACTTAAAAACCTCAACTATGAATGTTTCACAGAAGGGGGGATTGGATTTATTTTATTTTTTTCATTTTTATTTATTTTACCACAGCCCATCTGGAATGACTGGGGAGACAGAGTTTCTGACCTATACTGCAGCCAGCCACCAGGGGCAGCAGTTTGTGTGGCTCACTCATAGACTGTAAAAAAAGAAATGGACGTAATCTCACTCAGCTTGAAGCCAGGTCTCCACAAAAACTGCTCCCCCTGGTGGCTGGCTGCAGTATAGATTTAAAAATCTGTCTCCCCAGTCGTTCCAGATGGGCTGTGGTCAAACTTTAAAAAATTAATATACCTGGTAGAAATGTTTCTCACGTCTGATTGTTGTGGTGATTTGAAGATATCATTTGGTTGTCTTGAATTCAAGTCCTCTTTTTTCTGAAAAGTTTGTTTCATGAATTTTAAGAGGTTAAAAATGAGGTTTTATGTCACGTTTAACGATGTTTGACAGCTGATGGTCTAGTGTAGTTTTTTCAGGTATGGCAAAATATGTTGGGAGGTAGAGTAAAGAAGGGATTAGACTCTCGAAAGAAAAATAAACAAACAAACTTGTGTCTTAGTCCGTCCCTCCAGAGAAAGAGATGAAGGAAATGAAGAGAGGAATTGAGGAGAGAGGAAACAAGGAGGTTTGTTTTTAGAGAAATGAGATGTCCTGTCCTCTGGAGCGTCATGTGTTGGACACATGCACATGAAGAAAACCTGCTCTCTGTTTATTCTGTGTGATGTTCAGGAGCTCATAGATCATTTTACTGATAAAATGCCCGTTATTGGATAATTTATTAATAATTTATACTTCATCTGGAGCCTCTCTGATGGTAAACTCTAAAAAACTCTGGTCTATTGTCATGAAAATTTTTATTCCAATGTTTTTTATTTTATTTATTTATTTGTATTTCTATTTATTTATTGATGCTTTTTTTTTTAGTTCTTTTTTTCCTTTTTTTCTTAGTTTTTTTTTTATTTTTAAGTTTTTTTGTGTTTTTTTTTAACTTTTTTTTCTTAGTTTTTTTTTTGGGGGGGTTTTTTTTGGGGTTTTTTTTTTTTTTTTTAAGTTTTTTTTCTTATTAGATGATAAACTTGACCTAAACAATTCTCCAAACTGAATATTGATCCACAAAAACCAGTTAAGAGAATTGTATTAATCAGATTTCAGAGAAATAGAAATCCTGTTACTCTTTACTTACCTCGTGCTCATGAATTAAACTTTATGACCTTTAAATAAAATGTAAATGTAATGTGTTTTTATTTTTCTCTTAGGCTTAGCAGATTTTTCTCTCGGTCACAAATTATCATGAATCAATCAATGAAATATTCATGAAAAAATCACAAAGATTTTTATTCCATTATTTTATTTATTCATTTATGCTTTAGGTCTTTTTTGAGTTACTATTATTTTATTTTTCATTTTTTTTACTTTTTTTTTTTTGAGGGGGTATGTTTTTTTTTTTTTTAGTTTTCTGTTTTGTTTTGTTTTGTTTTTTTAGTGTTTTTTTGTTTTTGTTTTTTTTGGGGGATGATGAACTTGACATAAAAAATTCTATAAACTGAGTATTGATCCTCTGTTATACTTATTTCTTGACAGTTCTTTTCAGCATTTCGTTCTCCAAACTCTCCTCAAAGTCTTTTTTAATCCCAGCTCTGCCAGGGAAGTCTGAGCCGCTGCAGCGTCCAATCAGAGAGTGATATCCCACATGGGGGCGTGTCTGTCAGAGAAAAGACTCCCAGCCTGCTCTCGTGTCTCTTGGCTCATCGCTCCACTTAGACGTTCATCAACATGGCGACTTAAAAAGCACTGCCAGTGCCGCGGAGGAAGGAGGAGAGAGGAGACTGCAGTTTATCGCTTTGAGACTCACCTCATGATTGCATCGTGTGACGACGCCCCCTGCTGGTCATTTAACAGGATGCAGGTGAAAGGCACGTTAGCGCTAGCTCATCTGACTCCTGCAGATCTGAGGTTGTGAGGTGAGGAGGTGAGGAGGAGGAGAGTCTACGACCTGGCAGTGAGGTCTGATCCTCCTCTGATGACGACTGAATAAACTCAGGTAAGAGCTGAGAGACGGAGAAACAGACGCTTCTTTAGTAAAACAAAGACAGACTCCAGTCTTTGGCTCTTTATAAACCACCATGAAGTTTAAAGGTCTCCATATGAACCAGTATGATCCTTGTTGTGGTCTGAAACATCTGCTAAACAGTGAGTTCACAGCTCACTCCATACGTCGTGTTTTATTACTGATTTAGGATTTTATTTTAAAAAAAAGAGAGAGAAGACAGATAAATGATTCAACAAAAGGAGAAAACTGACAAAAGAAGAACATGAAACAAACTAAAAAAGACAACAGGAGGATGTACAGACATGAAAGCAGATAAATGAGCTCTTTGTAGAAACGTCAGAGATGACAGTGAATCTTTAAAACGCACCAAAGAATAAAAATCAGCTTTGATATCAGGAGGAGTTAAGAGTTAGTGAAAGAGATCTTTACAATGTGATTTCATGAGTCCACTGATCAGTTTTTAAGAGTTTCTGTTTAGTTTTTTAGAGGAACTGTCAGTCGGACAGATCATTTCTCTGTGTGTGTGTGTTAGTGTGTGTGTTTGAGGAGACTTGAACTGGAGAGGAGTTTGTGTGTTCAGAAGTTAAAGAGGTTATAAACAGCAGTTCAGTTTTGGTACAGGATGGGAGGAGCAGTGATTTCCACAGGGAGGCAGAAACTTCAGTCGAGACTCCAGTTAAAACCAGTAAAACTGTTTCCAACAGGAAGTAAACAGAAAGGTACGACAGAGGATTAGGGCCTTGCTAAAGCTAACCTACCAACCAAATAAAGTTTAACAAAACTAGAAAACGTGAATTTACAAGATTAATGTCAGAGGATCAAGTCACAAGTTATTATCATTAATTAATTCGCTTGTCACATGTTTCATACTTAGAGAAAAACCAAATAAACAATATTTTGATATTTTTAACATCCTTTTGTAAGTAACCTAGTTTGAACATTAAAACGTTATTCTGCATATAATATTGTGTTTATAACCTTTATATATATATATATATATATATATATATATATATATATATATATATATATATATATATATATAAAACTGCCCCCCCAAAAATAAAGAAAGAAATAAAATGAAATAAAAAATAAAACAATAAATAAATAAATAGATAAATAAATAAATAAACAAAATAAAATGAAACAATAAACACACTTGCAATACCTTGGCGGCCACCAGGGGGCCACAAGCAACATCTTTGGTGTAGATTCATCAAAATCATTTAACACCTATGATTTCCCGTTTTTCAAACTACAACTCTCAGATCTTCTAATAGCTGTAGCCTAAGATCATTATGCTAGTGGTGTAAATTAAAAACTTTTTTTCTTGTGTATTTATGATTTTTTTCTCTCTTAAATTGATAACTTTATTTTTGTAAATTAACAAGTTTTTATTTGTAAATTTATGGCTTTATTGTTGTAAATGTTTGCCTTTAATTCAAATTATTTTAAATTATTTATTATTAATTATTGTTTATTTATTTTGATTATTTAATTCCAAATTTCATAAATTTACAAGAATAAAAGCCTTTTTTTTTTCTTCGATGTGACCCTAATCCTCCATCATGGAAAGGGGTGGGGCTTACTACCTGCTCTCTGCATGATCCGTGTCAAAGAATGAATCCAACCTGTGAGGGCGGCCCAGGAGGTTTCAGAGACCCGGGGTCAGTTTCACAAAGCAGGGTTGATGAAAACTCTGAGTCTATTAACTCTGAAATAAGGGAAACCCTGGGTTTGTTTTTTGATATTTATAGCAACACAATCTTTATAGAGTCAGCGTTAAAAAAACACTTAAGGGGGAACTTCAAGGGAAAGTAGAAAACCTTGACTTGATAATCAAAAATAATAATATTAGTTACCAAATGCAACCAATGAATCTCTCAGAGATTCTCAGAGAGATCAACCAAAATAATCCCCTAATCTCAGTCTTTTTTAATCCAAAATTATATAAAAGTCCCAACTAACAAAAATAATCTACTTGTCCTTTTTAAGCTATTTTAAATTATCTTTGACTCAGGTTTTGGTCCTTGATGCGCAAAACGCAAAACGCCATCAAATCCACTAGATAAAGATAAATCCACTCGGAAAAAATGCCCCAAACTCCGGGTGAAACTACTCCGAGTTGATTAAACTGACTCAAATCAGATGTCCTGAAAACTCAGAGTTTATTAAAACTGCTTTGTGAAACAGACTCGTCGTGTTTTTTGTTTTGTTCTGTTTTTGTTTATTTTTTTTTTAATTCGAGGTGTAATGACATCTGTTTCCTGTAGGGGCTGCTAGTGAGGCGTCAAGCATTCAGCATACCTGGTTAACGAGAATTAGCTCCTTAATGACTGATCACACCACGTTTACCTCGTCACATGACCACATGACGTTAGAGCGTGGACGTGTGTGATAATTCATCTGAGCCCACACACACACACACACACACATTGCCTGGGTGTGTGTGTGTGTGTAGGAGCAGGTAATGGGAAACTAAACCTGCCATTAATTATTCAACCTCAGGAAAGGAAAAAGGAAACAAGGACACGAGCCAAGGCCGACTCCTCCTCCACCTCCTCTGCTCCACTGCATCCATCGCTCTTTCTCCTCTATCACTCGTTTCTTTATTCATCTTTCATTTCCTCCTTTAGTTTCCTCTTTTTCTGTCTCCTTCCTCCTCCTCTTCCTCCTCTATATAATCCTTTTTTATTCCTTCATCTCCTCATCACTTGTTCCTCTTACCTCCGCCTCTCTGCCCACCATCCATTTTTCACAACATGCTTTTATCCCTCCTTCTCTGCTTTCTTTTCTCACTTTCCATCCCTCCTCTTCCCCTCCTTTGTCCGTGTGTGTGTGTGTGTGTGTGTGTGGTCCTTTTCCCCTCTGCTTTGAATCATTTCCTCTTCCTCCATCCTTCTGTTTCCTCTCGTCGCCTCCTCTCCGTCTCCTCCTCCGTCCCCTCTCTGCTACATTCATTACGGCTGCAAACAAACGCATGTTTCATTATATTTGCTCCTACTTGCTCCGTGGTGGAAGGAGCAGAATATCAATGAGTTTCCAGGGGACGTTGCAATAATGTGAAGCGTCAGCCGCCGGCCGCAGACGGGGAAATATTTTCCCGAGCTGCCTCTGCTGCAGCCCGGCGAACAGGAGGCGAGGAATCCTGCAGAAAGGTTTTAATAAAATGTCACCTCAGCCTCGTCAGGAGGAATAATGGAGCGCTCCTCCGCTCGGGAAACAATGCATGATTTATTTCTCTTTAAATGAGGCTCCTCCAAGGGGAGTTTTGATGTATATTTTGTTATTCAAAATTAAAACCCATTGTCTGGCTGTGCTCTGAGTTGGATAACATTTACCTGCTCTCAACCCTCGTGGCGTGTTGCTGATGAATTCTGCAGGAGCTGCTGCAACAAGCTTTTCACGCCAAACCAAACAAACCTGATTTTTTATTGTTAGGGGCACAGAGTGCAGGCGTTTTGAAGACGTGTTAATCTGCTGACCATTTGTTGCAGAGCGTACTTGTAGATGTTTCAGTTCAAGTGGAATATTTTTGTGTTTCCTGATTAAAACTCCACCTGTGGCTCGGGGAAACAAGGACCAGGCTCCTGCACCTTCCTGTACATCATTATTTTTTTAACCTTGGGGATAAAAACTCATCCTTCAGTCTGATTTTTTTTCCTCTCATTCCTCACGATAACTTTAGTCAGTGTTTCCAAACTTTTCTGGAAATTCACAAGTGAGCCGACCCAAAGATGAAAAGAAGCCAACTCCAGTTGTAGCCCCTGGTTTTGGGTCTTCACGTCCAGTCAAAGATTGTCCCGATGTTTTAAATAACTGTGGAGCTATACTGTTCGCAGATGATACAACTCTATTTTTCATCAGCTAGTTTGAGTGATTTGAGACGTTCACTTCAGTCTGACAGGTCAGGTGGTAGCTGAACGGGTTGGTGGAAGTAAACTTGTCCTCAATGTTGAGAAAACTAAAAGCTTTTTGTTTGATCCAGACATGCTCAGATGTCCTCCTCAAAGCCGTCCTGTCTTCACTCCTCTTTCCATTCATATAAAAGAAGCTGTGTGTTAAAAGCTGCATGCAATATTCATACGTCCAACAGATGAGCTGCTTCAGTGTCGCACAGATGGCTGCTCCTCTTCACACTGAGGATGATGGGACATGTGCTCGTTTCAGAGATTTGCATAAAGTTACGCATGTGCATGAAAAAGACTTTGAGGAGCACTTTCTTTAAACTGAATAAAGTTTTTCTTAAAGTTATACAGAGTCTGTAGCAACTATGACAGCGACATTAAATATGAGAAAATAAAACAACCGTCAGAGGAAAGAATCTGTACCAGTAAGGTCAAACAAAGACTTTAATATCCAGACGAGGCCTTGAGCCCAGTGAAATGTGAACGGCAGTTTATGGCAAAGTTATTTTTGTTGTGATGGTGTTTTATAACATGAGTGAGGAAGGAGCACAGTGGATATGAGACCCCACAGAACAGAGAGATGTTAGGCGGAGGCACAGACTGTCTGTGCTCCAGTTAAACTGCTGCCCAGGTGGTGATGTTTTAAAGTTACCTGAGAGAAAAAACTCAGTTTATCATCCATTTTGAAATCACCCTACATACTTAAAGATCGTCAGGTACATCGTCCATGCCATGTAGAACACAGACAGTCTGTTTGTACCATGTGAAGCATAAACAACAATTTCATGCCAGGTGAAGCACAGACAGCCGATACGAGCCATTTGAAGCATTGACAGCTGATTCACGCGATGTGAAGCACAGGCAGCAGGTCCATGCAACCATAGCCAATCAGTGCCATGCAGAACAAAGACAGCCAATCTAAGCCATGTGGAGCACAGACAACAGGTCCATACCATATGGAGCACAGACAGCAGGTTCATGCCATATGGAGCACAGACAGCCAATCAGTGCCATGTGGAGCAGAGACAGTGAATTTGAGCCATGTGGACCAGAGACAGCCAATCTAAGCCATAAGGAGCAGAGGCAGCCAATCAGTGCCATGTTGAGCATCGACAGCTGACCCAAGTCATGTGAAGCATAGACACCCAATCATCGCCATGTGGAGCATCGACAGCTGACCCAAATCATGTGAAGCATAGACAGCCAATCCAAGCCATGTGAAGCAACGACAGCTGATCCAAGCCATGTGGAGCACAGACAGCAGGTCCAAACCATGAGGAGCACAAATAGCTGATCTGAGCCATGTGGAGCAAAGACAGCAAATCTGTGCCAGGTGGAGCACAGATAGCCAATCCATGCCATGTTGTGCACTTGCAGCTGATCCAATCCATGTGGAGCACAGACAGTCTTTTTGTACCATGTGGAGCAGAGACAGCCAATCCATGCCATGTGGAGCAGATACAGCTGATCCAAGCAATGTTGGGCACAGATCAGTGCCACTTGGAGCACAGGCAGCTTATCTAAGCCATGTGAAGCACAGGCAGCCTGTGGCCTCAGCAGTGTGACACCAATGGTTGTCATATCCACTTTGTTTCTTCTTTGTTTTCTCCTAAATGTACAGTAGTTTTCTAAAGCGTAAATACAGGAAATGTCTTTCAGAGACAGCTGCAACATTTTCTTTGTGTCTTTTCATATTTTATTAATCAAGCAGTGTAATTATTTACGTGTCTCCAGCTATGACTCTGCATCAGATGAAAACAAAAACACACTGAACTGCAGCTGAGATGAAAAGAAATGTTGGAAACACAGCGGTAGTAACCACCTTGAGGTCACATTAGCAGGGATGAGGACATGCTGCGTGTGTGAGCGTGTGTGTGTGTGTGTGTGTGGGGACAGAGGGACACGCGGCAGCTGCTGGATGTCCGAGCGTGAGAGTGAATCTAAATCAATAATTTATCACACGAGTACATTTAACTCATCTCATTTCATCTCACTGCTGCAGACTTTGAAGTGTTTGTCCTCACAGTGAGATTAAGCAGAGCTTTCTCTGTCGCTCTTATTAAGATTAATGTAGACGTGTGTTTGGTTCATTTGCTGCAGCATCGTGCTGCGATAAAAGGTTTCATTAAGAGCGTTGAGACAGCAGAAGCTTGTCTCTATCGTACTCCACACTTCCTGTACATCTTCTTCTCCTCTTTGTCTTTTTATCTCGCCCTCCTCTCCGCGGTGCGTGTGGAGATGACTCCTCGTGTTTTAACGTGTCTGTCAGCACCATTTGCTTCATTAAAGAGCTCATGAGGCCTGCACACGCCGCTCTTTTTCTCACCACCTTCACTTTCCCGCTGCGGTTATGAGCCACGGCTTCAGCCTCTCGTTCCCGCTCTCGCCGCTCAGAGAACAGAAATCTGCTCCTCGCTGAGTCCCGCGCTCAGCAGGGGGCCTTTTAATAAGGTCAAATCAGGATAATCTTAGCAGCTCAGAGGAAGAAAAGCCAAATAAATATCTCTCTTGTACACACTCTTACACAAACCCACACAGCCTGGCTAAGTCAAAAATGCAAATATAGGAGAAATAAACATCCATAAAACCCACAAACATACGGGCAGAGCCTCAGCTTTCAGAGCGACAGACAGAAAGAAGTGAAATGATATTCAGCGTCGTGTTCATGGTTTAGCAAGCAGATTTTATTCCAAGTGCAGAGGGAGCAAATCTTTATTTATTACCATAAAACAATCATCAGTCTGAAGTTCCCTCACACTGAAATGCTCATCAACATGACACACCATCAAACACTTGTAGAGGAAAAATTGTTGCTCCAACACGTCATCAGACAGTTTTACTGACACCACTCCAGAGCGTGTCTTCCTCTTATTTAAACAGCTACAGAAGTTGTGTTTCCACTGACGAACATCATAATCCATTTGAATTAAATACAGGAGTACCACAGGGATCAATCTTAGGGCCTGTTGCTTTCATACAGTGTGCGTTAGCTTTAACATAAATCATCATAACTTTACGGCTAAGACTATACACAGACGATACAACGCTGTACCTTTAACTTAGAGCTGTTAACACGTCTCAGTTTGTGCTAAACTCACCTTCAACCGTGGAAACTCCCCCAAAATAACATGCACTTCCACATTTGGCCATCTCTGATTGGTGGAGCAGCCAAAGTGTTTTTATCCTCCAGCCCCCGTCCACAATAAGCTGACACCCAGCTGTGAGGGACTTGGTTCAGTACCCCCTAAACAACAGTCTAAAGACTAAAAAGTTTCACTTGGTGAAAGGTAGATCGATAAATCAATCTTTATTTATATAGCACAAAATCATAACAAACGTTATCTCAAGACTCTTTACAAAAACATTCACAGGTCTAGACCCGTAAATGTTAATAAAATTTTATTAGCAGAAACCCAACATCAAGACAAGATAAGGAGTCTGATCTTATCTTAATCCACCATGAGTACAGGACTTTGCAGCATTTAGCAAGTTACAATGGAGAGGAACAACTTCCCTTTAACAGGCAGAAACCTCGGACAGAACCAGACTCATGTTAGACAGACATCTGAGGAGACTGGGATGAAGTTTGGCGCTGTGGCGACAGTTAAGGAGAAACCAGCAGGCCGTTCCCGGCAACAATCCAAAGCCGTAGCAGCTGGAGTCTGACAGGAGCACAGCAGCAGGCCGTCCACATCACCCATCCTGAGGAACCTTTGAGACAAACTCAGACCCTCCCAGAGAGGTGTATGGTCAGTAACTATAACAGGACAGTAAGACTAGAAGTTAGACTGACAGAAAAAGAGGGAAACAGGAGCCCTGTGTGTCAGTTCCCCCCAGCAGTCTAAACCTATAGCAGCATGACTAAGATCTGGTTCAGACCTGATCCAGCTCTAACTGTAAGCTTTATCAAAAAGGAAAGTTTTAAGTCTACTCTTAAAGGTTGAGACCGTGTCTGCTCCCCGGACCTCAACCGGTAAGTTATTCCAAAGAAGAGGAGCCTGATAACTAAAGGCTCGACCTCCCATACTACTTTTAGAGACCCTAGGTACAACGAGCAGACCTGCATGTTGAGAACGCAAAGACCTAGATCAGGGGTCTGCAACCTTTACTTTCAAAAGAGCCGTTTTGCCTCAGCTCACCTGGATGAAAGTCATTCGGGAGCCGCAAAAGCTACTTTATCTTCACATTAAGACAAAAAAAGTGTATAATCAGGTGAATAATTATCTGCATGAGAAGTTTTAGTGTTTATAAATTTGAACATGTGATTTCTTAGTTTTTTATTTTTATAAATTTATTAATTTATATAATTTATTTTTTAATAAATTTGCAAATTTAAGAAAAAAGGGAATTTGTAGTGTCATAGATTTTATGAATTTTGCAAAAGTTTGGAAATCGAAAAAAAGATCAAAAATTTGTAAAATAAGAAATTCATTTAAAAAATGTGCAAAATGTCAAAGAAATTGTTGAAATGTCATAAATTTGCAACAAAAAACCCTAGATAATGCAATTTCAAAATTTTGCTTGATTTCCAAAAATTGTAAAAACTTTCTAAAATTTTATATAAAAAAATCAAAAATTTGCAAAATCTGCCATTAAGTGCTTTGTAAGTCAGAAGAAGAATTTTAAACTCTATCCTAGATTTTTTAGGTAACCAGTGTAGAGACGCTAACACTGGAGAGATGTGCTCTCTCCTCCCAGTCCAAGTCAGCCGAGTCCAGCCGGATAAAAGAGAGTTACAGTAGTCCAGCCTAGAAGAAACGAAAGCATGGACCAGTTTCTCAGCATCGCTCCGAGACAAGATGTGTCTAATGTCAATAACAGGATGTCACTATTCAAATGGCAGGTGTCACTGAGCTATCAGTGACAGGTAGGAGTTAGTGAGCAATGGAAGGTGTCGTTTAGCAAGAGGCAGGGGTCACTGGTCAATCAGTGATTGGTGGGAGCCATTTAGCAATGGCGTGTGTCACTCAGAAAATGGCAGTTGTCATGAGTGATTGGCGGTTGTCATTGTGTGATTGGTGGGTATCATTTAGCCATCAGCGATTCACAGGTGTCACTAAGCAAATGGCAGGTGTCACTGCAGACACCTGGACAATCAGTGGCATCCCAAAAAGCTGCTTTTGGACCTTAGATCACACACTGCTTGTTTCATTTCGGCTGTTATTTCTTATTTATGTTTTTTTTTAATCTACATTTCAGGTCATTGTTTGAAATCAGGCTCTGGTGAGGCTCAGAAACATGCAGCAGTGCACACACAGTTTCACTCACACACACACACACACACACACACACTCTGGTCAGAGATGAAATAGCTCTAAGCTTCTGATGTGGCTGTGTGCACACTCTGGGCTTTACTCAAATCCCCGTCGAAAGCTGCGCGTTGCAGAGAGCTAAATTTAATAAGCTTTATTACTGAGGTGGTAAATAGAATTCAAGCTTAATGCTAATATCATCAAGCTTAAGCAACAATTCAATAAAGCAGCAACACTTTACTAAAGCATCCACACACTCTGAAGCTTTGGAGGTGAAACAGAGAGCCCTTCATTATTTACATCCTGGAGCTGCAGCTTGGCGTCTTCTCTGTGGCTTCGCAGGCACCGTGCTGCACGTTTATCCCAGCTCCTGGAGTTCAGAGCATCCTCATGGAGAAGTCAGGGAGCTGGAGGCTTTGTTTTCTGCTTTTTTCTCCCTGAACGCCGCTCTTCTTGGATACGCCTCTGAGATGGGGGATGCTGATTCTCCTCTGAGAGCCGCTGCGTAATTTCACACTCTCTGTCCTCTCAAACAAAAGCCCAGAACGAGCCAATTTGTCAAGAATTGGCAACAATGAGAGTGTGAATTAGACTCGTGAATGTGTTGGAGTATTACTGCTCAGTCAGTGGAGGAAAAAGGGACGTTAAACCACGGGGAGCTGAGGAGACTTATTGTAGACCACGGGGACTGGAAAGTTGAGGCCGGACCACACGGGGAGTGACTGATGGGGGTGTTAAACTGCAGCAGGATGACAGAAAGCTTCCCTTCACAGGGCGCTTTGTTGGAGGAGGCTGAGCTTGAGGTTGTTTTACACTCTCGTTTTCTCCTGGAGCCAGCGTTTTAAGTGTCCCCGCCTTCCCACGTCACGTCAGTCAATCCTGATGGTGATGTGGTCTGTAGGAGACGATCGTCCCCCTGAGGCAGAGCGATGGAGGCTGTAGATCCTCAGTCCCAGGTGGCTTCATTAGCTCCAAACACAGGAGGTAAACAAAGCCTCACATTCACAGAAATCTACATTAGTGGAGCCGCAGGGCCTTTAAAAACTTTCACCCAGACAGTGCTGGGGGTATTACCAGCTTTTAATTAAGATAATTTAAATGACAGCGTGATGTGACTAACATATACCAACCCTGCAGCCTTGAAGTTTCTTTAAGTAGTTTAAACTCGTAGTTTCCCAAAGATCCACCTCTCAACAAGTTGTCTACAGGTAAATAAAATGCTCACTTGGTTTAAATGAGGTCAGATTACATGGGTTTGTGTTAAAAACCAAATGTTTGCAGTGAGTTTCTCTGACTTTCATGTGTTTGTTACTAAAAGTTTGCTGGAAGTCAAAAGATAACTCACAATTTTCAACTCAAACCATCATCTACTGCAAAAATAGCTAAAGTTCGGCAAACTTTACGTTCATAAGAGCCATTTAGCCTCAGCTATAAACAAGAAGTTTTTACGAAATTTTAAAACCATACATGTGATGTTTTTGATTTTTATTTTTGATAAATTTGCAAATTTTTAAAATATGTGAAAATATAAAAAATCGCAAAAAAAAGAAAGAAATCCCAAAAAACTTTGATACAACAAATACAAAAAATGAGCAAAAAAAAAGATGAAATTAAAAAAATGTCCAAATATTTTGAAATAAAATTTAAGAAATTTCTTAAATAAAATCTCAATCTTTTTAAATTAAATCTCAACCATTTGTTGAAAAATAAAAAAAAATTAAATTTAAAAACTTTGCAAAGTTGTATTTCAAAGAGCTCCAAAAAATGTTTCAAAAGTTAGATTTAAAAATTGACAACTGTTAAAAAAAATTTCCAAAGAAAAAAATGAAACTTTAAAAATAAACAAATATTTTAAAAAATGGGAGGAAAAATTAAACTTACAAAAGATTCAAAAATATTGAAAGTTTTGAAATTTCAATTATTTTCAAATTTTCAAAAATTTGGAGAAAAAATTTAAAAAATTGAAAAAAAAATATATGAAATTATTCTTGAATTTGACTACATTTGCTCAACTCATCATTTTGTTGTTTGCTAATGTTTTGCCTCATTTCAATCATGTCTTTTAATGTGGCGTGTAGTCAGTTTAATGAGTCCATCCACACAGTGGAAACACTTTTGAAATTTCAAAAATAAGCAATTATTTAAAAAAATAGAATAAAAATGGTGGAAATTTGAAAAAAAAAATGCTAAAATTTGAAAAAAATTGCAAATGAAATTTTTTTTTTTTTTTGAAAGAATACTTAAGTTTGATAATATCGCCAAACTCATCATTTTCTGTATCTGTATCTGTATTTTCTTCCAGATGAGTCTTTTTGTAGATGTCGTTATCTTCCCAGGGCTGTAAAACTTGAGGTTAGCCACAGGTGCATGGAAAGTTGGTGGGCTGTTGATGTTGTAGGAGGTGAAGTAGAGCGGTGGCAGGCTTTATTGACAGATGGGATGAAGATTTAGTTCAACTAAATGTTAACGCAGGATTTTATTTAGTGTCAGTGTCTTTAATCATCAATACCCTCTGGAAGAAAAATAACTATTCTTTTGATGTTTTTGATGTCTTTTGATTTTGAGGTTGAAGACCCTTGCTCTGGTCCAATCACAGCCATAGATTCCTGACAGACTTTTTGGTGCTGTCCATGGTGCTGGATTGTAGCTGGTATCACTGCAAAGGGGCCAAGTTTGACCCTAAAATCCAGAGAAACAGCCCAGTTTGAGTCTGACCTCTCCATGTAGACTGCCTGTTTCTGCTGAAGTTACGCCAGCTTCACACACAGCGCAGACAGGAGGATCATTTGGGTAAGAGCTCTACATTAACCCTCTCTAACCGCTGGTGTAGCCACAGACTCCTCAGAGCTCA
Organism: Halichoeres trimaculatus; assembly: GCF_033239565.1. Lineage (NCBI taxonomy): Eukaryota > Metazoa > Chordata > Actinopteri > Labriformes > Labridae > Halichoeres > Halichoeres trimaculatus. Next base: position 36,794,538 of record NW_027437188.1, read on the forward strand.
GCTGTTAAAGGCGTCTTTGACCCTCAAACCTCAGACCTCAGCTCAATCAACACATCTGGTCGACTGCGGTTATGAATCCACAATCCAAACCAGCTCTGAACCGCTCTCCCTGATGTCCTCAGATACTCGTTCACCAGAGCAGGCTGTTTGAAAAGCTTTCTTATACCATGAGGAGATTCCTGCCGGTGATTCATTCATTTATTTCAGCTTTAAACTGATTTACACATCAAGCGCTCGGAGCAGGCGATCTAATTGGTCAAAAAGTCCTTTTAAGTGCGATGATAACCTCGCTAAAGCATTCCCAGCTAAGGTTATTGGTTTGTTTGTTTCATCTTGGCTGAAGTAATGAGCTGATTAGCACTTTTTCCCCGCTCCCTCCTGCTGTTTATTATTCATGATGGCCGCTTTGAGCCGAGTCAGAGCGCACATACTGATGGCTGCTGAAAAACGCTGAGAACTCTGCAGGATGTGATCTATCTGTGTCTTCTGGATGATAACGCTGGGTTACAGTAGGGATGGAGAGCATCACAGGAAGACTTCATGAAGCAGGCAGAGGGATGTTTCTGCAGGTTTAACAACAGGAAGCAGTTTGGATCATTTTACAGCCGTCGTAACCCAAGGGCCCATCAGAGGGGGGCTGAGCAGAGACCAGAAACAATGAACTATGGGAAAATTCAGCTCTGTAAAGAGATGTGATGTTGTATCAGTCTGATTCACCTGTCAGAGATAAACACATGCTCTGATGCCCTGCAGCTGAGAAAGACACTCAGGTGACGGAGCTTAAACTGATCCCAGCAACAGGTATGGACGGACCATCCTGCTACAAGACAATACCTGGTGGGCTAACGCCTGGGTAGTCCAGTTGTTAGCGATACTGACATTGGCTCAGTACACCGGGATCAAATCCCTAGTGGGCTACAGTATATTGATGGCCTGATTGACAGTAGGCTGGGCCAATTACATTGTCAGACACCAAAACTAGCCCAACCTTTACCTGTGCAATGAATTCAGAAAAAAAAAGAAAAAAAAAAGACGCAAAGCAGCCCTTCAAAACATCTCAAAATAACAGACATGTTTGTGTGACACTCTAACCATCAAGCTGTTATGGAGCAAATAAGAAACACGTTGTTGCTCGCTTCAGCTGTAGTCAGCATCAACAAGCAATAAGCTCCCCCTACTGACAAAAACAGGAAGTGCTTGACAACAACAACAAAACCTGGATAAAACCAATCGATCACTGAGATGAATTTATAGATCTGACAAATCGGAACCAATAAATACATTTAACATAGAATTTCAAAGTGTTTTTTGTTTTTTTTTTCAATTCAAAATAAATCTTTCCTGACATGTTACTTTTGTCTTTAGATTCTAACCGATTCTAAACGAGATCTTGTTGGATATAAACTGGACTATTTAAGCAGAGTCATCATAATTTTTTTTTTTTCTGTAAACACTCCTGAGTTTAATTATTATTATCATTATTATAATAATAACTATTATTATTATTTTTATTATTGTTATTATTATTATTATTACTACTTATAATATTATTATTATTATTATTATTATTATTTTTTTTTTTTTTTTATTTTATTCTCTCATTTTTTCTTTCTATCAGTATATTTTTTGTAAATTTTATATCTTGACCTTTTCATCATAATATTTTTTTCTGTAAATATTCCTGATTTTTTATTATTATTACCACTATTTTTTATCATTATCATTAATATTTTTATTATTAATATGATATATATATATATATATATATATATATATATATATATATATATATATATATATATATATATATATATATATATATATATTATATCTTAACATTTTCTTTATTTTATTTGCATTTTATTATTTTCTTGTTAACTGTTAGCACCAACACACCAAGACAAATTCTTTGTAGATGCAAATGTACTTGGCAATAAAACTTGATTCCGACTCTTTAACCAAGCAGTCTTGGTCTTTATATTTTGTGGGCTAAAGTAATCCAGCCCCAGGTAAATCTGATAAAATAATCTAATATCAGTGAGATCATGATGGATAGATGTTGATATCTAAACAGGCGAAATTAGCACAACTGCCTGTTCACTGACAAACGCTGCTTTAAGCTTTACTGTGATGGAGTGGAGGAGGAAACATTTTAATAAAATTAAGGATGACGGTTTTTGGAAGTGTTTCACATGTCCACTCTCGCTGGTTCCTGTAAACTCACTGCATCAAGAGACCAAAAAAAGAGTGTGTTATCAATGTGGTGGGCTGTTTTTGCCTCTGCCCAGCACCTCATCTGTCACCTCAGGGTCTGAACCTGACCCTCGTCTATTTGTGTCCCAAATCCAGCTCAGCATGACCCACGGTGAACACACAGCACCGTTCCTGGAGCCGTGTCCCGTGTACCGCATTAAGCTGAGCCCTGCAGTGTGTGTCAGAGCCGAGCTGGACATGTCTGCTGGTTTCCAGCTAATGGGGAAATCATGTCGCTGTGGGCTCGCTGCTGCAGGTGTTCAGGGCACCATTACTGCAGGGCTTCATTAGGAGCTGCACTTTCTCCTTTTTCTTTATATCTCTGTTAAAGGAAACAGAGACTCTGTGCTTTTAAAGAAAACAGCTCACATGGGAGGAGTCCCACGCACAGGAGCACGAGTTCAGTTACAACAGGAGGGAAAATGCAAACCTGGTGAGATCTGCAGCTCCTGTGTTCTCAGGATAAAATGAGTTTCTTTACTGGAGGCTTTGGAGAGAGCAATAACCGCTTTTTCTGAATGAAAACAAACTCTTACTTTCTGAAAACACGACAGGAAAGATCCCTGAAGAGGAGGAGGGCTGTGGATGTTACATAAAGCGTGGCAGAAAGGAGCTAGTCGGTAGTAAACATGGCACTTTAATGGATTTTCTTTGTTTTGGTGTAATTTGCCCACAAAGGTTTTATTGCAGCTATCACAACCTGTTTGGAAGCTTCCAGCTGGGTAAATCTACAAATGCAATCAGAGCCAAAAACTTCCAAATAAATGAAATAAAAGAAGAGAAAACAGGCCCCAGATCTGAACAGCTAGTCTACCTTTATATGAACTCCTGTGTGCATCGTTTTCTGTCTAAAGTTTTCCACTCAGGACGACTTTAAACCTCGCACGAGACGGACATCTGACTGCTGCTTTGTTGACTGAAAATATCTGCTCTCCTTGTCCTCCTCTGTATCGCCTGCGTGATGTTTCTCTCTCAGGATCAGAGCATGTTTTAATGTGGTTGTTGTTGCAGAAATATAAAATAGATAAGCTGAGTAAATTTAGATTTCTTTTTTCCTCATGTGTTGTTCACTGAGCCCCAAAGCACGTCCACTTTTATATTTCTCCTCACGAGCAGCACTTTGAGTTTATTCCTTATGACCAACGGTCTTCAACCTGCGGCTCTTTGAAGGATTATTTAAACAAAGAATTATTTGTCTTACCGAGGGTATTGATGATTAAAAACTTTCAGGGTGCAGTGTGGAGTTCCTCAAGGTTCAGTGCTCGGACCGATTCTTTTCATCTTGTTTATGCTTCCTCTTGGCATTATATCAATCAATCAATGAATCTTTATTTATATAGCGCCAAATCATAACAAACGTTATCTCAAGACTCTTTACAAAAACATTCACAGGTCTAGACCCGTAAATGTTAATAAAATTTTATTATCAGAAACCCAACATCAAGACAAGATAAGGAGTCTGATCTCATCTTAATCCACCATGAGTACAGAGCTCTGCAGCATTTAGCAAGTTACAATGGAGAGGAAAAACTTCCCTTTAACAGGCAGAAACCTCAGACAGAACCAGACTCATGTTAAACAGACATCTGAGGAGACTGGGATGAAGTTTGGCGCTGTGGCAACAGTTAAGGAGAAACCAGCAGGCCGTTCCCGGCAACAATCCAAAGCTGTAGTAGCTGGTGTCGGACAGGAGCACAGCAGCAGGCCGTCTTCTTCACCGATCCCCAGGAACCTTTGAGACAAACTCAGACCCTCCCAGAGAGGTGTATGGTCAGTAACTATAACAGGACAGTAAGACTAGAAGTTAGACTGACAGAAAAAGAGGGAAACAGGAGCCCTGTGTGTCAGTTCCCCCCAGCAGTCTAAACCTATAGCAGCATGACTAAGAGCTGGTTCAGACCTGATCCAGCTCTAACTGTAAGCTTTATCAAAAAGGAAAGTTTTAAGTCTACTCTTAAAGGTTGAGACCGTGTCTGCTCCCCGGACCTCAACCGGTAAGTTATTCCAAAGAAGAGGAGCCTGATAACTAAAGGCTCGACCTCCCAGACTACTTTTAGAGACCCTAGGTACAATGAGCAGACCTGCATGTTGAGAACGCAAAGACCTAGACGGATTATACGGAACGATTAAGTCTTTAAGATACGATTCTCTTGATATTGCGAAGATGAAAAAATGCCGTCCTTGAGACCTGTTGGATGTGAGTTAAAGGACAGGTCCTGATCCAAAAGAACTCCCAGGTTCCTGACAGTGGTCGATGTTTAGGTCCAAGAACAATGACTTCAGTCTTCTCTGAGTTCAGCAGTAAGGAGTTTACCTTACGTCTTTTTAAAATTTCACTGCTATGCAGATGACACTTAGCTTTACTTGTCAATGAAGCCTGAAGAAACCGACCACCTATCAAAACTTGAAGCATGCCATCTCTCCAGTGTAAGCGTCTCTACACTGGTTACCTATAAAATCTAGGATAGAGTTTAAAATTCTTCTTCTGACTTACAAAGCGCTTAATGGCATCGGGCCATCGTATCTTTAAGACTTAATCGTTCTGTATTACCCGTCTACGTCACTGCGTTCTCAACATGCAGGTCTGCTCGTTGTACCTAGGGTCTCTAAAAGTAGTATTGGAGGTCGAGCCTTTAGTTATCAGGCTCCTCGTCTTCTCAACCTTTAAGAGTAGACTTAAAACTTTCCTTTTTGATAAAGCTTACAGTTAGAGCTGGATCAGGTCTGAACCAGCTGTCTAACATGAGTCTGGTTCTGTCCGAGGTTTCTGCCTGTTAAAGGGAAGTTGTTCCTCTCCATTGTAACTTGCTAAATGCTGCAGAGCTCTGTACTCATGGTGGATTAAGATGAGATAAGACTCCTTATCTTGTCTTGATGTTGGGTTTCTGCTAATAAAATTTCATTAAAGGTTCCATATTATTCAACTTTTCAAGATAAAATAGGTCTCAGAGGTCACAGGACAGTAAACAAGCTGTTTTTGTGGGTGTAGCTCTAAATGATTATGAGCTGCCCTGTCCACGCCTCCTTCACAACTTCTCTGGACGAGGGTGTGGCTTTTGCTCCGGTACCATGCTGCAGTGTTTACACAGTGTGTAGATATGACTCATAGAAGCGCCAGTTTGATCCAGAGTCGGATCCAGAAGGAGAGGCACCTGAAGAAACCTGAACTCTCTCTCCGGTTAGCCTCAATTGTTGCAGTTACCATCAGGAAAATAAAGCTAACGTTAGCAGCTTGGTGCTAACCAGAGTTATATGACCATACAGAGCAGAAAGAACTGCGTGCAGCCTGGACTGTTAGTTTCCCAGACAGTACCATGAGATACCATGATATTATTTACTTATGTGTGATAACCTAGTGTAAGGAAACTAAGTTACAAACCATAACTTACGTTAGCTGCCATGCTAAAACCACATTCATCAGGCTATCACGCTGGAGCATATAGTAAACCAACATAAATTAGTAAAACTTACAGCTCCCACGTATGTGGCTGGGTCACAGACAGTTGGTACAGATCCATGCTTCAGATTCAGGTTCTTGGTGAATCCTGCTTTGTACTGACCCTCGTTGAGAAAGCAGTCCGAAGTGAAACGGTGAGCACACACATTCAACATTTTAGGAGTTGTTGTGGCTGCATCTTCATCAAAAATAAAATTAATTCACTGCGTCTTCAAAACCTCATGTGATGGAGTTAAAAAAAGACTTCTGTGCTCTTTTGTGCAGCCAACAACAGAGCAACCGCTGTGCTTCGCTCGTACCTTCACCATGTTTATTTCACCGAAGCAGCCGAGCAGCCAAAGTGAAAAACGCGCTGCGCAGAAGGGGCAGGACAAGCGGCGGGCCTAGACCTGTTAATGTTTCTGTCAAGTGTCTTGACATAATGTTTTTTAGGATTTGGCGCTATAAAAATAAAGACTGATTAATTGATTGAAGATTTAAAGTGAAATCCATGAAACAGCACCACAGCAAAAGTCTCAGACGTAAAAACGTACGTATCAAATGCTCTGACTGCTTCGTCTCCCTGTCTCTGTAGGGTGTGGGGAAAGAAACAACCCTTTACTGATGGCATCAGCAACGATTCTTCTTTTAAATAAAAGAGCAACAGATTTCTGAAAAAGCCCCAATTTCCCTAAAACACAGCCATTACTCCCCCTCATCAGACTAAAAGCCTGCAGTTTGTATCAGCGGGAGCGTCTGTTTCAAACCGAAGACGTGATTTTCTCTGCAGCTCTCAGAGCTCGCTCCTCTTCCCTCCGTCTCTGGGTTTCCTGTCTGTTTCCCAGAGGGTGTGTTCACTGCTGTTTTGCCAGTGTGTGTGACAGTGTGTGAAAGTGTGTGTGAGGAGTGTTCCTTCATTAAAGTGCATAAAACTCTAAGTCCTCAGTGCGTTTCTGTGTCTCTGTCTCCCTCCACAGGTTTTCTCCCAGCAGCCGCTTGATGTCGTGACCCGGCGAACAATTATCAGTGAGGGTACCTGCACACACACACACACACACACACACACACACACACATGCACAAACACACACACAGACCAGGTGGGAAATGTGAGGGTTTAATTGGAGAAGGTAAGCTGCTGCAGAGATGAAAAGTGAAACGGAGACGGAGAACACACACAGGTCAGAGTGGGAGGTGTGAGGAGAGGAGGTGTGTGTGGATCTAAACAACCTCACAGCTTTAAATCACAGCCAGCTTCACTTCACAGGTCCACCTCTGAAAATAATCCCCACATCCTGTCAGACATGTTAAATTCATGTTTCCAGTCATGAAACAAAAACATGTGGATCAGTTTCATCAGCCTGTGATTAAAATCCCTGCAGACCGGGTTAATTCAGAGCAGGAGGTGAACAGAGACCAGTGAGGGAGTGAGGTTAGCTTCAGGTTAGCTAAAAAACACAACAGCACGTCACAAAACTCTTTCATCCTCAGCCATGTGTTTGTTGTGCTCTCTCTAAATCATAATTTAGCTTTCTTTAATCCTCCTGATTTCTTTGTGACTTGTTCATATTTTACATTGTGATACGTAACGAAGGAGAGCTAACGAGGGTTGGAGATTAACCTGTGATTTAACCTTTAGCTTGTGTTTTAGCCTTTAGGATCTGTAGTAGCCTTTAGCTCATTGTTCAGCCTTTAGCTTTCTGTTTTTAGCCTTAAGCTCATGTTCAAGCCTTTTGCTTGTGTTTTGGCATCTGGCCCCTGTTTTAGCCTTTAGCTCATGCTTTAGCATTTGGCTTATGTCTTAGCCCGTAGCTAATACTTTAGCCTGTAGCTCATGTTTCAGCCTTTAGTCTTTGTTTATTGCCTTTTCCCTTTGTATTGCCTTTGGCTTAAGTTTTAGCCCTTATGTAATACTTTAGCTATTAGCTTATGTATTAGCCTCTAGCTCATGTTTTTTTGCCTCTAGCTCATGTTTTGGCCCTTAGATAATATTGTAGCCTTTAGCTCATGTATTAGCCTTTGTTTTTTGCCTTTATCTCATTTTTTTGCGTTAAGCCTTGGCTTTAGCCCTTAGCTCGAGTTTAAGCCTTTAGCTTGTGTTTTAGCGTTTAGCCCATACTATAGCCTTTAATTTTTGTTTTGGCCCTTAGCCTGTGTTTTTGCCCGTCGTTTTTTGTTCAGCTCTTGGCTCATGTTTAAGCTCTTAGCTAGTGTTTTAGCCTTTTGCTTGTGGTTTAGCTTTTAGCCCTAGTTGTAGCCTTCAAATTCTGTTTTGGCCCTTAGCTTGTGTTTTTTCCCATAGTTTGTGTTTTAGTCTTTAGCTCATGAAAGCGTTAAGCCTTTAGCTTGTGTATTAGCCTTTAGCCCGTGCTGTAACCTTAAACTTTTTTTCAGCCTTTAGCCAATGTTTTGGCCCTTAGCTAATGCTTAGCCTTCAGCTTGTGTTTTTGCCCTTAGTTCGTGTTTAAGCCTTTAGCTTGTGTTTTAGCGTGTTGCCTGTGTTGTAGCCTTTAACTTTTGTTTTGGCCCTTAGCTAGTGTTTTTGCCCGTAGTTTGTGTTTTAGTCTTTAGCCTTTGTTTCAGCCTTGAGTTCATGCTTTAGCTTTCGGCCAATGTTTGGACTTCTAGCTCATGTTTCAGCCTTTAGCTCATGCTCTATCACCCTCCTGTTTAACTTTCTCCTGCAGTTTATCTGAGCGTTCTCTGCGTCTCTTACCTGTGTGTTGAAGTCGTCACCAACAGATTTAGGGAACAGACTGACTCCTCGGTAATTTGAGCATGAAGACAGACGGCATCTTTCCAGTGGCAGCTCGTAGTCTGGATTTTATGGTAGTTAGCTTTTGTTTAAGTAGTTACTGAAATTTTACTTTAAAACATGAGCTTGGACTGAAGTAACTTTCATAACTTGAGCTGAATCCAAGCAGACACTTTTTGCCTTTAGGGTGAGAGGAGCTGTTTGTTTGTTGATGCTGTTTTCCATGTTGGACGCTAATGTGCTAACGCTCTTTTCACAGCCTCTTCTGACTTCCCCTTTTGCTCCTGTCATAATAAATGAAGCTGGTCGTGTTTTCAGCCGTATTATAAATGTAAATAAAGGTGATAATCAGCTCTTACACAGTTCAGTCACAGGAAAGTCTGCTCTACGCGCTGATTGTATCATCCAGCTAAAGCTAATCACTCCTGTAATCTACAAACCAACTCAAACCAGACTCCTTCTGTCCTTTGATTCTGCAGCTTTGCTAAAATACTTGAGTACATCTTGAATCGATTATATTTCCACGGAGCGGATGCAGAGGGGAAATTAGCGCGACACAGTCTGAATTAAAAAGATCAAGCTACAGAGCTCAGAGTCTTACCAGGGCTTTATCTTCACAGATGATGAAAATTTCTTGGATTAAATGTAATAAACACAAAAAACTTTCACTGTCACTCATTTCTTTACTTCTCCTCTTTCATCAGCAGCAAACTTTCACTCTCCTCTCTTTTCTACATCTTTCTTTCCTTTCTCTTTCACGTCACCCCTCGGATCTCCCCTCCGTCCTCCTGCGTCCTCCTCCGTCCTCCTCTCATCCTCTTACATCACCCTCTCACCCCGCTCTCTCCTCTTTTAACATTTCTATTCCCAGCCGTCCCTCCTCGACTCCTCTGCCCTCATTTCCTTGTCTCTCCTCCTTTTTTCATCACCCTTCTCTCCTCTCCTCTTTTATTTACAGCTCTCTCTTGGATCATCAGCTCCCTCTTTTCTTCCTCTGTTTTTCTCCTCTTTCAGTCTTCAGCTCTATTTTTATCTCCTTCTTTCTGAACTGACTCTGCCTCTTTGGGCCTGATTTCCTTTTCATGCAAACTTCACTCACTGTATTCGCTGTATCCTGTTAACAGAGCGGCATCATGGGAAGGATTTATTCACCGTGATGCAGCTTCACGTGTGTAAAGGTGATCCTTAGACCCTCAGTGCACAGGGATTCAGACAACAAGGTTCATGTTTGTTTCTGTTTTTACCATCGCTGAGTTAAACAGACGGGACAACACTGAAGTGCCGAACTTTCTGATGTTAAATGGAGAATTTCCCATTTCTTCTTCCAGAGGGTGTTGATGATTAAAGACACTGACACTAAATAAAATCCTGCGTTAACATTTAGTTGAACTAAATCTTCATCCCATCTGTCAATAAAGCCTGCCACCGCTCTACTTCACCTCCTACAACATCAACAGCCCACCAACTTTCCATGCAAAAAACAAAAAATGATGAGTTGAGTAACATGATCACCATATGTGATCAAATTTCAGTGTTCTTCCAAAAAAAAATTGAAATTTATGAGAGTTTTAAAATTGTTTGAAATAAATGCATGTTTTAAATACTTTTTTATGATTTTGAAAATTTATGAAATTACTTTTTTGATGAATTTTTGCAAAGCTCAGAAATTTCCTTTAAAAAAAAACAATAAAAAATGAAATAATTAACTTTTTTTTTTTAAGTGTTTAATTTTTTTTTTTTTTAGCATTTTTTTTATTTTTCAAGTTTGCGAAATTAAAAAAAAATGTTTTAAATTACTGCATATTTTCCAATATTTTTATTTTTGCAAATTTTTAATTTTTTTTTTTTTACGAAGTTTAAAACTTTTTGAATAATCTATTTTATGCAATATTTTGAAATTTTAGCAATCATTAAATTTTATTTTAAAAGTTTTTTCAGTCATTTTAATTTTTTTAAATTAATTTAATTTCATTTTTTGTAACTACTGCTCTTCTTGAAGCTCAAAATCTTTTGTGTGTGTGAATTTTGTTAATTTTTAGAACTGGAATTTAAATTAAAATTTTGAAACTTTAACTTTTTTTAAATAGTATTGGTCTCTTTTATATTTCAAGATTTTAGAATTTCCCTTTTTATTGCAATTTAAAAAATTGTTACAAAATACAAAATTTGTTTGAAAAAAAAAAAAAAAAAACTTTTAAGAATTAAATATTTGCTGTTTTTTATTTTAGAAAGTTGCCAAAATTAATTTCACAAAAAAATAACATTTTTTATAAATATAAGAAGAGTGTATGAATTTTGAAATTTTTGGAATTAGAAATAAAAAAAAAAAAGAAAGTTCAACCTTAAAAAATAAATTTGGTATCTTTTAAATTTCAAGATTTTTAAATTTTCTTTTTTTAATGTTGCAAATGTTTAAAATTGTAAAAATTATTTGAATTATTTTTGCAATTTTTCCAAATGTTTATTCTTTTGGAATTTTTTTTTTTAATCTTAAAAATAAAAAACAAAGGCATCAAATGTGCAATTTCATAAATTCAAAAATCTTTTCATTTAGATTATCATTCACTAAAATTTAACTATATTTAGTATTTTATCCATGTTCTTGTCTTCATTGTAAAGATAAAGTAGATTTTGTGGCTCCTGAATGACTTTAATCCAGGTGAGCTGAGGGAAAATGGCTCCTTTCAAAGTAAATGTTGCAGACCCCTGGTTTAGATCAAAGTTAATGTGGATGTCCGGGAGCATGGATACAGTCTCATCCTGGTTTAAGTCCCAAACATTGACGCCGAAGATCGACCTTTGACAGAAAGAGCCAGAAAAGATGCTTCAGCCTGATGCTCTTCTCTTTCCCCCTCACTGTTTTCTGATGTCTCCTCTCCTCCTTCCCTCCCTCCCTCCCTCCCTTCCTCATACCCTCTTTCCTCTTCTTCCTCCCTGGGGTCTACTGAAGCAGAGATAACCAGTGAGCTCTGCTGTGTTACAGTGTCTGGGTGCTGTAGATAGCTTATCTTAAGAGGGCTTACACCCTCAGAGCATGAGCACAAACCCTACTGTTCACACACACACACACACACACACACACACACACACACACACACACACATTCAGCAATCACGCTGGCTTCAGTGTGTCCATGTGCGTGCATGGCTTCACACTCACAGGATAAACACACACACACACACACACACACACACACTGATGCACCGCGGGGAGTGAAACATTCCCCGGCTGCTGTGTAATCATTTCATTCACAACACTGGAGATCTGAAAACTTCTCTGGATCCAACCGCCGGCACAAACACAACAAGCGGGTCAGCGCCATGTGGCCGGACCCTCCAGTGTCAACATTGTGTGTGGACAAATGTGCAGCATGTGTGTGTCAATTTAAGCCCTGCTCGTGAAATGGAAAGACCCCAAACACCTCCTGGCACATGATGAGCACATCACCTGAAAACTTCCTACAGAAACTCAATGTTACTCAACGTCTGGGACAAGAAGAGGAAAACAAAAGATATTTAAAGATACATTCAAATCTTTAACGCGCTCCTTTTTAATTAGTTTCCAGCTCCTGCTCTAATAAAACACTTCTCTCTGGATCGCATCGACCCCCTGCAGAGCTTCACCTCAGGGTGCCTCTTTAAAATCGCTCTAATTAAGAAAAAAAAATCACCAAACTCCAAATCTCTGCTCGGTCAAACCACATGGACTGCATGCAGCAGATGATGGAGGACTCATTTACTCTCCAAACACTGACTCTAATAACTGATGGGATTAATTTCTCCTTAAAAAATGAGTTTGAGGATTTTTCTTTAAGATTCTGCAGCTTTAATAAAAACATCATTAACCCGTGACTCTCCTGACTGGACCAAGCTGTGTCCACCCAGGAGACAATGTCATGAAAAGTTAAAAACTCTGACTGACAGCATGCAGACCACTTCCTGTCCAATTGAAAAGTGCCACTGAGTAGTTCGCAGGTGTCAGTATGAAATTTGCAGGTGTCACTGAGGAATTCACAGGTATCTCTGACAAAATAGGAGCTACCACAAAGGTTATAATAATTAACTAAAACCTAACTAAAAAGAAAAACTAAAAAGTAACTCAAACTAATAAAAACTAGAAAAGAAAACAAAAACAATAAGTAAACTAAAACTGTATCTTGTGTTCTCAAAACTAACTAAAACTAACTAAAATTAAAGACAAAATGTCCTTCCTTATCGTTTCTGACAATATTAACAGCCTTTAGGATTTAAATTAATCCAACACATTTTCCCAACCAGTTTTACGACAGTTTTCAGCAGTTGTCAGCGCCGTACGGCACCATCATAGTGACGTACTGGGACGAGCTTGTTTCCTGCACTGACTGGCTGTGCGCTGTGCTGCGACCAAACGTAGTGGAGCAACAAATCAGAGCATCTGTAATGGTTTAATTTAATCTGAGTCTGACTTTATTGTTACAGAGTCCACGTTTATAATTATTAACGCTCAAATAATATTGTTTTTTATGGTTTATGTTAAAGTTATTTTTATCGAATTTATGTTAACATTGTGGTTTCATATTATTTATGTTTATATTATTTTTATTTAATTTATGTAAAAATTATATTAAAATAATTTATTTTTATTTTTTTAGATTAAGTTTATATTATTTTCTTGTGTTTAAGGCAGCAGCCAACAGTTCAGTATCAGCATTGACTGAGCAGTGAGCTCTATGTTGGACTGGGAAATAAACAGTTTTACAAAATATTTACTCTGACCTTTTTCAGTCCTGCACCTGGTTAATAAGGTATGAAAAACTAAAACTAAACTAAAACTAAACTAAAACTTAACTAAACTTAACTGAAACTAAACTAAAACTAAACTTAACTAAACTAAACTGAAACTAAACTACAACTAAACTAAAACTTAAATTAAAACTAAACTAAAACTAAACTTAACTGAAACTAAACTAAAACTAAACTAAAACTTAACTGAAACTAAACTTAACTAATATTAAACTTAAACTAAACTAAAACTAAACTAAACTAAAACTAAACTTAACTGAAACTAAACTAAAACTAAACTAAAACTTGACTGAAACTAAAACTTAACTAGTATTAAACTTAAACTAAACTAAAACTAAACTAAACTAAAACTAAACTTAACTGAAACTAAACTAAAACTAAACTAAAACTTAACTGAAACTAAAACTTAACTAATATTAAACTTAAACTAAACTAAAACTAAACTAAACTAAAACTAAACTTAACTGAAACTAAACTAAAACTAAACTAAAACTTAACTGAAACTAATACTTAAACTAAAACTAAACTAAAACTTAACTGAAACTAAACTTAACTTATATTAAACTTAACTTAAACTAAACTAAAGTAAAACTAAATTAAAATTAAGTTTAAACTAAACTAAACTAAACTAAACTGAAACTAAACTAAAATTAAACTTAAACTAAAACTAAACTAAGACTAAACTAATACTAAACTTAACCGAAACTAAACTTAAACTTAAACGAAAACTTAAACTAAACTAAACTTAACTGAAACTAAACTAGAATAAAACTAAGCCTTGTTGCAAAAAAAAAAATCAAAACTAAATAAAAACTAGCATGCGCGCTCCTAACCCTAACCCTAAACTAACTAAAACTAAACTTTAATGACAAATCCAAAACTATGATAACCTTGGCTGCCACTGAGCAATTGACATGTGTTGCAGAGTTATTGACATGTGTCAGTGTGCAGCTGTCAGGTGTCACTGGCAGATTTGTAGGTTTCACTGAGGAGGTCGATGAAACTAACTAACAGTGACAAACCAAAAGCTGCTTTTTGATCTCTGTGTCACTCGGTGGAGCCTGGCAGGTGGATTTAGTAGTTTTTCTTTCTTCTGGAAACTCAGTAAACTCTGGTATTAATGAGTAGAGAGGTTTGTGTCCTGATTACTTCTGTTTTTATCTTTCAAGTGATTTGTTAAAGAAAGCTGAAGAAACATATGAAGGCTCAATAAGCCACGCCCACTCGAGGTTTCCTGTTCTTAAAGAGACAGAGATCACAGAGAGATAAGGATTTTTCATGTTACATTATTAGAAGTTTGACAAAGCAGTGAGCACACGTCATCATTACTAAACACAGCTCAGAGTTCACACCTGTTTGTGCAAACAGCTGACACATGTAAACATAAATTCATCAATGGACGAGAAATCAGAGGAAAAACTCTATGAACAATAAAACTCATGAATTATTGAGTTTCCTCTGGCTTCATCTGAAGTAGATTACATGCAAACACACGCTGAGAGACTCTGAGCTTTTTTCAAAGTGTTACTGTCGAGAGAGAGAAGAAACTCTAAGTGTGTGTGTGTGTGTGTGTTTGTGTGTGTGTGTTTGGCCTGTTGTTGTGCATGCTGAGTGTGTTTTTTCTGCAGGTTCTTTGATTTATTATTGATCAGAGGCAGAACAGTAGCCAGACTGCAGAATGAAATCAAATAAAGAATCAAATAAACTCCTGCTACAGATCAGCGCCGCTGCACAGGGAGCTGAGAGATGAAGGTGAAGCCGAGCTGGGAGGAGAAAAACGGGCCGATCATTTTATTATTTTAAAACGCTCTCTGCAGCGCCTGGTTTGATGAAAGTCATGCCTCCAGTTGACCATCTGCAGGAGGCCATGTTTTCACAGACACAGCTCCTCAAACAGCCGTGTGCTGAAATTAAACCTCTACGGTAACAGCTTCTTCTTCTTCTTTATACCAGGCCTCAGAGCGCTGCTGCTCCTGCTGGCTTTCTTCAACAACACAGACAATCTCTGAACTCTGCTCATAACCACGGCTGATTACTGAGGTTTTTAACCAAATACTGACAAAAAAGATGATTTTCTGTTTCGTTTATTAGCCTGACAAAGTCCTCTGTGCTCATTTTTTAAGGTAAAGAAACATTAAAAGTGTTCAAGTACTAATGTTTTCAAAGCAGCAGGTGTAGTCAGGAAGAAGCAGAAGTCATTCAGGAGCCACAAAATCAATTTTACCTTTACAGTAAGGACTTCAAAGTGCATAAAATTCTATAAATACTTTAAATCAGGGGAATAATTATGTAAATGTGAAGAATTTTGTAGTAATGAGAATATACATGTGATGTCTTTTTTAAAATAGATTTGCAAAAAAATTACAAACTTTTAAAATAAAAAAAATGCAAATATTTTAAAAATATTTAAATAGATTTGCAAAAAAAAAATCACAAACTTTTAAAATAAAAAAATGCAAATATTTTTAAAAAATGATTTCAAAAATTTGCAAAATTTTCAAAAACCTTTTAAGTTTTTGAAATTTTGAATTTTTTTATTTATTTAAAAAAATGGTTTATAAAAAAAATCTAAAATTTGCAAAATTTTTAAAAACCTTTTTAATTTTTAAATTTTGAAAATGTTTAATTTATTTAAATAAGCTGTATATAAAAAAAGATTTAAAAAATTTGCAAAAATTTTAAAAACCCTTTTTTAATTTTTGCATTTTTTTTAATTATTTAAAACAAATGGTAAATAAAAAAATAGATTTCAAAAATTTGCAAAATTTTTTCAAAACCCTTTTTTTATTTAAAATGTTTGCAATTTTTTTATTTATTTAAAAAAATTGCCAA
The DNA here is from genome assembly GCF_033239565.1 of Halichoeres trimaculatus. Lineage (NCBI taxonomy): Eukaryota > Metazoa > Chordata > Actinopteri > Labriformes > Labridae > Halichoeres > Halichoeres trimaculatus. The sequence continues at coordinate 36,810,594 of NW_027437188.1, forward strand.
ATTAAAACAAAAATGTTTCAAAAATTTGGTAAGATTGAAAGAATTTTGAAATTTAAAAGAAAAGCGAAAATGTCAAACAACATTGAAACTTCAAACATTTGCAAAAAATTTCAGAGAAAATTGAAACTTCAAAATTTGCAAAAATTTGCAATTTTTGGTCATCATCATTAATCATCACTATTTTCTGTAAGAAAAATAAAAATTCTTTATTTTAATAATATCTTTTTTCAAGCTACAAGGAGCCACTGCAGAGGAGTCAAAGGGCCACATGAGGCCCCAGAGCCACAGGTTGAAGACCCTTGAGCCAAAATGGGCATCGGCTCTATCTTAAGGCCTGATTCATAAACAATATACTGTCCTGATAATATCCCAGTTCAAATATACCAATAATTTTTGCAGCTCTTGTTTTGCAGAGCTTTGCTTCAGCTCTCAACTCATCGTACAGCCATATTTCTACCATCCTTTTAATTTGAATAAAGTTCTTTTGTACAGAAATGTTGTTTCATGTAGCACAGGGTAGTTTGGGGATCATTTAATCCTGATCATCTTTAATACGTGTCTGTTCTTGAGACACCAGCCCCCTGCTGAGAGGAAACTAAACCTAAACAGTTTTAGGTGAAATGCTCCTTTAAGGCTGGAACAGGAAGCTTTCAGTCTGAAGCTAAAATGTTCTGTGGTGTTTAAAACAGATCACTCTTTCCCCATTAATCACTCAACCACATGTTTAAGTGTTGAGCCGCCCTGACAGCCGAGTGCTTATCAGCCCTGTCTGACAAATCGCCGACTGTCATTCTTTTCTCGGTGCTGGTGTCGCTGCAGACTCACAGAATAACTCTGTAATCACCTCTCATTCATCACACTCTCAGCCCTCTAAGTCGTCTGAACAGAAGGCCGACAGGACGTCTCTGGCTCGTCAGGACGCTGATAGTTACCGAGCGACAGCTGATATTCTCCGAGCGCTGGAGGAATGAGCTGAATGACGGCGTCGCCTGCGGTGTAATGGGAGACATTAAAGGCTTTTCAGACATAATTGGGTTTCTGGGCTTTGGCTGAATGGGACCAGGAAAGAAATATGTCGCTCCTGAGCCGCCATAAGTCACTGGAGTCACAGGGTTAGTGTTATCTATTGTCTTTCTCTGTTCCTCTCTCTTTTTGTTGGTTGGATCTGGATTTTCTGATTCTTGACTCAGTCTGTCTCAAACTTTACCCACATTTTAACTCAACACCTGACTTCTTTGGATAACTGCTGATGTCAGCTCCAGATCCAAAACTAGTGACTAGTATTCTGCAAAAATGACTTTATTCAGTCTTTTAGTGAAATTTGTGGGTCTTTGTCTTTCCTCCCAGCCCACAAAATGTGATATTTAATGACCAAACCTGTTCTTAGTAGAGCTTAATGTAAAATCCTGACCTAAAACCAGCTGTTTGGATTTTGGGGATTTGTCGTTGACGTCAGCGATTCCCTTTTTTGACCAATCAGGAGCAAGTTTAACCTGATTGGTCCACCGGAGCAGATAACCCCGAAGTTGACGAGCCATCACTGCTCTGTTTTTGGCTGTAAACAGTCACATAGCTCCATGCTCAAGCTTCCCATCTCTGAAGAAGACAGACTAAGTGTCTAGAGTTCATTTATCAGGAAATGTTCCAGCTACACTCAGTAAAACTGAGCATGTGTGTGCTAGTCACTTCACGGCCGACTGCTTTTCCAACTTTGGACAGTCCAACAGAGGGCTAGCCAATAGACTGGTCCTGAATCCAGGCGCATTACCAACCATCCTCCAACAAACCTGGGACCCTGGAAATGTGAGTATTTTAAATGCTGTGTGCTGTGGAGCAGATGGAAGAGCTTTTCCTCAGTGTCCCCCCTGTCTCTGTGTTAGCTTCAGGATGCTAACTTTAGCTGCAGTTAGCCTGTTGTTTTAGCCTGTAATGTTACGGTAAAGGAGCTTCTCTGTTTTCTAAACATTGTGCACTCGGAGCTCGTGGCGCCGCTCTCAGTGACGTGGAAGAGCGGGGCGGTATCAGCGGTGGCTCATTTACATATGAAGGCCACGCCCACTAAATCAGAGCGTTCTGAACAGAGGGGCTATGAGAGCCTGGAAACAATGCTGCTGTGCTTGATTTATTGGCTTTTTGGACCAAAACATGTTACTACCATTTCATGAAGACATCAATGATCCAGATTAAACTGCAGGAAAGGAGCAGAATATGGGAACTTTAAAGGGATTGGCACAAGTCGCTGAGTGATCCATGGCCACTTTTGGATCTGGCTGTCCCTCCTCTGCTCTCTGCTGTTTTAGAAACATCTCAAACCTTTACCTCTGATTTAAAGTCTCTTCGTTGACTTTTATTCCACTTCATCTGTTTCTGATCTGATATCATCTTCATGTCCTCCAACATTTCTCCTTTACAAACTGAACTGGATCTTCTAAAGTTTTTGGTGTCACATCATCCCAGTGCTGACATGTTTATCCTAAAAATAAAACTCCCTCCTCTCAGATTTCCATTTTAAGCCTGCTCCTTTTTCTCTTTCTGTTTCTGCCCGAGTGATTATTTTTTAAATCAAATCAAGTCCTTGTGTAACGGGGTCTTTTTAGTTCACTTAAATCTCTGAGGGATGCATGAATAGAAACAAAGTGCTTTAAAACTAAAAAGCCTTCATGAGGTTTAATGTGAACCTTGGAAGAAGAGAGAGAAAAGAGAGGAGGGGGAGTGTGTGTGTAAGTGTGTGTGTGTGTGTAATCTACAGAAATACAAAGTCGAACAAAGAGGGGGTAATATGAGCTAACAGGAGAACATAATGAGAAAGTGGGAAGTGAAGGAGACAGATAAAGAACAAAGCAGAGAACAGATGAAAAAGTTTGGAGGCAGCGTTAACTTCTGAGAATTAAAGATGGAGGAGCGCCGCCTGGAAACGGAGCCGAGCAGAGCGTCCTCTCCAACACGCACACTGCCTATCTTTGTACCTGAGAGCTGCAGAAGTCCTCTGTTCTGCGGTTCATTTCAGGCGTTTGGCTCACGCTGTTTCGTAACATCATGAACTGAAACGTCTCCTGCCTGAAGGAAAATCACCAATTTAGACGAGGAAGGATTTGTCCCTGTCTCCAAAAGAAGATAAAAAGGGATTAGGCTTTCTGAACGAGACAAAATGACCAATGATGAAACTTTTCTCTGTCACCTCCTCTCTGAAGCTCTGCTCGTGTTTCTAAACCAGTTTCAATATTTCCTTTTGTTGACTGGACTTCCTGGTTTGCTGTCATACTGGATATGTTTTTGATTAACAGTAACATGCACGCAGAATTTGTCAGTATTTGGATGAAAGAAAGTAAACAGTAACATATTACTGCAACTTAACAAGTGTGGGCTGATATGTTTAAATACAGCACTGTAAAAAATTTCACAATATAATCTTGATAATCGTAATAAAATATAGACAACCCTGCTGCCAGTATGTCACCGTTATTTTACAGAAAAGCCATGGCACTGAGATATTGTACTGTGGGGGCGCACAGGCTGTCTGTGCTCAACATGGCAACGTCCAGCTGACTGTGCTACACATGACATAGACTGGCTGAGTTTTCCACAGGGCACACCAGCTGACTGTGCTACACATGGCACACACCAGCTGACTGTGCTACACATGGCACACACCAGTTGACTGTGCTTCACATAAAACACACCAGCTGACTGTGCTACACATGGCAAACACCAGATGACTGTGCTATGCATGGCACACACCAGCTGACTGTGCTTCACATGAAACAAACCAGTTGCCTGCGCTACACATGAAACACATCAACTGACTGTGCTACACATGAAACACACCAACTGACTGTGCTACACATGAAACACATCAACTGACTGTGCTACACATGAAACACACCAACTGACTGTGCTACACATGAAACACACCAACTGACTGTGCTACACATGAAACACATCAACTGACTGTGCTACACATGAAACACACCAACTGACTGTGCTACACATGAAACACACCAACTGACTGTGCTACACATGAAACACGCCACTTGACTGTGCTACACATGAAACACACCAACTGACTGTGCTACACATGAAACACGCCACTTGACTGTGCTACACATGAAACACACCAGTTGACTGTGCTACACATGAAACACACCAACTGACTGTGCTACACATGAAACACACCAACTGACTGTGCTACACATGAAACACACCAACTGACTGTGCTACACATGAAACACATCAACTGACTGTGCTACACATGAAACACACTGGTTGTTTGTGCTCCACATGAAACACACCAGTTGACTGTGCTTCACATGAAACACACCAGCTTACTGTGCTACACATGAAACTCACCAGCTGACTGTGCTACACATGACATGGACCAGCTGTATATCCTCCACATGGCACGTACCAGCTGACTGTGCTACCCATGAAATGCACTGGCTGGCTGTGCTTCACTTGGTATAGCTAGCTGTCTGTCATCAAAATGGTATGCAGCTGCTGACTGTGTGCCACATGACGTGGACCAGCTGTCCTTCTTCCACGAAAAATGGAGTGGCTGCCTGTTCTCAAATGGCTAGCACTGGCTGTCTGTACTCCACATGGTATACACCAGCCGTCTGTGCTCCACATGGCACACATTGGGGTAACACTTTAATTTAGGGGTCCACAAATTTCATCACACTTAGGTAACAATTAGACAAAGTTTTTTTCTTATTTCTTTGAAATTTCCCCTGAAATTTCCAGAGAATTTGGTAAAAAATTAGCTCATAACTTCTGTCCAGATTCTGTTTTGCTGTGCGCCTGTACTCGTAGTGTCTATCACACTCAGGTAAGGCCAATTTCCAAGCCCACTCTTTCTGAATGGCCCATCTGAAGCCTTCAGCTGTATCATGTCAAACATTTTCGGCCTAATCATAAAGTCTATCATTTTACATCTGATCTCAATTAGCAGATCAACAAACTGGGTACTAAAGAACTTGGTAAAATTAAATGACAAAAAGCTAACTATCAACTGCTTATTGGGGAATTTAATTATTCACTGAACATTTCAAAAGGTAATTATCAGAGTAAACAATGAAGCTAATTTCTGTTTTCAAGAACTAAGCAGATATTTATCACCTGCTTCTCTGGAAACAGCAGAAACGTTGGGATTAATTTAAAATAAATTATTTGCTAATCGTCACCTTCTTACCTTGCAATTTAGAGGAAATTTCAAAGAAACTGGAATAATACAGTTACCAACCAATTGTGACTTGTGACAATACATTTGGACATTATTTTAAATAAATTATGGGCTAATTTGAAAGAAATAAGAAAAAACTTTGTCTAATTATTACCCGAGTGTGATAAAACTTGCGGACCTCTAAAGTAAAGTGTCATCCACATTGGCTGTCTGTGCTCCACATGACATGGATCATGTACTTGATGGTTTATACAGTGTGTAAGCCAATTTTAAAATGGAGAAAAAGATAAACCGAGGGGGTTTTTCTGTTTCTTTCAACAAATAGAAAAGGAAAAAGGAAATTACTGGACATTTCTGCTTCCTGCTGTATTACACTGATATTTTAGCAAGAAATGTTTTACATTCTGGCAGCGATGACAAATACTTTATCGTACAGAAAAAAAACATTATGCATGTGTCAAACTTTTAAGATTCTCTAAAAGTTTTTCTGCCCTTTAAACTTCAGTTTCCCTGCAACATTTTGAAAATGGACAGCTCTGAAAAAATATTATACCGGCTTTAATAAAAAAAATAGTCTCTCTTTGAGATATGGCTCGTGGTATTGCGGTGTATATCACCACCGATCATCTGAATAAACACATGCACATATTGTCCCAGGCAGAGCTGACTTCTCTTGCGCTACTCTCTCAGCTGCAGCTCCACCTCATTGAACCTGACAGTCTGAAGGGAGAAGAGGTGAGAGCGTGAAGACGAGCATCCTCAGCGAGGCCATCCTCCCCTAACATTATCTAATGACACCAGCTCATTGAATGGAAAGAAATTAGCATTCACTCAGCATTGATCGTCACGGCCTCTTCAGACACTCGAGACGTCAGCTGATCTTCACCGGCTGGGAGCTGCAGAGCCGTAAGTGTTTCTTCTCTCTGAGCGGTTTTCCAGGAAGAGCCGACGTCTCCTGATTTGATTTCTCTTCCTGCGAAGGCCGGCATTAAGCGCTCCGCTGTTTATCTTTGCATGAGGCTCATTTCATATCGACTGCACACCAGAAGAGCCTCTCAGGACTCAGACTGTAAATTCATGCTGACTTATTCCACCACCCTCACTCTCCATCCCTCTCCGTCTTCCTGCCTCTGATCTGTCTGATCCACTGTTCATCTGTGAGGAGCAGGTAAACATTGATCTGAGCATCTGTGAGTCAAAGAGGTCTGCAGGATCTGGACTCAAGGAGTAAACTCAAAGAATAACTGACGGCAAAAATTCAAAGTTAGGCAGCTGAGAAAAAGTTTCCCAGAAAATCCCTGAATCTGTTTGTACGCTGATCATTACTCTCCATTCTGAAATAACACAAGATTTCGTCACAAGATCGTCAGAACATGGTCGAAAATTTTCAAAAAATCATCATGAGATCATCAGAAGATCATCAATAGACAATTACAAGATCGTCACAAGATCTTCACAAGATCCTCCTATTGTCATCACAAGATCGTCAAAAGATCATTACTAGATCGTCAAGATACTGTCACAAGATCGTCACTAGATCGTCAAGATACCGTCACAAGATCGTCATTAGATTGTCACAATGTGGTCACAAGGTGGTTACAAGATTGTCACAAGATCTTCACAAGATCTTCACAAGATCATAACAAGATCCTCAAGATATTTTCACAAGATCTTCACAAGATCATCACAAGATCCTCAAGATATTTTCACAAGATCTTCACAAGATCATCACAAGATCCTCAAGATATTTTCACAAGATCTTCACAAGATCATCACAAGATCCTCAAGATATTTTCACAAGATCTTCACAAGATCCTCAAGATATTGTCACAAGAACTTCACAAGATCTTTACCAGATCATTACAAGATCGTCAAGATATTGTCACAAGATCGTCACAAGATCGTCACAACATCTTCACCACTCTTTACAAGATCGTCACAAGACTGTCACAAGATTGTCACAATGTGGTCACAAGGTGGTCACAAGATCTTCACAAGATCGTCACAAGATCGTCACAAGATCTTTACAAGATTGTCACAAGATTGTCACAATGTGGTCACAAGGTGGTCACAAGATCTTCACAAGATCTTCCCTAGACGGTCACAAGATCGTCACAAGATTGTCACAAGATCGTCACATGATTGTCAATATATTGTCACAAGGTGGTCACAAGATCATCACAACATTCATGAGATCTTCACAAGAACTTGAGAAGATCGCACTCCTGATTTAGCTGATCAAAAGAGTGTCACAAGGAGGTCTTCATGGGATTATCACTAAATCATCACAAGATTTTCACAAAAATCTTCACGGGATTGTCAAGATATAGTCAAGAGGTGATCACAAGATTGTCACAAGATTATAATGAGACAGTCATGACAACATCAACAGATACTTCTGAGGTTATCACAAGATTATTGCAAGACCTCCAAGATCTTCATGAGTCTTTACAAGATTTTCACAAGATCATCACGAGATCTTCACAAGCTCTTCATGAGATCGCAGCTTTTGATTTAGATAATCAATCCCACAAAGACCTACTTGTGACACTCTCTTATCACTAAATCATCACAAGATTTTCACAAAGATCTTCAAGGGATTGTCAAGATATCGTCACTGGGTGATCACAAGATCGTCACAACAATATCAAGAGATCAGATCAGATAAACATGAGATCATCATGAGATCATCACAAGATCGCCATGAGATCTTTACAAGAGATCATCACTAAGTTGTCAGAAGATTGTCACAAGATCATCATTAGATAATAAAGAGTGTCACAAGACCTTAACGAGGTCTTCACAAGATTATCACGAGACTCGCTGAAATAATGGTGTCATCACGTAAGGATCTTTGGTTCATGATACATTGGCAGTCTCAAATAACATGGTCTCTCCATAGCTCCGCCCCTCACAGGCCTCTAAAGGGCTGTCCAATCAGAGGGAAGGGGGTTTGTGGAGCAGGGATTCTTAAAGAGACAGCAACTAAAACAAAGCATTTCAGTCAGAAGCTAAAAATGGGTTTTCTAAAACACCGGAGAGGGATTTTTTTTTTTTTCAATATCTGAGAGCCTGAAAAAAGCAAAAAAAAACCTCTTTAATGTTTAACCCTTTAAGCCCTGGCCTCTTTTTTGGATCTCTTCAAGAAAAATGACCAGATTGGAAAGGGTATATCTCAGCATCTTCAGGGTCTATTTGAATCATTGTGGTGTCATAAAAAATGGGAACAATGGTTAAATTTGCTGTTTGTTGTGGAGTGACCTTAAAGTCACCTGAACGGGGTTTAACAGGAAGACTATTGGTCAGTTCTGATCCCCCTGTTGTGACAAACCCTTGAAGATGAAAATTACTTTGGATACAGTTTAATCTCAAACACTTTCAGAGGCACGGACTAGCTTTGTTGTTTTGTTAAAATGTGTTTTTAATCTTCAGTTATAATCTGACAACTGTTGTTTACTTCTCTGACTTCCTGCTGTCTCCCTCCTCGTCTCTCAGGTCCCTCCTTCCTGAGTGTTTTAAAGCGCTCAGAGGTAAATAAGGGGACTCAGACTAAGCCTGATGGGGGGTACGGGGGTTTTGGTAGACCTCATTAACCTTCTGCTTCCTGAGCAGATCTCCATCTGTTTGCTCAAAGTGCCGTGTTTGGTATTTAGTTTATGGATTTAGTTTCTCCTGAGGAACCTGGTTGTGGAGTTATCGGTAGATAACCTCTGGTCCTTCTTGCTGTTTTGTTTTTGAACATTTGGACGGTGGGTAGAGCTTGTAGAGGTAAAACCTGAGGTGCATGTTTTGGTCTGATTTGAGCTGTTGTTTGCTTCAACAACAACATACGGAAAAAAACTGAGGGCGGGGGTTTGTTTGCAAAGCCGGTCTTTATCTCGGGTCCCTGGGCTTTGTAAAGCTGACAGGTGGAGCAGCTGTTTGAGGGGCTGTGATTGCAGAGAGTAGGTGTAGGTGAGAGTTAGTTAAAGCCAGGTGTGTTTCATGCAGATGATTACAAAACACCGCTCCAGCTGTGGATGATAGTCATTAACTTAAGGTTGGAAACAGCGCAGAGACAACGTGGGTCGAACTCCAGCGTGAGGGGAATCTGCACAGTCATCGAGTGTGTGTGTGTGTGTCAGTGTGTGAGTGTGTGAGTGTGTGTGTCTCCTTCCAGCAGCTCTGGTCATAAACTGAGCGCTGAGATAATCCATCGCTCTGAATTATTTACGTCCTATCAGATGGCTCCGTCTCCTCTGTCGCCGGGCGGACTTGGTGGGATAACAATGAGATTGCTTTATTTCCAGGTTGCACAATTTCCTTTTTATTTATTGTGGCTTTATATCTGCGTGAATGTTATTTCACCAGACAGCTTCGTCCGATCTGATGATTCATGGTGCACTGAGTGAAAATCTGTTTCCCCACATTTTGCCAGCGTGCAGGTTTGTTTGTGTGTGTGGTTCATGAGTTTCCTGAAACTTCTACAAACCTTTTTTAATCCGTCAGATGAGTGTAAACACAACGCCACGGTCTTTGAACCACAAGTTTTACAAACATTAAAAAAGAAGAAGACGTAAGGTAGACATTTAAAGTTATGCCGCTAAAGACTCAACCTTCAAAAACGATCAGACAAACTCAGCTCCATGAACCTGACGGTAGTGGCAGAATGATCCTGTTTTCCACGTTTTTCTTTGGAGTTTAGTAAAAACCACAAACCAACTGTGAAAACTTCTCCTTGAATTTCTGCAAAATCATACATGATCATCGAGCTACAGCTCAACCTGTGCTTCCTAACGCAGTGCCTCTCAGTCTTCTGAAATGACAAAAAATCTCATCAATATCTCTCAATTTTAATCTTTCCCACTGATGTAGATGTAATCAACATGTTTCAGTAAGCAAACAAAGGTTTGTCTGAAGTTTGTAGCAGGTTTGAGGCGGTTAAAGAAGATAAAGTCCCAGTCAGAGTCATATCTGACAAATAATAAACATAACAGAAATCAAATAGTTCAATCAAACCGTACAAAACCATAAAGCAAATAGCACAAAGGCAGTGCCTGAAATATAATCACCAAAGAAAGTCAGAAAGATAGTCAGAAGAGGACTCAACCAGCCAAGGACCACCCTGAAAGTGCTCCAGAAAGACTTGGAGGCAGCAGGTACAATTGTTACAGAGAAAACAATAGGCAATGCACTCCACCGCCATGGCCTCTATGGACGCTCAGCCCGCAAGACTCCATTCCTCAAGAAAAGGCATGTTGAAGCTGGTTTAAAGTTTGCTAAACAGCATCTTGACAAGCCTGTAGAATACTGGGAGAATGTTGTCTGGTCAGATGAGACCAAAACTGAACTTTTGGGCTGTCATACTACAGACCATGTTTGGAGGAGAAATGGCTCTGCACATCAGCCAAAAAACACTACACCAACAGTGAAGTTTGGAGGTGAAGCATCATGGCATGGGGTTGTTTCTCATCTCATGGTGTTGGCAAACTTCATATAACTGACGGAGCAATGAATGGAGCCATGTATGGGGAAATTCTTGATCTGAATCTGCTGCCATCCACCAGGATGATGAAGATGAGACGTGGCTGGACCTTCCAGCAGGACAACCATCCAAAGCACACGGCAAAGTTGACTCTCAAATGGTTTCAGAAAAAGAAAATCAATCTGTTAGAACGGCCTAGTCAATCACCTGACTTCAATCCAACTGAACATTTGTGGAAAGAAGTAAAGAAAAGGGTTCACCAGAGGGCACCAGAGAATATTCCAGATTTAAAGACAATCTGTGCAGAGGAATGGGCCAAAATCACACCTGAGCAGTGTGGGCCATTAGTTCAAACATACAAGAAGCTTCTGGAAGCTGTCATTGCAAACAAAGGCTTCTCCAATGAGCTGTAATGGGATACTTCAGGGCCCATCAAAAAAGTCAAAACAAACACTTCGTAAGACACTGCATGCAATTAAAAAAAGTGTTTTATACAACTTGTGTGGAAAAAATAGTCCCCAGTCTTAGAGTTTGATCCAGTTCCAGGCTTTTTGACCACCCAAACACAACCCAGTCCAGACAGGCACACAGGAAGAAAGAAACTCAAAATCTGCCCCAGAGTTTGCTGTGGATCCCGAAGAAAACAAAACTGAAATAGCGGCGTCTGTGTTCACATGACAAATATCAGCGCTTTCAAGACAAATCAACGGGAGCAGCTGCTCACCGTACCGAGGGTCAGGCTTAGCCGGTCTCAGCTCTGCCAGGACCAGCACTCCTGGCAACTCTCTGACTGGAAAATAAACATCCACCGGACACGGACTTTGGACACTCAGCGGCTTAAAAACACAGACTTCAAAACGTAATTGGACGCAAGGCAACACAATCCATAAACCGAGAACAACAGACTTCCCCCCAGATTAGTTATTCACTTCCAGACAACTGGACTCGAGTCACAGAGACTCGACTCGCCTCGAGTCGCAAATTTGACAACTTGCAACTCGACTAAGACTTAAGGGTAGAAAAACTTGAGACTTGATTCGACTTGAGACAAGTCGCATGACAAGCTGAGATATAACCTGTGACTCGACTCCACAACCTTTGTGACTCAACTTGACTTGACTACACAACAGAAAAACTTGAGACTTGGACCAAATTACTTGCTACTCGCTTGGGACTCATATCAGAGGGACTCGTACAGTTGTCTGTTCACTTCCCAGGTCACCGTGTGGAGCTGTGACTGATTTGACTTGACTGAAGGGGGTTAACCTTGAATGAACTCTTTGACAGGTGGGTGGTGCTGTAATTTTACTGTTGATTTGTAAAAACACAACTTCAGTGAAAAATCAACCAAAAACTCACAAGAGCTCGAAGATTTGGTCTTAACCCTAAAGTTTAAACTCCAGCATCAAAAATCCTCCTTCTTAAACCTCATGTGAAGATGAGGCTTACCATTCTTTCTCAATATCTCACAACAGAGTAAGGCACAATCCTTCCCGAGGTTAGAAAGAAACTGAGGTGGCAACGGGTGTTGAACAAGTCTTTGTACACCCCCAACGACCTCCTGGTGAGATTAGTGATGCTGATAAACTCAACCTCTTTGTTTCCATCCAACAGGAATCATCATTCACAGAGCTGTAAGTGATCTGATGAATCAAAAACAATGTCTTCTCATCTTTGTTTCTCCTGCAGAGATCCACAGGACCAGGTCTTGCTCACATATGGGTCCAGGACTGGGTCCAGCCTGAGTGATCCTGTATTTATGGCGTCCAAAGGAAGAAGTCAGAATCAATCAGAGGCGTTTCTCTTCCTCCCACACGCTCCGACAGTCAGACAGAGATTTATCAGGAGGTAAAATCCCCCCAGTTTTTACTCTGTGAGTGAGTCTACAGAGGGATTACTTCCTGCCGTTTCAGAGCAGGAGGAAGGAGAGACCGAGACGGTCCTGAGGGACGCGTGTCTCTGCTTCAGCTCCCATTATGTCACCAAACTGGGGCGTCGTCCACGCACCTGATGGCTCTGCCTCGGCGCTTTCTGCAGAGTGGGTTATTTCCCCGTCCACTGGGAGCGTCTGACATTTGGTAACAGCTGGCTCAGACTGAACGACCTGAGTGGGCCGTGTTTATGTCTGCGCAGCTCCTGATTGGCTACGGTAACGATCATCTGTCTGCTTTCCTGTCTCCAATCGACGAGCAGAGGAGGCAAAAAAAGGTTCTTACCCAAATAGTCTGAAAGAAGAGAGCTGTATGCATGTGACAGAAAAACACTTCAACGCCACAATGTTTACTGTGACTGGAAACATGTAACTGCTTTTCAAAAGTCTGGGGCTATGAGCTGGCGCTGCTCAAACAACCAAAGTCAAACCACCGAATGTTTCCTACAGTTTTACAGCGTCAGAGGAAAACGCTGTCACCAAATGAAAGGGCTGACCCATTGATAACTGTGATCGTTAGTTTCCAAAACAAAGATTTGAAGTCAGATTCAAAACCCCTTTGAGTTTGAAAGTCCAGAGTCATTGCTGGATCTTGGACCGGCACCAGCTGCAGAAACGGAGCTGTTAGAGCTGTGCCATGACGTCACGCTACAAAAAAAGAGACGTGAACAGATGCCGTTACCTTCATTGCATCAAAATATCTTTACCTAAGTCTGGTATTTTGCTTCTCATCCCTATCACAACCACATAGAATAGAATCTGAAGAGAAATCTCTCCAGCAGCGGGGAGGAGAATGCCAAAGTTGAAGAGCCATCACTGCTCTGTTTTTGGCTGTAAACAGCCACATAGCTCCATGCTCAAGCTTCCCATCTCAGAAGAAGACAGACTAAGTGTCTAGAGTTCATTTATCAGGAAATGTTCCAGCTACACTCAGTAAAACTGAGCATGTGTGTGCTAGTCACTTCACGGCCGACTGCTTTTCCAACTTTGGACAGTCCAACAGAGGGCTAGCCAATAGACTGGTCCTGAATCCAGGCGCATTACCAACCATCCTCCAACAAACCTGGGACCCTGGAAATGTGAGTATTTTAAATGCTGTGTGCTGTGGAGCAGATGGAAGAGCTTTTCCTCAGTGTCCCCCCTGTCTCTGTGTTAGCTTCAGGATGCTAACTTTAGCTGCAGTTAGCCTGTTGTTTTAGCCTGTAATGTTACGTTAAACGAGCTTCTGTTTTCTAAACATTGTGCACTCGGAGCTCGTGGTGCCGCTCTCAGTGACGTGGAAGAGCGGGGCCATATCAGCGGTGGCTCATTTACATATGAAGAAAAAAAAAAGAAATATTAACAAACTTTTTAAATTTCTTTAAAAAAAAATTGAAAATATTTTGAGTATTTTTTTTTTATTTTTGCCTTTTTTCACATTTTGAATTATTTACAAATTTATTGAAAAACGACCCCAAACATCACATATATAATTTTATAAATTCAAAAAATCCTTTTGTCTACCACATGTGGCCCTTTGACTTCTCTGAAGTGGCTCCTTGTAGCTTTAAAAAAAAAAGAAAATTATTGGCAAATTTTAAAAAAAAAAATTTTGATTTTTTTTTTTCATTTTTTTTAACATTTAAAATTTGTCAGAAATTTTAGCAAATTTATGACATTTCTTTTTAAATTTTTTTTTTTTGCAAATCTTGTGACTATCAATTTTTTTTTTTTTTTTGCCTCTTTTAACATTCCGAAATATTTACAAATTTATTGACAAAAAAAATACTCCCACTAAATCAGAGCGTTCTGAACAGAGGGGCTATGAGAGCCTGGAAACAATGCTGCTGTGCTTGATTTATTGGCTTTTTGGACCAAAACATGTTACTACCATTTCATGAAGACATCAATGATCCAGATTAAACTGCAGGAAAGGAGCAGGACATGGGAGCTTTAATCTCCCTTCCTTGCTAGTCAGTAGCAGAGCAGGATCTGTCTGATGCACAGAAGGATTTTAAAAATGCAATTAAAGGGAAAAGGCAACCAAATCTGCTTTAAAACAAAACTTGGCAGTAGTTTATTGTCAGTTATTTTTATTAATCAAATCAAAGATCGACAAACTTTTGTAACCAAAATTTGTCCGGCCCACCCAGAACTGAACTCCTGACTCCGTCCCTGGTTTACAGAGATGCATGGTGCAGTCAGGTCTGAAAGCTCCACAACGGCACATCTACCAGAATCAGAACCAGCCTTCAACAACCTTAGAGGAACAGGATCTGCAGAAACCCCTTCCATCAGACCAGCTCCCCCTGCTGGCTGTTAGAAAACACTGCAGGTTAACGGTTTCCCCACAGGGACTCCGTTCATTTCATATTTATAGCCGACAGCTTCAGGGTGACACCAACCATAAAACAGGAGGCTCATGATCTCCGTCTTCCCCTGAAGGACTAGGATCGCTAAAATAAATGATTAATAATATCAATATACATTAATAATAAAACTGTGAGCAGAAAGCTCTCAGGTGATGTAACTCTGAGGCAACTCACCGACTAGCCCGACACGGAGTCCTCACTTCGCTGCTTTTCTAACTTTACAAACACAAACTGGGTCAGACAGAGTGAGCGTGACACGAACTGCTGATTCAAGCTTCAGGTTTTTTGGGTTAAACTGATTTTAAAACAGCTTTACACGTTCATATTTCAGCTCTGAAACTCAAAATTTTAATTTAAATACAGATCTAAAAACATCAAGAGATGGAGAGTGTGAGAGGAGGAGAAGTGAGGTTTTTCAAAGTGTTTGTAGCGATAAAAACAGCTCGATGTTTCAACTCCACTGATCACAAAGTGCCATTACAGCCCCTTAAACTCCACTCCACTTCCATATTTCCAATTTAGAGGAAATTTTAGAGAATGAAGTCATCTCTCAAAGCGTCTGCAGAGCAAACGATCTCTTTTCACTCAGTGATCATCCAAACACTTCAAGCAGAAATTTCAGCTTTAATATTTCACTCTTTTCTTCCTCTCCGGGTCTTTTTGTGTTGGAGCTGCTCTGGATTTTTAGATAAAAGCCGGTCGTTCAAAAAGTGCACGGTGTGGAAGGTTTGATGACATGAGATTACTTTGTAGGGTTTAGACTTTAGGTGTGTTCACTGAAAGCTCCCTTTTTATAAAGTTTGAAGCAGACATTTTTTTTTCTTTGTCAGGATGAAACCGACTGTAACTTCTGAACTAAAAGGACTGAGCGAAAAGAAAAGGCAGCAAAGTTTCTCAGGTCGTCTTTAAACTTCCTCAGGATGTGGAAACAGACTCACCAAATCTGAGAGCTGTGATAAAAACAAACAGATGCATGTGATGTTGAAATAATCCAGGGCAGAGAAAGGTCGAGGCAGAAACAAGAGAATAAATCTAAAAATATCCGGGCAAAGCGAACTGAAGAGCCCTTAACTGTAGTTTGGAACAGAAAGTAGGAAAAAACTATGTTTCCTAATAACTGGAAAGAAGAGCTGGAGGTTTATTAAACATTCAAGTGAAATCTGACTGTCTGCTACTCCACAAAAGGTACACTGTGAGAAATTACAACAACATTTTTAAAGGTATATCCTGTTATTTTTAAAATACAGCACTACAAAAAAATTAACTTAATTTTTTCAAGGTAAAATACGTAATTTTTGTCTTGATGGTGTTTTGTAACCTTGAGTGAGGAGGGAACACAGTAAAAATAAGTACAATTAATATCTTCCACTGTCTGTGCTCCACATGGTGTGGATCTATAGTGTGTGCTTCACATGGTACGGACCTCTTGTATGTGCTTCACAAGACATGGATTAGCTGTATGTGCTTCACAGTGCGCAAACTGGCTGTCTGTGCACTACATGGTATGGATCTATAGTCTGTGCTTCACATGGCATGGACCAGCTGCCTGCACTTCACATGGTACGGACCTCTTGTATGTGCTTCACACGACATGGATTAGCTGTATGTGCTTCACAGTGCGCAAACTGGCTGTTTGTGCTCTGCATGGCATGGACGTATTGTCTGTGCTTCACATGGCACAAACTGGCTGTCTGTGCTCCACATGGCATTGACCAGCTGTCTGTTTTTTACATGGAAGCACAGACAGTTTGTCTTGGCTTCACATGACACCGATCAGCTGTCTGTGCTTCACAGTGCACAAAAAGGTTGTCAGTTCTCTACATGGCACGGACCTATTGTCTGTGCTTCACCTTGGCATGGACCAGCTGTTTGTGCTTTACACGGCACGGACCTATTGTCTGTGCTCTACATGGCATAGACCAGGCTTATGGGCATCACATGGTACAGACCTCTTGTCTCTGCTTTGCATGACATGGACCAGCTGTATGTGCTTTACATCGCGCAGGAACAACTGTCTTTGTTTTACATAACACAGACAAGCTGCCTGTGCTCCACATGGCACAAACTGGCTGTCTGTGCTTCACAGAGCGCAAACTGGCTGTCTGTGCTTGACATGGTATGGATCTATAGTGTGTGCTTCACATGGCATGGACCAGCTGCCTGTGCTACACATGGCATTGAACATATAGCTGTTTTTTTTATAGTGTGTTAGCCAATTCTAAGATTGAGAAAAAGATAAATGACGTTACTTTGTTTTGGGGTTTTTTTCTGTTAACTTTAAAATAAACTACTGAGGCAGTAGTTTAATTGGAGCACAGACGGACTGTTCCCCCCTCACAGTGTAACATCTTAACGTTCAGCAGGGTCTCATATTCACTGTGTTCCCTCCTCACTCACGGTTACAAAACACCATCACAACAAAAATGACTTTTCTGTAAAGTTACAGTCAAATACTGACAGCAGGGTCTCCAGTATTTTCAAATACATATACTGTATTACAATATACAGTATTGTACTCTAAAAACTGATTACAGCATATGCACTGTAAAATAACAGGAGCTTACTGGACATTTCTGCTGCAGGTGTTGTACTGTGAAGTTTTTTACAGTGTAGCATGAAGTGTGAAGAAACATTTCTCTTTCTTTCACCTGATTGGTCGTCTCGTCCTCACCTTGACATGAGGTCAGCAGATAATCCCGTGTGAGTGTAGTTTATGGGAGACAGGATTTACCTGAGCAGCTCCTTCAGTATTGTTAGGAAAACAGGTCGATGACGGGGCAGAGCGCGGAGCAGATGGAGGTGTCTGGGTGAGGAGCAGGATTTAGAGGAGCTGGCTCCTGCAGGCTGCAACACTAATCACAGCGCTCTCAGAAAACCACACATGAGCAGCAGGTTTAGCTCGGTCGGCAGAGTCGACACAAGCTCAATTCCAACTCTTGACCCCGTGCTGCACGTCATCTCCAGCGTCCTGCACCTCCTATTGATCAGCGCCACTCCTCAGGTGGTACGACGAAGGAAAGAGGCTCAGAGAGACGACAAGAAGAAAGACACTGTCTGTACACAAGTGTTCATCTTCTAACGGGGTCAAAGGTCAGACACACACTCTCACACAGCCGAGAGCCTGAACGTCAGAGGTGAACTTTCAATCCACTTCCTGCTGAGAGGAAAAACAGCGTCACATGGTTATTTTTACCTGACTGTGACATGGAGACAGAAACAGGAAGTGAAGCTGCTCCTGTCGGCCCTTTAGAGCCTGTAACCATCTGTGGCGTAACACTCAGGAGTCGATGGATGTATTTATTTTCTTCTGGTGTGTGTTTTTTCCTGCTCACCTTAATCCTGAAGATGAACCTTAACTTCCTGATTTAAGGGACTTTGAACGTGGCATGGTTGTTGGTCTGAGTATTTCAGAAACTGCTGATCTACTGGGATTTTAACCCTCAACCATCTCTAGGGTTTACAGAGAATGGTCCCAAAAAGAGAAAATATCCAGTGAGCAGCAGTTCTGTGGACAAAATGCCTTGTTGATGCCAGAGGTCAGAGGAGAATGGACAGACTGGTTGGAGCTGATAGAAAGGCAACAGTAACTCAAATAACCACTGGTTACAACCGAGGTCTGCAGAAGAGCATCTCTGAACACACAACACGTCCAACCTTGAGGCAGATGGGCTACAGCAGCAGAAGACCACACCGGGTGACCCTCCTGTCAGCTAAGAACAGGAAACTGAGGCTACAATTCACACAGCAACACCAAAACTGGACAATAGAAGATTGGAGAAACGTTGCCTGGTCTGATGAGTCTGGATTTCTGCTCCACATTCAGATGGTAGGGTCAGAATTTGGCGTCAACAACATGAAAGCATGGATCCATCCTGCCTTGTATCAACGCTTCAGGCTGCTGCTGCTGGTGTAATGGTGTGGGGGATATTTTCTTGGCTCACTTTGGGCCCCTTAGTACCAACTGAGCATGGTTTAAAGTCCCCAGAAGAAAAAGAAAGAAAGAAAAAGAAAGAGAAGAAAAGAAAAAAGAAAAAAGAAAGAAAAAAGGGGGAAAAAAAGAAGAAAAAAGAAAAAAAGGAAGTAAAAAGGAATAAAAAGGGGGGGGGAGATAAAAAGAAAAAAGAAAAAGAAAAAAGAGAAAAAAGGAAAAAAAGGGGAAAAAAGAAAGAAAAAGGAAAAAAGAAAAAACGAGAAAAAAAGAAAAAAAAGAGAGAAGAAAAGAAGAAATAGAAAAAAGAAAGAAAAAAGGGAAAAAAAGAAGAAAAAAGAAAAAAGACAGAAAAAAGGAAAAGAAAGGGGGAAAGAAAAAGGAAAAAGAAAAAGAAAAAAGAGAAAAAAGGGAAAAAAAGGGGAAAAAAGAAAAAAAGGAAAAAAAGAAAAAAGGAGAAAAAAAGAAAAAAAAGAGAAGAAAAGAAGAAATAGAAAAAAGAAAGAAAAAAGGGAAAAAAAGAAGAAAAAAGAAAAAAGACAGAAAAAAGGAAAAGAAAGGGGGAAAGAAAAAAAGAAAAAAGAAAAAGAAAAAAGAGAAAAAAAGGGAAAAAAAGGGGAAAAAAGAAAGAAAAAGGAAAAAAGAAAAAAGGGGAAAAAAAAAGAAGAAAAAAGAAAAAAGACAGAAAAAAGGAAAAGAAAAGGGGAAAAGAAAAAAAGAAAAAGAAAAAAAAAACAGGAAAAAGGAAAAAAAGGGAAAAAAGTAAGAAAAAGGAAAAAAGAAAAAAGAAGAAAAAAAGAGAAAAAAGGAAAAAGAAAAAAAGAAAAAAAAACAGAAAGAAAAAACGGGGAAAAAAGAAGAAAAAGAAAAAAGAAAGAGAGAAAAAAAAGTCCACAGCCTACCTGAGTATTGCTGCTGACCATGTCCATCCCTTTATGAGCACAGTGTACCCATCTTCTGATGGCTACTTCCAGCAGGATAACGCTCCATGTCATAAAGCTGGAATCATCTCAGACTGCTTTCTTCAACATGACAATGAGTTCCCTGTACTCAAATGTCCTCCACAGTCCCCAGATCTCAGTCCAATAGAGCACCTTTGGGATGTGATGGAACGGGAGATTCTCATCATGGATGTTCAGACCACAAATCTGCAGCAACTGTGTGATGCTATCATGTCAATATGGAGCAAACTCTCTGAGGAATGTTTCCAGGACCTTGTTGAATTATTTTACCGGGGGAGCGAGCCAACAGAGACACCAAATCCTTTAACCCTCTGGTTTTGTTTACAATATCGTCTGTAAAAATAGAGCGGTGTGTCATAAAAACATCTGATCCAGAGGATTTCCTGTGCCTTGGAGGAGACTGGTGTATTTCTGGGACTACCCAGACCTGTGTCTCCCAAAAACAGCTACACTATCACAGTCATCTTAGAGAGAATGATCCGGAGTTTGGAGCATAAAGTTTGGGTCTGGAAGTAAAAAAAATCTGCCAATGGAACAAGAAAACTTGAAAGTTAGAAAATTTGCCTGAAACTAGAATAATGTCTTAATAATCTATCTATCTATCTATCTATCTATCTATCTATCTATCTATCTATCTATCTATCTATCTATCTATCTATCTATCTGCACATATTTCCTGTCACCTGGATGACTTCCTGTTTGGTCGTCAGCTTCAGGAGCAAACTGCATCAGGAGCTTCAAGCCCACGAGAGCCGAGCTGGAAACCCTGACTGCAGGTTTTGGGGTCTCCTCCAGCTGATCCTCTCAGACCCTCTGGTTCTGGGGGGTACACGTGTCTCTGGAGTCTGACACATCGAGGTTTGAGGCATCGAGAAGCTGTGAGGCGTCCAGCTGAGGGCTCGCCAGCAGGAAACACTCTGACGTGTGTGTGTGAACGTCTGGATGCTGCAGGCTGCTCTTGATCACCAGCGTCTGAGGATTTCACTCCATAAATCTGATGATCCTGGTCTTGACTGCACACTGGTGCCTCTTCAGCGCTGATCAGTCAGATTTATTCAGTGTCCCCTCGCTGTCAGTCAGAGAGCGAAGTGGATGAAGCTCCAACCAGGCCAGAACCCGTCATGAACTGCACGCAGAACCAAAAACTTTGCTGCAACTTTCCATCAGATGTTTCTGGAGCGCTCGGGAACTCTGGTGACCCAGCTCTGCTCCAGGAAGTCTGAAAACTTTCCCTCCCTGGTCTCTACGTCACCACACGCCGTCTGCGGCGAGCAGTGCGAGGCGTGGAGAGTTAAACGTCCTCTGGGCCTGAATAAACGCCGGCGTGTTGGTTTTATCCCCCTTTCATCTTTTGTCTGCGTGGCTGCTATTATTCCTCTTAATGACTCTCTGTGTTTTCCTGCTCATTGATCTCAGCGTCTGATGGTTTTGCTTTGAGCGCGAGTGTTCACATGAAAAGGCAAAAGGCAGACTTCTGTGCTTTTCACACACCGACTTCAATTCAAACATTTCATGTTGCATTTTCTGCTCCTCACATCTGCACCTGACGAAGATTTCTGCTCTGTCTGCAGAACGCAGCGCGCAGCCAGAAACTTTCTGAGAGGATTTCTGCAACACCAGCCGTGCAGACGCTCTGCCAGGCTTTTTAAAAACAGGCCAAGAGGAAGGAGGTCAAAGGAGACAAGAAAAAGATCAAGGGACCAAGAACAGAACCTTGAGGAACTCCACAGGTTAGAGGAGACACAAGAAAAGAAAGACTTGATAATCGTAATAACCCAATCATTGGTTACAAACCCTGGATAGTTTCCTCTTGCTTCAAGCTGCATCGTCACGACCAAAAATAAAGACAAGAACTTAGAGCAACTGGTTCATGAGAAATAAGATTAAAAACAGTTAAAACAACAGAGGATGAAATCTTCGTGTCCTCATTTTCCCTAAGCCTGCTTTTTGGAAAGAAAGCTCAATGTCTCTCTGTGAGTGAAATTAGCGCTCCTCCTCTCCTCCTCCTCTCCTCCTGTGGCTCTGAACAGTAAATTAACAGGTGCACTCTGCCCACATGGCCTCTCACTGCGTCCCTCTTATCTCTGCTGGCCTTTACACCATCTCTCTGTCTCCCTCTCCATCCTACTCAGTCTCACTCTTTAAATTCGTCTCCCTCCTCCGCCGTCCACCCGTTCAGCTCTCCTATCTGCTCCAGTTGGCAAACGAACGGGTCGTCTCTTTAAGCGTGTGTGACTTCAGATCAAACTGAAACAGGATTAAGATAAATAGAGAAGAACTTAAACTTCAGCTAAACATTCAGGAGCAGGATGTCTTCAAATGCTATCCTGCAAATTTCTCAATCAAAATTGAAATGCAGCCCTTTATTTGGAAAGAAAACACACTTAAATCAATTTTTGGGAAAAAGATTTTTTTTTTTTGACATTTTTTCAAATTTATACAAAAACACAATTTTAGCTTTGCTAATTTTGTAAAAAATTTTGTACATTTCAAAATATTTGGGATTTCTGAATTTTTTAGCAGATTCTTTAAATTCCCTTGTTTGAAAAATTTGTTGTTTTTTTTCAAAATTCTTTAAAAATCATTAATTTTTTTTAAATTACAATTTCCAATTTTTTGCAAATTTTCAAAATTTTGGCAAATTCTTGACATTTCAAACTTTTGGGAATTTTCCCAATTTTTGCACATTTTTTAAATTTCTTTTTTCATGTTTTTGTGAAAATTCGACATATTGAAATTGCATACATTTTTTTAACATGTATCAAAGTTATAGTATAAATTTCAATTTTTTAAAAATATTTGATTAATTTTGGGGGATTTTTTTTTTTTGACATTTTTCCAAATCTAGAAAAAAATGCATCTTGAAGCTTTGCAAATTTATGAAATTTTTGGACATTTCAAAATATTTTTGATTTCTGCAAATGTTTTTTAAAATTCTTTTAATTCCTTTGTTTGAAAATTTTTTGCAAATTTTTCCATTGAAAAAAAAATTCAGTAACAATTTTGCAAATTGGTGATCGCTTGGACCAACTTTAGACAACTTTTTCCTCCAGAGCTTGTCTCCTTTCAAGACCTTTGTTGTCTTACTGCCCTCTACTGGTCTGGTTCAAAATTATCTTTTGGCTATTTTTTTTCACATTTTTTAACAATTCTTTATTCCTTTTTGTTTTTTTTTTGTTTTTTTTTTCAATTTATTTATTTATTTGTTTATTTGTTTATTTTTGAAAAAAAAGATTCATGCATTTTTTAAATATGTGAAAGTCATATTACAAATTTACCATTTTTTAAAATATTTTTAAATTAATCAAAAACAAATAAAAAAGCACTCAGTCTGCTGTTTTTCCGATAAAAGCTGTTTGGGGCTTTTAGAAACGACTTGGACCAACCTTAGACGACTTTGTTTCCAGAGCTTGTCTCCCTCCAAGGCCTCTGTTGTTGTATTACTGCCCCCTACTGGTCTGGTGGTGTGTAGCATAACCTGCCTGGGAACCGTCCACTTCTGGGAAACGTCTTGACAGGAACTAAAAGTTTCTGGACTCTGGTTGAAACGCGGTTCAGGGTTCCTGATGGGCTTTCACAGAGCTGTCCATGGTCCTGAAACCCTCTGTCTGGTCTCTGAGTTTTCACTGATTCATCTCAGTAAAAAAGAACAAACTGAAGATTTTTGTGCTTCAGATGATTTTTCCTGAGTCACTCTCAGTCAGTGTGAGCGGGTCTTAATTCTTAACCATCGTCTGGGGACAAACTGCTTCAATCGCTGACGACACCATCACTGATGAAGAATTTATGGAGCGAGACTCGACGAGGAAAACAAAGAGAATGATTCATTTTCTGCTTAAGCTGAAACAAGATGTTCTCTGTGATGGAACAAAGTGTCAAACTAAAGTTTTAAATGGGTTTTAATCTTTCCTCAAGCTAAAGACAAAACCAAACAAACTCTGTTTTTAAAGGAGAGACATGATCCCAAACCTCTGAGCCATCGCCTGTCGTCAGCTCGGAGCTCGTCCCTCTGTGTGTCTGTGGAGTGAAGCACAGACACAGTGGGGATCAGGAGCTGACTTTATTATACAGATTATAAAACTAAGAGTGTGTTACGTTTCAAAAAGCTGGATTTCCCACTGTAAAACTCTCATTTGCATGTCTCTGAAGTTTAATTAACGTCCTGGATCCTGAGAAAAAGAGAAGCAGGAAGTGTTTCTTCTCTCTGAAACAAAGTTTGAAGTTACAAGGAGCTGCTTCGCTGCACCGTCGCTCTGCTTCCCGACACGTTTACAGAACAAAGACCCGTCCACCAGGCACCGCTCGGCCCTGCTCTCTAACCTTAACCCTTTCCTCTCTGGTCGTCTCTTTATGAGTTTGTCTCTGGGGACAGGAGGAGTCTGATCCAGAACCACAGGAGTCCTTTTTTTATTCCTGGTCCCAGAGAAAGAGTTTCTGGGTGCCTGTGTGGTATTCACAGAGAAAACCAAGTGGTCCAGCCCCTGGAGGTCAGGGGTCACTGATGGGTTCATTGATCTCAGTCTCCTCCTTTAACCCTGCTTTGGGTTTTTAAGGTGTTTATTCATGAGGTCAAATCATTGACGGCTGTTCACTGTGGGGAAACTTAAAGTGTGGGTGGAGCTAAAGTCAGGCGTCATATTTTATTTTTGATTAACTTTCACTTTAAAACTGAAGTTTTCCATCTGAAAGAGTCTGAGTCATGGCCATGAAATTAGGTCGTTATTGGTCATTTTGTCCTTTTGGGGAATTTTTTCTTAATTTTTGGTCATAAGTTTGACTGTCTAACTCAGACATTTTTTTGTTCTTGTTGTTGGGTTTTTTTGTAAGTTTTTTTTTTTTTTTTCATAAAAAGTCTCAAAACTGCAAATTTCAAACTTTCCCTAAGGTCAAAAATACACTGTGGGCAAATTTACGACCCTTTGAGAACATTATAAAATATCCTCTACCAAAAATGCTATATAAAAAAATGTATTAACAATTTTTTCCCATTTTTTGCTCAAACTTCCGATCAATTTTATTCCTAATCAAAAATAATAAATATTAAATATTTTTATTATTTTAACCCTGTAGATGCATATTTAATTTCATGATGTCATTGTTTTTAAAAGGAAATAGTAAAATTAAAATGAGATATTTTTCAGATTACACCATTAAAGTTTAAATGTCAGGGGGCAACAGATTTATTTTTAATATTTTTTATTATTTATTTTTTTATTTTATTTTATTTTGTAAATATCAGGCTTTGGTACAGATTTGATGAGTAAAACAATTCTTTTAAAAAATTTCTTTTTTATTTTTATTTTATTGTTTTTTTGTTTTTTTTTTTGTTTTTTTTTTTACAGTGTCAGATGCTTTATATTTCTATCCTTTCAGGTAGTTAGAGGACAAAAATGTCCCATCTTGTCCCATCATGACAACATTTTTTAAAGGCAAAGCTATTACACAATTAAAATTATGTTTAAGCCTAATTTAAATAAATAAATAGATAAATAAAAAATAAATAAATAAAAATTAATAAAATTTAATTAAAATTAATTAAATATAATAAAATAAAACAAAAGAAAATAAAAGAAAATCCCTTGCCCTCCAACATTTGTTGTATGCACAAATAATTCATTCTATAGGTATGTATTTTCAAAATTAAAACTGTGACATCATTTAAAGTGTCAAAATAATTGTTAAAAAAAAATGGTATTTAGATCGGGATTGAGGTTAATTGAAAAGTAGAAAAAAACAATCTGTGAAGTTTCTGAAGCAGTTTTTGGTAGAGGACATTTGGATGTAGATTAAAGAGTCCCACAGGTGTTTAAACGCCGTTAGTTTTAAGTCACTGAATCTCTGGCCGATAATTAACAAACTGGACTAACTTCTCTTCTGTCCCCACCTCCAACACTCACCTTTTCACAGCCGCTGTTTTATTAGAATATTTTAACCAATTATTTTTAACTGATGTAAATTTTACAGACATAGCTCAGCTTGAATCCTGTCGTTTTGTTTTGATGCTTTGCTGATCCTCGCTGAGTGTTGAACTGTTCCTTCATTTGTGTTTTCTCAGCTCTTAGATCTTCATCCTGTGTTTTTTAAATTTAACCAAATTTCCAAAGTTCAGCTCCTGAACAAACTCAGGAATTAATGAGGTCAAAGGTCAAACTTTCCAAGTGGAAAAATGAAAAAAGCCTGAGCAAACATTAAAGAAAAACATCCGTTTTTATCTAAATCTGCAGAAAAGTGATGAGCGGAGGATTCAGAAACTGTCAGGATGTTTTGTGAAGATGTAAAATGACTCCGACACATTCTGCAGCATTCATACCCGGGCTTTTCAGACGTCAATAGATCTAAATTGATTCTGAAAGAAAACAGGTACTCGTCTTCCTCCTGACAAACTGAAGAGGCTTTATTCTGGTGTCAGAGAGAAACGGGAACATGCTTTCAGCTGGAGAGGCGTCAGCTGGGTTGTTGTGCCACAGAAATACACATTTTTATTTAGACTAGGTAAAAGCAGGTCTGTGTTTATTAAAGAGGGATTAAAAAGCGCTAAGCCCTCCGCAGAGCTCGCTCCGACTGATGCTCCGCTCTGGCACAGCTCCACTTTTTCTGACTCTAAGAGAAATAAATGAGCTTTCTGCATGAACACAGACGGTTTGTGTTTGGATGGCTGTCTTTGTACTCCACACTGGAAATTATTCACAGAGGATTAAAACTAAGAGGGCATGACAGTCGACTCATGGAGGAACAGGGAAACTTTCAATTACAGCCACAAACAAGAGACGCAGAGGAAGGAGTAAAGAGTAAACTCCTGCTCAGCTGTCTGAAGGTTAAACTGATCAAACTGAGAGACACGTCGGTTTAACTCACTTTATTTACAGCTCCTCACTGAGATTTCAAAGACACTAAAGACTCTTCAGCCGACCAAACTCACTAACTCAGTCAACCCTTCGTTAACTTTCTCTGTTTTAACCAGAGTCTGTCTGAAGCATGGACGTAAACCTCTCCGACATCACAGCAGGAGTGACGCAGACTGGGGGCGTGGATGACGCATGATTCACACGTTTGAAGCAAATTTGTGACGTTCATCTCTCCGCTCGCTTCTTTCCTCAGGGCTGAAAATTTGAGCTCCAGTCGGCGTTTATTTCAGCCTGTTTTAACTTGAGTTTTACTCTTTGTGTCAAACACTTTAGTTTTGTTAGTTTTAGTCATGTTGATACTCTTTGTTTTAATCTAATCCAGTTTCAGTCAAGCAAAAGTTTCAGCATTTTAGTCTTAATGTAGTCAAAGTCAAAATTATTTAGGACTATTTTTGTCTAGCTTGGTCTATAAAAATTGTACTTTAGTCTCTTTTTAGTGTCTAATTCTTTTTAACCCAGTTAATTTAGTAAAGTAGTATAAACAAACCAAAAGCTGTCTAAAAGTCATTCATTTCACAAGTCCAACAAGGTTATCTGATATTATTGTTGGACTGTTTTCTGTTTTTTATTTTTGCTATTTTTCTTCAATTTACTTTCTAAAAAAAAAAAATTGCTAATTTATCTAATATTAAAAAAATGATTTTTTTTGCAGATTTTCTCAAGTTTCATAAATGTTTGAAATTTTGACTATTTTTCTTTAATTTAATTTTTTTTTAAGTTTTGAAAATTTATTTAATATAAAAAAAAATGTTTGCAAATTTTCTAAAATTTCGAAATTGTTAGAATTTATTATTACTTTTTTAGTTTTGGCTATTTTTTTTTAATTCAAAATTTTAATGAAAGTTTTGCAAATTTATTTGATATTTAATAAAATGATTGTTTTGCAAATTTTCTAAAATTTCAAAATTGTATAAAAATTTTGCTCTTCTTCATGTTTTTTTTTAAATTCTTGCAAATTCATTTAATATTTTAAAAAATAGAATTTTCACAAAACTTCTATAATTTCAAAATTTGTCGAATTAAAAACAATTTTTGGCTTATTTTTCTTTATTTAAATATTTACATGAACGTTTTGCGAATTTAGTAGATTTTAAAAAATTGAATTTTCACAAATTCTCTAAAATTTAAAAAAAAAATTAAATAAAAAAAATGAAATTTTGGCTTTTTTTATTTAAATATTTGCATGAAAGTTTTGCAAATTTATTTGATTTAAAAAATGCTTGAAATCTTGGCCAATTTTTCAAAAAGTTAAAAAAAGAAAAATAGCAAATTTGTGAAATTTGAAATAAAAAAAAAAACTAAGATATTACATAATCAATTTTCTTTTTTTTTCTTTTTTTTTTTTTAAAAAAAAACCTTCTCATTTTGATAATTAATCACTATTTTTACTTATTTTGAATTTTATACACTCTTGTCCTAATTGTGGAGATTAAGTAGATTTTGTGGCTCCTGGATGACTTTAATCCAGGTGAGCTGAGGGAAAAATGGCTCCTATGAAAGTAAAGGTGGCAGACCCCTGGTTTAGCATTGACTCATTCACAAACACATTAAGCTGATTAACTTTTAACAGTCTTACAACCAAAATAAAAACATATTAACATTACATTAAATGAGATGTCACATTTGAATTGGTGTGTATGTGGTTTCTGCTCCCACAGCCGGCCTCTAGTGGGCACATGAGGAACTGCAGCTTTTAAATCCTGCGTCATCATTTTCCACACAGCTCAGTTTGAACTCCATCACTTTAGATCCTGATCTCCTCCTCCTCCTCCTCCCTGTCTCTGTCTCTCCTCCTCCATGTGTCAATACTCAGAGTGTTTGCTCTCTCCTGCACACTCCTCCTGTCAGTCCGCTTGTTCAAACCCCGGGGAGAGCGGACTGGATTAATAACAACCTGCTCCAGCCTGTCTCCTCCCGGAGGACACGCAGGAGGAGGGAGGAGGAGGGGATGTAGGTTTGTATGTGACAGCGCGGAGGATGAGAGGAGACGAACAGAGCAGAGGGGAAAGGGTGAGACGTGAGGGGCGTGAGGGTGTGATGGAGAATAAATGAAACATGAAAGGAGATAAAGGGTTAAAGGAGCAGGGCTGAGGATGATGAAGTGAAGGAGAGAAGGAGTGGAGGAGTGAGGACGATAACAACAGGTGACTGTGGAGAAAGAAAAGGAAGGAGGTGGAGGAGGAGTGTTTAAAGAGTGGTCTTCAGTGAGACGAGAAGCAGGAGGCGCAGGAGGCCTGAGCTGATCTCCAGAGGGAGTAACCTGCTGGAGTGTTAATTAGAAAATTATTTTCTCCTCCTTCTCTTCATTAGCACCCTCTCCTCTCTTCTCCCTCTGTGCCTCCTTCTCCCCACACACTCCCGTCCTCCTGTCTTTTAATTAACCTCTCCTCTCCTTCGTTTTAATTAAAGGAAATGTCACCTTCACTTCACTCTGTGCCACCGACCTCCAGCTTCACACGTCCTGAGGAGGAAGAGGAAACTCTGAGAGGAGTAAAAACGTCTTCCTCCACCCGCCTCCAGAACAGGAGCGAGCATCACTCAATTAAAGGAGCAATCCGTCCAGGGACCACCTGTTTAGCTGCACTAATGATTCATTACGCAGCCGGCCCATGAGAGGCTCTTTGTTGATGGGTCTGTAATTAGGAAGAAACCAGCGCAGGAGGAGGAGACTCTGCACGCAGAGCTCTAATCCTGTTAGGGTGATAAAGTCAGCGCCGCACTTCACCCAAAAGTTTGGGATGAGCGTGAAATCAGAGCTCAGAGCTGCAGGAGTCAGACTGGAAATACTCAACTCAGGTCATCTTTGTTTCAGGTAAAGAGGCGGGGCTTAGGCCTCTCTGCAGACAGCTACAGGAAGACTAACATTTTGTTTCTGATGTTCTGGTGCTTCTGCAGCCGACCTCACGAGAACTTTCAAGGATTTTCAGAATCAGAACCAGGTTAGCACGGCTAGCTCATCCATCTTATCAGAAGTAGATCTGACATCCCTCATAACGATGGATGCACTGAAAAAAAACTGAAATCTTATCAAGTGTTTTTGTCTTATTGTCAGTGGAAAATGTCTTTTTAGACTTAATCTGAGCCACTTTCACCTGAGCAGTCCAGAAAAATGTCTTATTTCAAGTCATTTCAAGACAAAATGAGGTCTGAATTGCTGTAAAAAGTAAACAAAAATCTGCCAGTAGAACAAGAGAAAAGTTGAATGTGGCTCATATCAGTTTTAATAAGACAATTTTTACTTAAAATAAAACAAAAACTCTTGATAAGATTTCCGTTTTTGCAGTGTGAAAGGACAACATGTTGTCCTCACCTCTTTCTCCTCAGCTCTTGGAGAACACCAGTCCTAGCACCTGTTAGCATGCTACAGGCTGCTAACAGGAGAAACCTCCTTTGTAAATACCGCGACCATGGTTAAACGTAAGATTTCTTGAAACACAAGGGTGCAACCACTTTGGTCTCAATGATCCACAAATGAGACATAAAAAGTAATGACAGGCTCCAAATACGAAGAGAAGAAGAAAAGACGAAAAAAAAACAAAGAGAAAGCTGATGGCAGGCTATCTGTCTTTCACTAAAGGAACAACCTGCTACTCTCTGCTTCACAGAAGTTAGACTCTCACGACCAGTGTTTGTGGAAATGGCAGAAACTCTCCACATCATCTCTGCAAAAGCGACCTGCATTAAACCGGGCATACTCTGTGCGATCGTCGGCTCATTTTGAGCCGATTTGCCTCTTGTTCGTCTATTTTTTTGGATATGGCTGAATTTTGGCTCCAGGGGCCTGTACTATGAAGCTGGATGAAGTCATCCAGGATAACTCTGCGACAACTCGCTGAACTTCACCGGATCTCCATTATCCAGATCTGCTGTACTACGAAGCTCGTTATCAACTCGATAAGTGAATCCTGCTGGGATCTGTGCGCGCACACATAAAATGGGCGTGGTTAGTGGCCCCGGAGCATTTTCCACAATGGAGAAGAGAGCAGCCTACTTTACCGAAGAGGAGCAGCAAATAATCCTGCAAAAATACGAGGAGTACTGCAGTATTATCCAGGCCAGGAGCAACACGACTGCAGCTGCGAGAAGCCGGAGGGATTGCTGGGAAAAAATCACCGACTCTGTGAATGTGTAAATTTCCAAAATGCTGATATTAACAGACCTATCTCATCGTGTGACGACACGGGCAGTCAGGTCCTTATTCATTCATGTTGTCAGTCAGTGTGTGTGTGATCAGCATCATATCAGAAATCATAATTAGAAAGAGTCACTCTCCTACAAATCCCAAGGAAAACGCTCATCATGGGCAGTTTGTATTGCAGATGCAATAGCAGTGGGGAAAAAAGGAGGTGGGAGCAAATAAAAATAAATATAGAAACATCCTTCAAAGTGCTCAGTATGAAAGATTCAATTTGCACACATTTCTACTTTTCCCTGACAATGTCTCAGTTATGATGATCAGATATTGTTTGTTCACAGCCCATAAGAAAAAATGTTGGGCCAAAGAGACAGGGGGCGGTCCCACGCCGGAGGACTTCACTCCGGCTGAGCAAATTGGTGACTGAGCGGTCTTTCATGCCCGCCCGAGAGAACCGATCTATCCTGGAACTTAACCTGCTCCGGACCAGGTTTGGCGTTCAGCATCAGTTACCGGGGCAACGTGTCTGGATAAAAAGAGATCCACATTCGTAGTACGGAAAACCCGAAACTTATCCTGGAAGTGATCTCTCTAAGAGCTAATCCAGCTTCGTAGTACAGGCCCCAGGTGTAGTGTATGTTGGGTAACGAGAAGAGAACGACGCCTCATGCAGGGCTCCCGATCACAAATCTGTTGATCCACACGTTTGAAATCCGGCTCGCTCCTCGTGAAGATGTCGCACAGTAGAAGCAGCGCCAGGAGCCGACTCGACTCAACCTCTCCTGCAGAGCATACACGATCTCTGAAGTGAGAAGTGAAGTCCATACACGTCTTCTTCTTCTTCTTCTTCTTCTTCTTCGTTGTTGGTGTTGTCTCTCCCCACAGAACGGCACAAATTACCAAGGCAGCACGTTTTTTGTTGTTGAGAATCTTCTCCCACTTCCGGGTTCCACTTCTTCTTCTCCTCTTTTTGACGTTGCAGTTCAGGATACAAGAGTCGAGCTCCCAAACACCATAGAAGAAGAAGGATATACAGTCTGATGTGTGGTTTATGGACGTGTAGTGTGAGCAGTGAAGTCCCATCAGAGCATCAGGTCGTACAGTTGGAGAACATGATTCGTGAGATGAAAACTTTTGGACTCAGCGATCTCGAGGAGCTGAGTCCAGCGATCGAACGCCGGCTTTCAACAAGTCAGGCTGCAGCTTTCTGAGGTGTGTTCTTCAACATTACAGCTGTTAATTAAGTGATTCCTGTGGTTTCACATGTTATCAGGTCGTTCTCAGGATGAAACAGTCATGACTCAGTCTCACCTTCCCACAGTGTCTCTGAACGTACATGACTGATGTAACAGCTGCTCTAACGAGCCCAGAGATAGAATAGAATAGATGCTGACAGCTTGTCCATCATTGTCCAGTCAGCCAGCCTCCACCTCCACAGGGTCCAGGACTGAGCTTCTTCAGCAGTCTGTTCAGTCTCTGTCTCCTGGATCCTGTCTGCTCACAGCAGGTGAAGCTCTTCCAATGTGGCCTTGGTGTCTGCTGTTAGCTCTGTTAGCCATGTCTGTGAATAGCATGATGCTACTCTGCCCTCTGGTATTCTCTCTGTTGCTGGGTTAGCACAGCTAGCTCGTCCATCTTATTGGAGATAGATCTTACGTTCCCAATAACGATGGATGGAAGGACAGGTCCATGTCGTCACTCATCGTCCTCACCTCCTTCTCCTCACTTTTGGGGAAACATCTGGCCTTGCACCGGTTAGCATTGACATGCTACAGGCTGCTAACAGCTGAGTTCACATGTAAACAATGCAGCCATGGTTACATGTAGGATCTCCAGACAAACACAGGAGAAAAAGTAGTAAAAATATCACTGAAGACACAAAAAGTTTGGTGTCCACGACCAACAAATCATCCACTCCGAATACAAAAATGATGAAAAAGAGACTAAAAAATTGGAAGAAATGGACAAAGAAGAAAAGATTTCTTTTATTTTTAATTCAAACTAGCTCTGCAGTTGTTGTCATGTGGGGGTTTGAACCTCCAAAGGGTCAGGAAAATGTAATTTATCATACAATAACACTGTTACAGTCTGACCCTGAGGTTTAGACCGTGTCTTGTTTACATGGATCAGGGTCAAAGGGTCGAATGAATAAAAACACACACATATATATCGCCAGCAAGACACAGTGCGACCTCCTTGTTAACCTTCAATGTCTTATTTCTTTAAAAAACAAACATTTCTCTGAGGTCATGGTGTCACGCTGCTGTTTCTTCCTTCTCCTGTTAATTAATCAAATAAAGTCTTCATAATTACTGAGCCCGGTTAAACTGCGTGGGACAAAAGAAAAGTTCTTGTTTCAAAGTTGGGATAACATTCACAAAAAGAGCTCCTGGAGATTTTCTTCCTTCTTTAAATAACTTCAAACAGAGAGTGTGACGACTCACTGAGCCTCGCTAATGAAGCTCTTTTCATGAACAATGCCTTCCTGTTTCTACGCTGAGAGGAGTTTCCTCAGTTTGACGTGAGAAATATCATCGTTAGAGCCAAACATCTTCATTTCTGATGGAAACGCAAAAAACACAGGTGATATTTTTAGAACACAAACACACAGACGCGTGTCAGACGTGAAAACCTGCCAGCCTGTCGTTCAGCATCACTCCTGACAACAGACGGGTGATAACAGGCGCAGAAAGACAGGTACAGACTGCTGCTCATCACTCAGGTGGAGACACGCTCAGTTTTTACCTTCACAAACCAGACAAACTCTGAATCCTCTCATTTTTCAGCCATTTCTGCTAATTTTCACTCTCTCTTATCTCCATCCTGCCTTCATCATATGTCGTTTTTTAATCCACGCCACTTAAAATAATATTCAGCGATCAGAGTGGACGTGGAAGTGTCAATCTGACGTCATGTTCAAGGATTATTTCGTGCTGCTCGACTGAAAAAAAGGAAAATTTAAATAAATAAACAATGAGAGTTTCTCCGCTTCGACAGTCTGCTCACTTCCTGTCAAATCAAGACACATTAATCCACTTCTCATCACCAGACTGACGCACGCAACCTGCACATCATGCACACGCCGCAGTGACTTCTAGAAACACGCGAGGGGATGTTTGAGCGCTGCGTTCATGGTGTAATGAGACTCTCTTTCCAGGAAACACACGCTCACGTCTGATTGTCTGTTGGTGGAGCTCATTATCAGCTCATTATCGGCTCGTCCTGAAGACGTCCTGCTGCAAAATGTCACCAACGCAACCAGTCACAACATCACTGAGCATGTTCTTCAAACTACATTCGTGCACAAAGTTCAGCAGAAGGAGGGAAACGCTAACCCAACAAACGTGACAACGGAAGAGCCCGTCAAATCTCTGTCCTCTGAGGCTCTGAAACTCTACCCTCTAACCCTGAAGTTTATTTTAGTTGGCATAAACAAGAAGGAAACTATAATTAATTTTACAAGGGACATGTTAAATGTGCAACGTCTCCTTAAAAAACTGAAATCTTATCAAGTGGTTTTGTCTTATTTTCAGTAGAAAATATCTTTTAAGACTCAATCTGAGCCAGAAAAAAAATCTTATTTTAAGATATTTGAGACAAAAATTAGTTCTGAATTGCTGTAACAAGTCAAAACAATCAGCCAATCAAACAAGAGTTACTTGTATTGACATTATTCTAGTTTTAAGCAAATTTTCGAGCAAATTTTTTATACTCCAATTGCAGATTTTTGTTACTTGTTACAGCAATTCAGACCTCATTTTGTCTTTAAATGACTTGAAACAAGACATTTTTTTGGACTGACCAGTTGAATGTGGCTTACATCAATTAAAACCAGACAATTTTTAATAAATAAGATGAGATAAGTGTTCAGTTTTTGCCGTGTACAGGAAACTTTAAAGAATAAACTCAATCCAAAAACAGAACCTGGACTTTGCTAAAACTCTGGTTTACCTGTAACATTACGTTCACTGAGTAGCTTTTTTGTGATAACTTGAGGGATTGGATGTTTTCAAGGACTGCGAGGTCCAGAAACATGAACAGTCAAAGTACACTCCTTAGTAAGGTCAGTAGCTATTGGCTGTCCTAGAAGTGTCTAACTGATGTCACTGCCTAATTTGAATATTTTACTATTTGCTTGTAATCACCACGAACACTTTTGAGGGGAGGAATAAGATTCTGGATACGTGTATGGGCAGTTCATGGGCAGAACCCTGCTCTGGCTGTAGCTGGGAGGGACCAGCGGTTCCACCAAGTGGTTCAGTTCAGTTTGTCTCAGTACAGCTTGCATTTTGTGGCGTTTCCTTTGACAGGTACCCAAATTACCGTCCCACTTTTTTGGTACCCTTCTGATGGGGTGCCAGACTAAACAAATCAGATCTTGTCGATTTTTTTATTTTATTTAATTTTTTATTTAACTTATTTATTATTTTTTTTATTTAATTTATTTATTATTTAATTTATTTTTTCTTATCTAATTTTTTAATTATTATTATTATTTTTTTTTTTTTTTGCCATCATTTTTCTCCCTGTCTATATGTTTTTTTTATCATTATCTTATAATTATATTATTTTGTTATAAAGTAGAGTAATATGTTGTTGCTATTCCTGGGGTCTGTGTTATTTGTATGTTTGTTTGTTTTTTTTTGTTTTTTTTTTTGTTTTGTTTTTTTTTTTTGGGGGGGGGGGGGGTTAATTACATGTTAAGATTTAAAACGTAAAAAAAAAAAAAATAAAAAACATCAGAATTCATAAGAAAAACAGATTTTAACCTCCATCGATCATTGCAGAGGTGGCGGTGCTTCAGAAACAACCCCCTCGTCCTTCTTTGAGCCTTTTTGACTCCCTGCTTCTCCATCCTGACACGTCCTGTCAGGGACCTTATGTGGGTCCAAAAAATCAACATTTCATGAGCGTCTCTTTATTAAAAATGCAGCACTCAGCTGTCCCGCCGTCTCTCGACTCTGGTTTTTGTGAAAACAAACAGCACAGACGCTGGTTTGAGCGTGTTTATCGTCCATGGGGCGTCTCCATCATCTGAGTAACTTCTGAAGAAGTCACAAGCTGCTGTTTGTGACTGCTTCACTGCACTGAGAGAAGTTTGTTTCCAAGTAATCAAGTAATAATCTCTCTTCTCTTCCTGTCTCGCTCAGCTACCTGAGGGAAACTTCCAGAAATGAACTGATCTTGTATCGTGAGACAAAAACAGGCCAGCCAGCTTTTCGTGGCAAAGCTGCACGGAGAATGAAACACACAGCAGAGACACTGACCAGGCCTCAGACGTCTTAAAGGAGTTTTGGAGGTTGTTAAAGCTAAAGCTGTCATGTTACGTTACACTGAGGGAGAAGACAACGAGAGGACAAATCAGAGAAGAAGAAAATGAGAGGGGATCATTGAACAAGAGGACAAAATGAACTGAGTGACTCCTCCACAGATGACATCAGCAGTAAACCACAGTCCAACAATGGAGGAGCACAGCTCTCCTTTAGCCAACTAGCTGCAGGGCTACTGTGTTTCAACCAAACCATCTGTCGCTACATAACCTCGCTGGCTAACAAGCTAACTAGCTCTTTAAAACCATATGTCACGTTGGCTCCTTCAGCTCACCGTAAGCTTTTCATTGGCTCAACATATGTCCTGTAAATGATCCATTAAGTCAGCCACACACCACTCTCCTTTACGGCTAGCAGCTTTAGCTCTCAGTCGTCTCCAGTTTTTCCTGTGACTGAACCCTCACTAACACAGCTCATTGACCCGACCGCAGGCTGCAATCAAACCGGACCAGAGAGGAAGTCTGCAGTGAAGTGTTCAGGCAACACATTCAAAAAAATGCTGGATGCTTT
Organism: Halichoeres trimaculatus; assembly: GCF_033239565.1. Lineage (NCBI taxonomy): Eukaryota > Metazoa > Chordata > Actinopteri > Labriformes > Labridae > Halichoeres > Halichoeres trimaculatus. The sequence continues at coordinate 36,847,288 of NW_027437188.1, forward strand.
AAGAGACAGGAACAATTAATCTGTCCCTCTTTGAATAAATGTTGTCCAGATGAAACACAGACGTCATTCGATCTGCCGTTCTGAGGCGTCTCAACAAACGGCGGTCAGATTTCAGCAGTCAGTGCTGGGACATGAGAGGCCGCGCACTCGTCTGACCTCTGAGGTCACCTCGATGAGATGTTGGATCATCTCCGTCCTGATCGGTGAAGCAGAGAGTCATCAGGCGTCGCCCGGCCCGCAGAGACTCGAGGGGAACGGAGCGCTTGTTACGTCGCTGTCCGAGAGCAGGAAGAAAGACGTCTTGGCGGTGAAGCAGAGCGGAGGCCATCACGCCGCAGGGACGAGCCTCTCGTTAGGTCAGCTCATTAGAGCACCTCGTTCGGACACGTCCTGCGCCATTAATTTGGGCGGCTGGCCAGACAGAGATAAATGGAGGAAGTTAGCCTGTGTGTGTGTGTGTGTGTGTGTGTGTGTGTGTGTGTCCCGTCCCACAAACAGGAGACCTCACTCTAGGCCCCATTAGATGATCCCTGGTGGCAAAAGGAAGAACGAAAGAGGGAGGAACAGATAATCAGACGCAGTTTTCCAGTTCGGTGTCGTCCTGCTTTAAAAATCACACACCTGATGGAGCATGACAGAACACACAAGGCTTTTCTGACTTTCAACACCCTGTGCAGCATCTCTTCCCAAACTGCAGGGGGCAGTGTTTTACAAATCCATGTCTTCCACAGTACTAAACTACAGTAAAAAAAAAAAACAGTTGTTTACACTGTTTGCAACATTTTTTTGCCATTTCTTGTCCTCTGTCAAGTTTGGCTGTAATTTCACTCCAGGAATTAATCATCACACGGTAACCATGGTGATCTTTGTGTGATGAATCATATCATGAACAGGATTTTTCATACTTCTGACCCCAGGAGCTCCTGTTTGTCTGCGTGTCTGCATGGAAGTTAAAACTTTTAGGTAGTGTGTGACACAGGAATATTCTGCAGGGAATGGACCACGCAAAGGGACAAGGACGCTAAAATAATGCCACTCATCATCTGCACAAAGCAGCGCGAACCTTGCGGATAAAGTTACCAGAATCAATGCAGCACCTGTTGTATATTGTAAATATATCTACTTTCTGGTCTCAAGTTACAGAATATTTTTTTTGCAAAACTAAATTTAATCTCATTGATTGCAAATCTGTTATAGTTTATTTTACACATTATAAAAGACATAGAATTTATTTTTAAAAAATTAATGATTTTTTCTGGTAGATTGCACATTCACAAATGTAAATTGAAAAAAAATGCATCCCCTATTTCCCCCTTTTTTTAACAAGAACTCAAACAATATTTAGAATCCCTTATATTGATTAATACAATATGTCAATAGTAGACCTTTGTCATGAGTATCTTGTAGAAGATTTTTCCTTCAGCATCTAAAAATTGACATTTTTTATAATTTATTATTAACATGATTTATAGATTTGTAATCCTCTAGATTTTTTATCCTTTGTTTTTTTAATTGCTTCAATCCTTATTTTATTTTTATTTTTATTTTTATAGATGTTATCCTTTCTTTAATTGGTGGTGGTTCTTAGTCTTTTATATATTTTAACATTTTTCCTCACATTTCTCTTTTACCTCTCTTTCATTATTATTATTATTATTATTATTATTATTATTATTATTATTATTATTACTATTATTATTATATTCCTTTATATTTTTATTTTGGGTTTTTTTTTTCTTCTATTTTTTCCTGTTTTGGTCTTTGTTTAATGACACTTGTTCAATAAATAAAATAAAATAAAATAAATAAAAAGACCTTGCGGAATATACCTAAAGCACAAACAAAGCTTTACAGGCCGTTCAGCCTGTGTCAAGCTTTCTCTTTAAAATTCTCATAAAACATTTCTTCAGACCTGTTATTTTGTTTATTTATTGACTCATTCTAAAAGAAATAAAAGCCCAAACCTCAATTTCTCAAAGGACAGCTGACTAACAAAGACTGTGTAAAATTGATGCAACAGCATCAATATGCAACAATATTTTTTGCAACAATGACCCTTAGCGTAGCCGCGCCCCCTTCCACTCACTCAAACAGCTAACATTCAGTGACAGGTGCTATGCCAGGTGTCACAGTAAGATACATTTTATGGATGCTATTGATGATTTTTAGAGGGCAGACGGATCACATATCATCCAGAATTCACCAAAAGGCTCCAAAGTCCACATTGGAGGGATCTATATATATATATATATATATATATATATATATATATATATATATATATATATATATATATATATATATATATAATGTTCTTCTTCTTCTACATTTTCAAAATAAACTTTTATTCATTCATTCATTCATATATGAATCATTTTATTGTTAAAAAAGTCGATTTAAAAGCTAAGTTACAGACAAACTTCACAGATCCTGACGTTACCAAATCTGATAAACAGCATCTGGTTAGCATCAGCATCTCAGACAACAGGACAGAGGATCAGCATTGGTCAGGACAAAAATATAACCTCCTTTTTACTATCTTTACCAAGAGTGTGCCTCTGTTAATTTGGAGCCACAGTTAGCTAACTCAGTCTAAGCTAACGTAGCTTAGCTAGAGCCCTTTGGACAACAGCTAACAATGATGTACGATCACCAAAGAACAAAAACTAGAACAAAACAGGCCAATGAACTCCCAACAAACAAAGAGACATGATGAACAACACAGCTAGGAGCTAACGCTAGGCTAACTTAAGCTAACGTGTTAACTTAATATTTCTTTACAACAAAGTCACAATCTGCTGCCTCAAAAAAGGATGTCAGCTTACCTTAGAGTAGATGTAGACATCCTTCTTCATTTCATTCACGCTGGGAAGAAAAAAGTGTTTGATAAGGAGTCAGGGGTTAGAGTAAATCATGGAGATCTAAATATGAATGTGACTCCTGTAAATCCTTCAGGACATGCTGCTGTGTAGGCTAATGCACTTCCATCATGAGCTGCTGTGTTAGCAGATATATATGACTGCTTTAGCTCCAAGCTAGTTAGAAAATAAGGAGAGGGATCAAACCACACACAGATGAAAAGCTGGGAAATGTTGCTCAGAGGGACAAGACCCCAAGACATTCCTAACATATGACCTCTGTATCACCCAGACTGTGGGTTCTGCATCTGCAAACGGCTGCATCCATCAGAGGGAAACAGGCTGACATTTTTCTCTGACTTCAGGGCGACAAGTGTCGTAAATCAGACGAAGCGATGCTGCAGTTCTGCTGTTTAACATGCTGTACCCCAGCGGAAATGTCACCGGGATAATGAGCATTTTACAGAAAGTAGACCGGGAGCGTTTGCCCTCGGAGGAGGTGAGAGATGGAGGGTGGCAGCCGAGAAGGAGGGCAGACGAGGGGAGGCTGAAACTTTGGGTTTTTCCTCAGAAGATGACAGGAGGAGTCAGATAATTTACAAATCTAGGAATCTAAGAAAGATACTTATTGTTCATTCCCAAGGCTAAATATGCTTTTGATTTTCTAACTTCATTTTGAAACATTTCATTCAACAACTCAACATTCAACAATATATCACAGGGGTCTGCAACCTGTAGCTCTGGAGCCTTATGTGGCTCTTTGACTCCTTTGCAGTGGCTCCTTGTAGCTTAAAAAATATCATTAAAATAAAGTCTTTTAATATTTTTTTTACAGAGGGTATTAATGATAACAACACAGACACTAAGTAAAAACATAATATATTATTTTTTACTAAAAATGCATCACCTCTTGAAACAAAGCTTTTAATTTTTTGTGATTTTTTTTGCATTTTTTTTCTTTTATTTTAATTTCAATTTTTTGACTTTTTTTTTGCAAATTAAGGAAAAGAATTCCACATTTTTTTCTTTTTTTTAAGATTTAGCAAATGTTTGATTTTTTTATATAAAAATCCATATATTTTGCAATTTTAAAAAGTTTTTACACCTTTGGAAATTTAGCAAAATTTTGAAATGGCATTATTTAGATTTTTTTTTTTGCAAATGTATGTCATTTCAGCATTTTTTGTGAATTTTGCACGTTTTAGAATAACATTTTTTTATTTTTTATTTTTATTTTTTTTAATTTACAACTTATTGAAATTTCATACATTTTGCAAATTTATAAAATCTATGACTACACAATTGTATTTTATTTTGTTCTTAAATTGGCAAATTTACAACAAATAAAAAAATGAGAAATCACATATGCAAATTTAAAAACACAAAAACTTCTTGTTTAGATAATTATTCACCTGATTGTACACTTTTTTGTCTTAATGTGAAGATATAGTAGATTTTGCGGCTCCCGAATGGCTTTTATCCAGGTGAGCTGAGGAAAAACGGCTCTTTGGAAAGTAAAGGTTGCAGACCCCTCATATATCCCCTCTGAAGCCGCGTCCCTTAGGCGGGAAACAGCTACGAACCAATTCTGAGGAACACCGGAAGTCGACGAGCCGCCATTAACGTTGAAAAACGCCTCATAACTCCAGTTTAGACTGAGAGCGGTCAAAGAATCAACAGAAACTGAAGTATTTTCATTTATCGCTGTAAGAACTATGACAGGGCGATCCGGGGGGGACATGTCTCTACGATACTACAGCTCTACTGGACTTTACCGCTCTTCACGTAGAAGTTACCGAGCTACGTTAGCAGCACATGGCTAATCGAATATTCATGAGGCAAACAGGAAGTATGAACTGAGAACGCTCAAACTAATCCAGTTTACAGCAGCGTGGACGTTACTTCAGCTGATAGAGGGATATACAGAGAAAAGACTACTCTCAACAAACAGAGGACAACAGTTAGCTTTACCTGAACCAGAGGATCATAGTTGTTTCCATGGTGAGGCATTACGGCTCTTTGGAAAGTAAAGGTTGCAGACCCCTGATATATCCCCTCAGTAGCTGCGTCCCAGAGGCGGGAAACAGCTACGAACGAATTCCGAGGAAGGCCGGAAGTTAACGAGCCGCCATTAACGTTGAAAAACGCCTCATAACTCCAGGTTAGACTGAAAGAGGTCAGAGAATCAACAGAAACTTGAGTATTTTCATTTATCGCTGTAAGAACTATGACAGGGCGATTTAGGGGGACATGTCTCTACCATACTACAGCTCTACTGGACTTGACCGCTCTTTATGTCGCAGTTACCGAGCTACGTTAGCAGCACATGGCTACTTGAATATTCATGGAGCAAACAGGAAGTATGAACTGAGAACGCCCAAACTAATCCAGTTTACAGCAGCGTGGACGTTACTTCAGCTGATGGAGGAATAAACAGAGAAAAGACTACTCTCAACAAACAGAGGACAACAGTTAGCTTTACCTGAACCAGAGGATCATTGTTGTTTCCACGGTGAGGCTAAAGCTGATGGCTGGATGTTAAAGATGAAGGGAACAGCGCTAACAGCTGGATTCATCAGCTCATGAGGACCAAAACCATCAATGGGTGAGTAGCACACTTCATTAAATGCAGAGTGTTTGTTGGTGTTTAGTGTGGAGGAATGTGGCTGTGAGCTGCTGATGATAGCTAATAGGCTAATAGGCTAACTGGAGATACTAGTTGTTTAACAGGGACACACAAGCTGACGTCACGCGTAACGTGCAACGCGACGCCATTTTTTCCAGCAGCGTCCATTGCAATACATTCAGAACAACGGTACATATCTGCGGTCCGACTACTTTTTAAGACTTTTATGCCAGTTTGTTTGTTTGTTTGGTAATGTCGTTAGGGCTTCCATGTCATCGGACTACATAACTTACCTCGAGCCCAGTGCCCTTGCTAGATACAAATTAAAGCTTAATATATGCGGTCTGGAAGAGTGTCCATTTCGATTGCTGGGGGATGTCTGGCAGAATCAGCCAAAGTCAAAAATACGAGATAGTAAATTATAATTTTGAGATAAGTCATAACTATGAGATGCATTTTCATAAGTATGAGATAGTAAGTCATAATTTTGAGGTACTAAGGCACAACTATGAGATACATCAGTTGTAGAGAAGCTAAGGCTGTTGGTGGGCTTTTACTTTAGAAATTAATCTTGTTTTTTTCTTTTGCAGCATGTGGTAATGTGAAATGAGATTTTTAATGTTAACGAGGCTCTCCTCTTTAAAGTTTCATTCGTTCAGTAGGATATTTGTAATTTTACTATGACCAAGTGACAGCAGCTAAGAAAAATGACAGGATACTTCGCAATAACTTTAGCTGTCCCAGTTAGAAATCTAGTCACCTCACCTTGTCATCCTGATCTTCTGATTTAACGTTACATATTTAATTTATTTGTGTGCTTTTTGGGATCAGACAGCCAGAAGAGTATATTGCGGCTGATGACAGCAACGAAGCTTGGCAGGCCAGTAGTAGTGAAGGTCGCGAAGTGTGTGGTTCTGCTAAACTACCACAAAACAAACTCTAACCATGATTATAATTAGACATACTCTACTTGCACCTAATGAAGTGTGCCGAACAACACATACACAGCCTTCGACTTGCCTTCTTCGTAAGGCGATTACAGGCTTTTGCCCACAGTTCCCTCCTTACTGGCTCTTTTAAATGGGACGGAAACCTGTAGGATGAGTACTGCTGTGCTCCATCCTCTTTCTTCATATAATGATTATTCTTACTAGTCCTCGCACTGCATCACTTTACCATTTTTCAAGCCGTCAAGTCTGAGATGATCGCTTAAGTCTCGCTTTAAAATGGGTTGTTATGGTTGCTATGGCGCTTTGTTTACACCTCCAAAAAAATGGCGCTGTTGGCACCGCCCACAAATGCCCAGATGTTTGTGTCAACCTATGAGTGGAATGCAACAACAGGCAAATAAGTAGCAGCTAGCCATACTTTATGCTCTTTCTATCCAATTTTTAGATAATTTATGACTTTTCTCCAGTCATTTTCACATTCTGCTCATGTGTAATCTGTGTTAGATGATTGGCTGCAATAACTGGATTATCAGCTCAGGCTGAGGTTGGGTTCAGTTTGTTTTTGTTTTGGACTCATGTGGAGTTTTGTACTGAAATGTGTGGGTCAAGCTTTGCTCTTGAGACATGTTTCTGGATCAGTGTTTGTGTGTTTGGCTGTTTTGTTGCTGTTAAATAGAGGTGTCCCAGTCTGATATTGATATCGGATATCGGTCCGATATCAGCAAAAAAACAAATATCGGTATCGTATCGGAATGCATCTAAAATCTCTGATATAAGCACTCCGATATAAACAGTACATTCCAGACTCTGCTCCTGCTATTTTTATTTGATTTATTTAGGTTTTTTTCTGGGTCTTCTAATTTATTCTTTACTTTATTCAGTTACTAGTATATTCTTATGTTTAATGTTAAAATTTCTGTTACCCACTGGTTAATAATAAATGGGTCAGTTTTTCCTCATACTGTTGCTGACTACTGTTCTTTGTTTGAATAATATCACTTAATCAAGCCTTTTCTAACATGACAGACATACTACAAAATAAGTAATAAAAGTATGTATGTTTAATGCTGATATCGTATCGGATTAATATCGGTATCGGCCAATACTCAATGCTGCAGTATCAGTATCGTATCGGAAGTGAAAATGTAATATCAGGACATCCCTACTGTTAAATGCTGATTATTGCTTTTTTTGAAAAAATTCATCAGAAGGGTCTGAAAAGTTGCTAAATATAATGATAAAGTTGCTTAAGTTAGCAACACTGACTGTTTCTCATGAACCTTTTTTCCTCATCGTCTCACAACGCACTTCCCTGGTAAAAAAAAAATGGCCACCCCTGTATGTCTTAAAAAGTGGTGAAGTTTAAAGGTTTTTGAAGTAATTTTGACATTTCAGGTGTCACTAACAGTAAATTTTATTAGAATAGGGAAATAGCAACTTATAAAGGCCAACAAGGGCTAACACTCAGATTTCCCTTTAAGACTGCTAGTTATGTTTACTTTTCTTTTTTACTGCAACCACTTTCCTTGATTCTGTTAAGCTCAACTTGTCACATTTTACAGTCTCCATATCTGGTGGGAAATTCATGCTGCAAACAACACCATAAAAAATTGATATAGAAATCTGTTTAAAAGCTTTGCAGTTTATATAACTCAGTTCAGTAATGATTTATCATATTTACACCTAGTTTAACATTTGAAGAGGTATTGGTGTCACAAAGCACTTGAGAAGATGTTTTTAATATTTAACTCAGACTCTCTGCCTGTATCAAATGTTTCGGTGGCTTATATGTGGCAGAGAGCGTAAATAAAGACATTATCAGTGCGAGTAACCCAGGCGGCTTTTTAAGATGCAGTTTAGTCGTATATAAACACACTTTGTAGGTGACAGCTTTTAAAGTATAAGTGGCATCTATTTGCTTCCACTGAAGAGAGAATGAGCGCCGATGTTTTTCAGCGAGCTGTCAGAGCCTGACAAACGTAAAGGAAGACGGCGAGCTAAATGATTGATGCAGAATTTAAAAATACATACGCTCAGATTTAATCCTTTAAGAAATCCCTTTCACCTGTCTGCTCCACTCTTTTTACCTTTCAGTGGCTCGTTTCTTTTGGTTGTTCATCTCATTTTACAAGTTCACGCTGAGGTTACGCGCTGCTTCTGAACCTTTCACACCGCGCTGCTGCTTACTCTAAAGAATGACGCCAAGAAAGACTGAATTACCACGATGGCGTCTGACAGGGGAGGGGTTAGAGTGGTAAAATACAACTGTGAGGAGTTCTGAAACTCTTTATTTCCAATTCTGACATTAAAACTGTGAGAAATATATCTTCTTTCTAATGTTCAGGGAAAAACATGATGGATTAGTGATTTTTAAAGTACAACCTTCCTCATTAAAGAATGCAGCAGGTGATCCCGACCTCTAGCTCACCTGTTTTCAACTCTTTTAACAATTCCTTACACATCCCACTTTGGCTCAGTTTTCTCCAACCCTCTTTTGGTTTAGGCCGTTTATACCGGCTTTAATCTTCTCCACTTTAGCAGTGCCAACATGTTGAACAGACTCATTCATTTCAAGCATATACCCATCCCAAGTGTCTCAGGACTGCTGGCTTGCACTCTGAGCCACAGTAAATATCCCACAAACATAAGAAACACGGTGCTGCAGAGGACGTATTGTATGGGAGCTGGAGCTGTCAGGACTCGGAGCAGAGATTTCTCCCTGCAGTGCAGCGTCAGCTCGGAGGCAGGAACTGTCTAATATCCAGCAGTATGAGTTGGGTTTGACTGATAAATTTAAATAATTACCAGTTTGGAAATGTGAACAATTTACCCCCAGCTGCTTCTCTTTGAAACTAGTGAAGAAAATGGCACAGAAATGAGCACTGACTGCATTTGGAGTCAATGTGTGTGGAAAAATGAGCAACAGGACTGAAGTCACACGTCTTCCTGAGTTTGAAGCTGACAAAGTTAGAGGAAGTTAAATGACTCTGGTTTTTCCTCCCAGTCACACCAAGATTCATCAGTGGCTTATGCTATGCCATTGATCACTTAATTGCTCAGTGACACCTGCCAATTGTTAAAGATTCCATATTATGCAAAAATCCCTTTATTAAGTCTTTCAGTGAAATTTGTGGGTCTTTGTCTTTCCTCCCAGCCCACAAAATGTGATATTTAATGACCAAACCTGCACTTAGTAGAGCTTGTGAATATAAAATCCTGACCTAAAACGAGCTGTTTGGATTTCGGGGATTTGCTGACGTCAGCGAGTTCCTTTTTTGACCAATCAGGAGCAAGTCTGACCTGATTGGTCCACCAGAGCAGATACCCCTGGACCCCCTCCCCGCTGCTGGAGATAAATCTCTCTAGCTCCCCCTTCAGCTGAATGCCGAAGTTGAAGAGCCATCACTGCTCTGTTTTTGGCTGTAAACAGCCACATAGCTCCATGCTCAAGCTTCCCATCTCAGAAGAAGACAGACTAAGTGTCTAGAGTTCATTTATCAGGAAATGTTCCAGCTACACTCAGTAAAACTGAGCATGTGTGTGCTAGTCACTTCTCGGCCGACTGCTTTTCCAACTTTGGACAGTCCAACAGAGGGCTAGCCAATAGACTGGTCCTGAATCCAGGCGCATTACCAACCATCCTCCAACAAACCTGGGACCCTGGAAATGTGAGTATTTTAAATGCTGTGTGCTGTGGAGCAGATGGAAGAGCTTTTCCTCAGTGTCCCCCCTGTCTCTGTGTTAGCTTCAGGATGCTAACTTTAGCTGCAGTTAGCCTGTTGTTTTAGCCTGTAATGTTACGGTAAACGAGCTTCTCTGTTTTCTAAACGTTGTGCACTCAGAGCTCGTGGCGCCGCTCTCAGTGACGTGGAAGAGCAGGGCGGTATCAGCGGTGGCTCATTTACATATGAAGGCCACGCCCACTAAATCAGAGCGTTCTGAACAGAGGGGCTATGAGAGCCTGGAAACAATGCTGCTGTGCTTGATTTATTGGCTTTTTGGACCAAAACATGTTACTACCATTTCATGAAGACATCAATGATCCAGATTAAACTGCAGCATAATAGGGGACCTTTAACTGACACCTACCAATCCCTGAGTGACACCTGGCATTTGCTCATTGACACATACCAATCTCACAGTGACACCACCAATCATTAATGACAGCTGCTAATAGCTCAGCGGCACCTGGATATCACTCACTGACACCTGCCAATTGCACAGTGACATCTGCCAGTTTTAATCTTGTTCAGCATCCGTGAGCGTCTTGAACAGCTCTTACAAATAAAATGCATTATTATTTTATTTAATGAAAGCTGCTAATCGCTCAGTGACACGTTCGTGTTGTAAACAGAGGAAACGTGATCCTGCCCCATGCACCAATCACAGGGCTTGCAGCTAATACCATCAATGATGCATAAGTTTAAACTAGGCTCATGCAATCTGAGGTTTTCACACAGCAGGGTCTGTACTCTGATGTTTTGGTGCATTGCTGTAAAGTTGTGACCTCTATATCTGAGCATTGCACATTTTGCATACATGTAAACCGATTTAGATGTGGTGACAAGATGATGCGTGTGTGTATTTATGTTGTTTCAACGGGGGCATGCACATGGAGCAATGCTATTTTATTAGACCATATCTTCCTAGAGTGGTGGTTTATTTGAGCTGCAAGATTTCTGCTCTGTCATTGTTCCCACTGTCCTCTATCGGTGCCAGACTCTGACATTCAGAGTTAAAGATCGTCCTCTCAGTCCTCAGATTCCTGCTTCATGAGGACGGATGAGGTCTGAGCCTGGAGCCAAACTGGTTGTTCTGTGTTGTTGTTGTATTAAATCACTCCTTCAGATTGTCAGCCAGCCTGGGAGACAGAGCCATGGCCAACATTAGCTTTTCACATCTGAAACAAAGCACACAGCCAGCCAGCAGAGGGGAAGTGAGGAGGACGGGGTGACATGGGAGGATGTGGGGAGGCAGGAGATGAGGCGAGATGCAGCTTTCTGGATGAGTTGTTGTGACTGAAGCAAGTATTTTGGGACATGAGTGGGGGAGCTGCAGCAGCACAGATGAGAGTTGGACTCATTCCCCTGTGGAAACTGTCGTTCAGATGTTTTCAGCTGCGTGAACCCTGCTCCCGCTCAGACAACACAACGAGCTGGAGGACCGGTGCTGTATAATACAGACTCCCATAAAACAGGTCATGGAGTGTCTCATCTCGACTCGGGCGCCCTGTTGTGAGGGTTCATCACCCTCCTCCTGCATAATGCATCCAACAACTCTGCGCCCCTAAAAGACAACAGCGCTCACAAACAGACAGCAGTAATCCTGCAGAGAGACGAGGTTCACTCCGTCTGCTCTCAGATCGCATGAATATCACTTTGAGAGCAGAGAAAGGATGTTAGAGGGGGGCTGCAGCTCGGCTTTGATGGTAATTCTTTTTTATAAATGACCTCCGGCCCTCTCTTTGGTTAAACAACCCAATTATAGAGAAGGAAAGCACCAGAGTCACAGCTCAAACTGTGATTCCTGTGGTGAGGTCTCTCCATCTCCCTCTCATGATTCACTCAGAAATACAAGAGAGAAACAAAAAGTTAGCGACAGGAAGAGATGTCAGGATGTCTGTCTTCTTCTCACCTTTCCTCTCCTGGCCAAGATGCATTAAACCCTGTAAAGTTTCACAGGCAAAAGCCAGAGGAAGTTCAAAGAGGGAAGATCGAGTGTGGTGCTGCAATTTCTCAAAGACTGCTTTCTTTTTCCAGCTGCAATACATCAGTGTCAGGGAGCAGATGTACAAACAGCAATCCTGCACATTAAACATGCAAACAGCAGTTTCCACATAAACACAGAACGAACTGCACATGCTCAGTGGAGCAGACATTATTTTTAGGGGAACAGAGAGGGATGTGATACTGTAACAAACCTGGCTTCAGTGCAGAGTGATAAACAGTTACTGAATCATTGTGCTCAGTAAAGGTCAGTGAAGGTCTTAGAGAATGGCAGACCTCTGAATTTCAACAAAGCAGCAACCCCATGAGGGCAGCAACAAAGATGGGTTTAAAAAAGAAAATAAAGGACATTTATTGTCTGTGTTTTTTGGGGTGGTTGAGACATTATTTTTCCTGACCGCTTGCTACACAGAAACACAGAGAACCAGCTCTAAAAACTGAAACCTTCACTTCGTTGCGCCTGGACACAGCTCAAAGTGGGTGGTAAACCCATCAAAGGCTAAACACCAGCACGAGACTGAAAGCGAAAAAGTTACATGAGGGGAAGTTAAAAAGATCTTTGACGAGAGACTTCGACAGGGCGTGAAATCGTCGAGAGTAGGCCTGTCACTACAACGAATTTTGCTAGACGATAATTTTCCAAAATATTATTGCCGATAAACGATATTATTGTCAATATTATTTTGTTTTTTTTTTCCATTTTTTTTCATTGATGTAATTATGATAAATGGGATAATAAAGTGAGTACACCATATCAAAAGCAAGAAACCTTAATTTCCTAAGAGTATTTAACTGTAATTAAAAGGTCAGGATCTTTTAAATAAAATAAATTAGACAAAAAATATAATAGATTTAACAAACAAGAAAGAAAAAGAATGCAATGAAAATGAAATGGACTCTCTTTTAGAAAAAAAATACATGTCAATGAAAATAATTAATACTAATCAAAAACAATAAAACATAGACCCTGTCTCTAAAGAAAAAACAAAACTAAAAAAAAAAAAACAATAAAAACTCTAGCCTAAATAAAAGGGAGTTTATACAGTTCCTGAATTGTTTGTAACATGTACTTTTTCCCAGTCAATCCGTACTGTCTGTCAAACATTTTTAACATTTCTGGCTTTCAACCGTATTGAAGGGCTGCATTTCTTTGGCAATGTAGCTGTCTTTGAGCGCCACCATTTGGTGCTTTTATTTCTATTTACTTTGCCGACCAAAAGCCTCAGTAAGAGCGGATTGTCAAAGAACAAGGCTCCGCTGCACCTCCCCTTCTTCTTCTTCTTCGTCGCCACTATTTCCAAACAAATGTCACATATCAGTTCGTTGGTGTTCATGAGCTCACACTTTGTGAGCTGCACCTCCCCTTCTTCTTCTTCTTCGTCGCCACTATTTTCAAACAAATGCGACATATCAGCTCGTTGGTGTTGATGAGCTCACACTTTGTTCATTCTGGTAAAAACCTAAATATTCCCACACTGGGACTGTGGCGGGCGGCTTAAGAACTGTATCTTTGGTGCCATCACTCATATTAGCGTGTGTTTCCTCCTTACCCCTCAGGACGCTCGCTTCAGCTCTCTCCGTGTGTACGCGCGAGCAGCCCCGTCTTCACCCCAAAGATCGCATTTTTGACAGATGCTCACTCCGCTATAAATCCACTAAATCCGCTATAGAACCTATGCACCCCGATGTTAGGAAAGATAGACGTAGTGAGCCATCTTCTCATTCAGCCTCTTTGGTCCAAAGAGAGGAGGAAAACAAACATGCACGTGTCAGTTTATCCAGGCTGGAAAACTTACCCAGGACGTTTTTATTAATCGTTCGGTTCATTGATTTATTGATTATCGTGACAGGCCTAGTTGTTCCTTAGGGCCCGTTCTGTCGAAGACATCTCAACTCTGATTGGTTGCCACCATTTGCCGCTGAACTGTGTCATAGCTAATTACCATAAGGTTGACTGAGGCTCAGCTTCTCATCTGGTGCCGCTTTTGACGCTTTAGCCGCTCAGGACGCCGGGCACTCATTGAAAATGAATGAACTTCCGGCGTGCTTGCCGCTTTTGTCTCTTTTGCCTCTTTTGGTGTGAACACACAGTTAGTCATGTTGCCTTCATCGTCTTCTAAAAACCTCTGACCCTGTCTGCTTAAGGTCTAGCTCCAACTGGCTTATGATGGTTTGTGGTTGTAGATAAAAGAAATATGACCTGGTGTCAGGATGCATGAGGTTTCAGTTGGTGCATCAGAGACGGACCATGAAACAGATCTGGTGGAGTTTAGCTGAAAGTCTCCTGATGGGGGTCAAACTGTTACAGCCCAGTTTGCAACCTGAGGGACTGCACGGTCAGTCAGAACTGAGGCGTCCATCATGATTTCTACAAAATTGAGTCTGTAGTCCCAAATCCAGTCCCCTTTATGAATCTGTAAAACCTTGAAGTCTGACATATTAAGCTCATACTGACGTGCTAATAAACTTTATCGTCTTACAGTCTGGTACAGGATGAAAAAGGCACAGACAGGTGTGTTTTCCAGGTGTGTGTTTGTGTGTGCTGGGAGCTGTGTGTGCTGTCTTTGAGAGCTGTCCTTGTACACACACATTATGCAGTCATTTTGTTTCTCTTTCAGTCAATGGAGATAAAATACTTCAGCGGCAAAGTGATGACGATCAATTTCACAGTTATCGACTTTACAACAAGCTGCCTCAAGGCAACAATGCGCTCGCAGCTTGTTGCTGTTCACTCAATGACAACACAGCCTATGCATACACAAACACATACACACCTCGCCTGCCTGTGTGTGTGTGTGTGTGTGTCAGTATTTTTCCCAGGGTGCCCCAGCGAGATAATTTGCCCATGCTTCAATCCAGTGATTTTAAACAGGCCATTCTGGCCGGTCCAGGGCTCTACGACACTTTTCCATCTCATCACTGAGAGTTATGGCTCTCTGAAATCATCCGTCATCTTTGTACTGGCTGTTAAACTTTATCACACAACTTCACTCTCAGGAAAAAGCTGATAAAATCCTCACTTCTTCTGAAGAGATGCAGTTATGAGTCAGGGCGCAGTAGATTTGAGGCTTCAGGTGGTCGATGGAGGAGGGGGGTCTTTTTGGCTCCTCAGTGCTGCAGGAGACGATCGTCAGCTGATTCATCCCATGTTAACAACACTTCTGTGACTTTTTTTCTTTATCACTGTTACAGTTTCATGCAAACAGGAGCTATGAGAGAAGAGACAGAAACCAAACCAAGGATCGTTGGACATTTCGTCCATGCACTCATGCATATTTTTATTTCATTTCATTGTATTGTGAAACAATATCATCCAAATGCACACTTTATTTCACAGAAAAAGGAGCTTAAATCTTTAAGTCTTTGTTTCAAAACCATGGTGCACTGCTTCTTAAAATAATACTGAGGCTGCAACGAGGAATCAATAAAAATCGATTAGTAAAATCATTAACAGCGTTTTTCCATAATCGATGCACTGTGCTGTCATTACTGTGTTAGTTTGTCTTCAGTTTGTTTGTCTTCTACCTTTTTGTGGGATTATTTACTGGTTGGCAACTAGCTGAAGGTGCATTACCGCCACCTGCTGGACTGGACAGTGTAGATTACCTGAGCTGTGGGGCTGTGTGTGTCACACGTAAACAGATCAGCATGGGGGAGAAGAAGCCGACTGTGACCCATGAGGTCACAGTCAAGTTTTTTAGTTATTTAACCTTTATTTAACCAGTAAGGTCCCATTGAGATTAAGAACCCCTTTTTCAAGGGAGTCCTGGCCAAGAGGCAGCAAAGTTACACAGTAAAATTACGGTGATTTACAATCAAAAATTAGTATTACAAAAAACAGTTACAATTTGAGGAGGCTGTCTCAAGTGCTCTCAGTCTGGAATAAAATGCATTTATAGAAACAAGATCAGATAATTTCCAGTCTTTTTTGCAACATGTTCCATGCAGAAGGAGCAGAGTTTACAAATGTCCTTTGACCCTGTTCTGTGCGGGCAAATGAAACTGAAAGCAACAAGAGGTCGTTTGAGCGCAAACCATAGGAATCAACACATCTCTGAGTGATCAGGTTGCAAATGTAGGAAGGCAGTAGTCCAAGGATGGCCTTATAAATGAAAGTGTACCAATGTCCCAGCCTCCTGGTGGACAAAGAAGGCCATCCCACTGGAGAATACAGTTCACAATGATGGGTCAAAGGTCTACAGTTGGTGATGAACCTCAGAGAGGCATGATACACAGTCGATCTGTCGAAGACATTGATCTGAGGCAGTCATATACAACAAATCTCTGTGATCTAAAATCGATAAGAATGTTGCAGTGACAAGGCGCTTTTTTGACTCGAAGGAAAAACAAAATTTGTTTCGAAAGAAAAATCTCAATTTCAGTCTGAGTTTCTTCACTAGATTGTTGATATGGGGCTTGAAGCTGAGGGAGTCATCAAGTAACACACCAAGGTATTTGTACAGATGAACCTCCTCTATGACTTTACCCCCAAGAGTTAACACTGTGGGAGAGTTTTGAGATATATTCTTTGAGCTTTTGTTTGAGTTTTTAAACAACATTAGCTTGGTCTTATCAGCACTAAGAACTAGTTTTAGCTCTTGAAGACTGTGTTGGACAACATCAAAAGCTTTCTGCAAAGATTCAATAGCCTTAGCTGGGGTTATGCCAAAACAATATATAATTGTGTCATCGACATAAAGATGCATACTGGCGTCTGACATGTTTTGTCCTAAGTCGTTAGTGTACATAATGAATAGGAGAGGCCCTAATACTGAACCTTGTGGGACCCCCTTATTGACACTCACACATTCAGAACACAGACCATCACATTTAACACACTGTGATCTGTCACTCAAATAATTTGTGAACCAGGAAACTGCATGATCTGACAGACCCATACGAAGGAGCCTGTGCTTTAAAACAGCATGATCCACAGAATCAAAAGTTTGTTTTGTTCTTAAATTTTAAACCTTCATTTCATTTGTTGGGTCTGAAAAGTTACAGCTTTTCTCCAGCATAAATCCCAAAAACTGGCAAAAACGACTCAAGTGTGACATGTTTATTACCATTTAACTTTTTCACATTAGTCTGGCGTTTAAAAAAACAAACTACATATCAAAGAACTGCAGCTTAGATGGAATCAGATCCCAAACATCGTCCAAGAAAATCAAATCAGAAAATGAAATTCTGCTTAGGACCTGATTTGGTATAGCTCAAAACTCCTTCCCTCTGATTGGCCAGCCCTCTGGAGGCCTGTTGGGGGCGGAGTTATGAGCAGACCTTGAGAGGGTCTTGTACTATTTTCAGAACAGAGTGTTTCTAACACTTCACAGACAGATTCAGGGATTTCTACAACAGATGAACACGTAGAGGTGTGAAAATCTGCACATGCTCAGTTTGAACATCCAGCATCCTTACTTTCAATCCATGTTTGAAACATGAGAAAGCAGAAAACCCCCTCATAAAGTTCATTTAACTTTATTTAGCTAAACAGTAGATATCAGAAATGCCATTTATCGCGATTTAAAATGTGAATATTTTGACAAATCCGTTCAAACATGAAGCAGAGTGGTGCTGGGAAAAAGAGCTCGGGTGATGGAAAAGTAATGGGCTCCTAATTTAATATCCTCCAAAATACACAGAATCATTCATTTCATAACGTTATCAGAGGCTCACAAAGGACACGCGTTAACACTCAGTAGTTTCATTTGGATTACTGCATTATGAGAAGTTCAGGCTTTCAGGACGCGGTTTGTTTCTTTTTATTCTGCTGCGTCTTCTCTGAGACGAAGCAGTGAAGACAAAACAGAGAAACACGTCTGTCACAAGCCGGACCGTCCACCGCAGAGAGCCAGAGACAGAGCTTTCTCTCCAAATTTCAAAAGACAATCTGAACAAGACACAGTCGTTTTTATCTGACAGAGAAGAGGATTCATCTCAGATTCAGAGGAGAGAGGTCCATCAGAGCTGCAGAGCACACAAACAGACGAGGAAGAGGAGGAGAAGTTTGCCTCATGATTCACTTTAAAAACAGATAAAAGCCACAAAGGTTTAGAGGAAAAGGAACGACGACGGGAAGAATTTGAATTTTAAAAAAGCACTTTATTAAAGCCGGTCGTACTTCAGCAGCCACATTAGGAAAGAATGCATATGACAGAGGAAAAGGCACTCTGCATGAAAAATTCACGAGACAACAAAAAGCAAAACAGGCTTAAAAGCAAGTGATGAAGTGCCATCATCATTTAGTTTCTCTGTCCGTGATTGGAGGAGGAATAACGCAGCGAAGAAAAGTTTCTCTCAGGAGGAGACGGGAGCTTTGAGGAGGACAGAGTCAGAAAGAAAAATGTTTCTGCATCCAGGTCATGGAGTTAGAGTCTGATATGTCACTTTATGGGTTTACAAAGACCACAGACCACACAAACACAGATCCCTGACGAGTTTCTGACTGTCAGGAAACAAACTGGAAGAATCAGCAGCTTTCAAGCAGACGTGATGGATTATTTCTGTACAGTAACTCCTTCCAGCCTGAGACACAGTCAGAGGTGAACTGACAGCGCGCTGAAAAGACAGTGTTTCTCCTTATTTCACAGAATCATCTAAAGTGTCAGAGGGACCACTTTGTCCACAAGAGGGCGCCACATAAACACACAGTTTCTTCAAAGAGCGTTAACCCTTTAGTGTTTGGCTCAGCAGTTTTCGCCACGGTCACCGTCAACCTCATTTTCTGCAACTAGGTTAAAGTGTGCTTCACTTAAAACTCCAAGATTTTGAATTTTATGTTAAAAAGGGGGGAGGGGCGACATTTGTTTGGTAAAATTAGTTAAATTTAGTTCTTTCTTTATTATTATTTTTATTATTCAATGGTATTAAATCATTATTAAATTGCTATTTTGTATTTGAGTGATTCTATAACCAGGGGTAAATTTTAGGTTAACAAAAAAGTGGAAAAATCTGCTTTATTTTCTTCTAGTCTATTTGTTTGCAAAGTATATACCTGGAATATACTAAAAATAGTGTATTATTTGTCAGCTGTGTTATGAACAAAAGTTGTGACTATTTTTCCACATAGGTCCATATCGTTCTGAATTTAGAGTTATTCAACATTTCTCTGTCAGACTAAGCTCCCTAGAAATGTCCCCCATTTATCCCATCACAGTTTAGACAAAATTTTAAATAATTACAGCTCAAAAATTACATGTAAAACAGAACGTAAATTTGAAAAATAAATAAATAAAGATCTTTTTTATTTTTTTATTTTTTTTATTTTATTTTATTTTATTTTTTTTGGGGGGGGGGGGATTTGAAAGGGTGCAACATTTAACAAAAAGAAAAAAAAACTATTCTGTAAAATTTGAAAATTAAAACCATTCTGAATTTTGAAAAATGAATATCAAAAATTTGCAAAACACAAAACTTTGAAATTTCAAAAATTAAAAAAATTAAAATAAAATTTGAAATTTTAAAAAATGTAAAAAATAAAAATACATTTTTAAAATTAAAAAAAAAAGTTGAAAATTTGATAGGGTGCAACATTAACAAAAATAGAAATCCAAATTCCGTAAAATTTGAAAATTAAAACCATTCTAAATTTAAAAAAAAAAATGAATATCAAAAATTTGCAAAATTTCACAAAACTTTGAAATTTCAAAAATTAAAAAAAAAAAAAAATAAAATTTGAAATTTTAAAAACTTTAAAAAATAAAAATGAATTTTTTAAATTAAAAAAAAAAGTTGAAAATTTGATAGGGTGCAACATTAACAAAAGTAGAAATCCAAATTCCGTAAAATTTGAAAATTAAAACCATTCTAAATTTTTAAAAAAATGAATATCAAAAATTTGCAAAAATTTCACAAAACTTTGAAATTTCAAAAATTAAAAAAAATAGAAATAAAATATGAAATTTTGAAATTTAAAAAAATATATATATTTTTTTATAATAATAATGATAAAAATTAATTTGCAGAAATTTAACATTTTCAAAGGTGTACCTGAATTTGATAATATAATATTGCTTAACTCCTCATTTTTTGTTGTTTGCTTATGTCTTCCCACTTATCAACCATGTATATTAATCCAGCACGTTGTCAGTTAAATGAATCCATCCACAGAATTAAAATCAGTATTTTCTTCCAGATGAGTCTTTTTGTAGATGTAGTTATCTTCCCAGGGCTGTAAAACTTGAGGTTAGCCACAGGTGCATGGAAAGTTGGTGGGCTGCTGATGTTGTAGGAGGTGAAGTGGAGCGGTGGCAGGCTTTATTGACAGATGGGATGAAGATTTAGTTCAACTAAATGTTAACACAGGATTTTATTTAGTGTCAGTGTCTTTAATCATCAATATCCTCTGGAAGAAAAATAACTATTCTTTATTTCATGAATATTTTTTAAATCTACAAGGAGCCACTGTAGAGGAGTCAAAGGGCCACAGGTTGAACACCCTTGCTCATGATGGGTCGTAAAGCGTAACATTGCATCTATTTTTTCACTCTTAGAGAAATCAAAAACATCCGGTTTTAAAATTTGCAAATGTGTGTCTGCACCTGAGCTCAAATCTAGGACGAATGACGCTGGTGTTTCTTCTGTTTGACCCTGTTTTATAATCAGATCTGAAGAACAATTCAACACATGTGGTCCTGGTAGAGCAGCGCTTTGATCAGTGCAGCTGTGACCGCTCCTCTTCAGTCATCAGCCGGTGTGAAAACGCACCAGGTGAGCTCCACATCCAATTTGGTCTGAGCTGGGAAGGTGGAGAAGGACCATCTGATGCCTCTTGAATATCAGGTAGCAGCAACAGGAAATGAAAGAGTGCTCTTACATCCCCTTTGATCCATAGGTACAGTAATTTATCTGTGTTTTCTGAAACGTACCGAGCAAAGAAATGATCTTTGTGCCTGTGCTGCTCAGGTCGAGGAGTGCAGGCACACAGATACAGCCGCTAAGCCTCCAGTGCCCCCACAGCAATATTTTATATGAAGTCAAACACTGGTCTCAGAACAATAAACCTTCAGAGGTATCATCATTAAAGAAATACAAAAAGCAGCGCTAACAGCGCCCCGCCTCCCACGGTTTCCCCCGCTGCAGGAACGGCTCCCCAGATGACGGATCTGCTGACCCTTTAGCCGCCGCATCAATCAGCCTCATTATCCTGACCGCTGCCCGCCTCCTGGAGGAGACCTAAAACCTAACCGCTTGTAAAAGAAAATCTGCTTCTGAGGCAGATTTTAATGCTCGTCTGTTCCCACACCAACGCTCCCAGCGCTGACTGCACGGCCCGAAGATGCAGGAACGTTTTCAATATGGATAAAAATACCCAGGCCACCGAGCACGCTCAGAGAGAGCAGAGGAGGAGACGGTCTGAGTTACTCTGTGTTCACTTCATTTGATTTTTCAAGAGAAGATGTGTGAAGGTTCAGTTCGTAAAAAACAAGCTAAAGGCCGCAACGCAAGTTAAAAGCTCCTACACGACCTAAAGGCTACAACATGAGCTAAAGGTTGCAACACAAGCTAAGGGGTAAAACACAAGCTAAGGGGTAAAACACAAGCTTAAGACTAAAACATGAGCTAAAGCCTAAAACACTGGCTAGAGGCTCAAACACAGACTAAAGGCTAAACACAAGCTAATGGCTAAATACATGCTAAAGGCTTAAACACGAGCTTAAGCCTACAAACGCACACTTAAACACTGGCTAGAGGTAAAAACACAAGCTAAAGGCTAAAATATAGGCTAAGGGCAAAAAACACAGGTTAAATGCTAAAATAGCAATCCTAAGGCTAAAACACAAGCTAAAAGCTCCTACACGACCTAGAGGCTACAACATGAGCCAAAGGCTGCAACACAAGCTTAAGACTCAAATATGGGCTAAAGGCTAAAACACAAGCTATATGCTAAAATATAAGCCAAAGGCTTAAACGCAGACTGTAGGCTAAAACATAAACTGAATGCTAAAATAAGGGCCAAAACACAAGCTAAAGGCTTAGACATGGGCTTAATGCTTAAACATGGACTAAAGAGTTAAGGCTAAAACATGGGCTAAAGGCTAAAACACGAGCTAAAGCCTAAAACACAGATTAAAACACCGATAAAGGCTTAAACACAGACCAAAGGCTAAACACAGGCTAAAGACTCAAATATGGGCTAAAGGCTAAAACACAAGCTAAAAGCTCCTACACGACCTAAAGGCTACAACATGAGCTAAGGGGTAAAACACAAGCTAAGGGCTAAAACGTGAGCTCAAGCCTCAAACAAAGACTAAAGGCTAAACACAAGCTAATGGCTAAATTCATGCTAAAGGCTAAAACACGAGCTTAAGCCTACAAACGCACACTAAAACACTGGCTAGAGGTAAAAACACAAGCTAAAGGCTAAAATATCGGCTAAAGGCAAAAAACACAGGTTAAAGGCTAAAATAGCAATCCTAAGGCTAAAACACAAGCTAAAAGCTCCTACACGACCTAAAGGCTACAACATGAGCCAAAGGCTGCAACACAAGCTTAAGACTCAAATATGGGCTTAAGGCTGAAACACAAGCTTTATGCTAAAATATAAGCCAAAGGCTTGAACACAGGCTATAGGCTAAAACTTAAACTAAATGCTAAAATAAGGGCTTAAGGCCAAAACACAAGCTAAAGGCTTAGTCATGGGCTTAAGGCTTAAGCACCGATCTAAAGCTAAAACACAAGCTCAATGCTTAAACATGGACTAAAGAGTTAAGGCTAAAACATGGGCTAAAGGCTTACCTAAAGCTAAAATATGAGCTAAAGCTAAAACATGAGCTAAAGGCTAAACATAGCTTGTTTGACCTTTATCTTCTGAAGGACGTGAGCTGACTCTCTGATTTACCAACATCTTGTTTCCTGAGGTTTAATGAAACCATCATCACTTTCCTCTCCTGCAGCAGGAAAACAAACATTCCTGTGTTACTTGAAACATCCACACGGAGCCGTAATGACACCAACACTTTGTGACAGTGATTAAAAACACTTGGAGTGAATTTGTTAATTTATCTGATTCGTTTGGTTTGTTCTTTTCATAAAGGTCAAAGTTGGTGCAGATTTCCCTTTAGCTCCTGAGATAAATCTGTCAAATTGGAGCCCCTGCTGTGTCAGCATGGCTTCCCTTTGACTTGTAACACCAATAGAAGCCACTAAGTGGCAGTAGTGTGTAGGTAGTGTTACAGAGGAAGGAGGTACATGAACACAGTTTCTGATCAAGATATTTTTAGTGGGTTCAGCCCCAAAAACTTCATTTCTCACATTTTACAACCAAGAAACATCTCTGGGTGGATTTAAAGTCTCGGGATTTTGATCTTTCAGTCGTCATCAGAGTAAGCAGGCAGCCAAAACTACAAATCAGCAAACAGCAGCAGCAGCAGAAGAGCACAGAGAGTAAAAGATGAAGATGCAGACAAAGGCTTGAGGGTGATGGAGGTTGAAGTGAAACAAAAGGATCTGATTATTAAAGCGTTAAAGAGGGTGATGTTGGGGAAATCATAGAGGTGAAGGTAAACATTAAAGGTCGGTCGAATAAGAGCTAGAGAAGAGTGAGAGATCCTGATGCTGACAAAAAAAGAAAGAAAGTAGAAAAAAGCTGCATTTGTCAGTTTACACTTCAGAAACCACAGCAGGTGTAAAGAGAAGAGCAAGAGTGACATCTAGTGGAACGGAAGTGGAACAGCAGCTGAGCTGTGTTTCTTACAATCTACCTCTTCCTGTTTCCTCTTTCTGTCATCATGGACAGTCTAAACCATAATCGGAGATTCAATTTAACTTTATTGACATAAACAAACAAACAAAAATCTGGTTAATACAAGAAATCAACGACTTATCTTTCAGGGTCAAATATTTCCAACATTCGTCTTCAGAAAGAGCTCAAAGTACAAGAGAAAAAACTTAGTTTTCTTTTTATCTGGAGTTAAATCTAACAATGAGAGGACTTTTTTTAGTTATAAAACTCTCTCTAAATATTTAAATGCAGATTCTTTTAGTCGTTCAAGTGGCTCAGTTTTGATCATCTGACTTTTTTCTAATGTTGGATTAAAAAATATTAAGCTCAGAAAATATTTTCTGCTCACACTTAAATGTTTTCATCCTGAAAAGTCGTATTTTGCATCACAGTTGTTGTTCAATAGCAAACATGTCAACATATGAGTTTATCCCAAACATACATTCACACAGTCCACATCAGTCCAGATCCTAGACCAGAGGATGTGTTCACAGTATTCAGGTCAGCTCAGGGTCTCCTCCTGCTCAGCAGCAGTTACTGGCCTCCTGTGTCTGTTTCTCCCCTCCCAGCCACAGGGGGGCGCTGTTTATCTTGGGGTTCTGGGGCCTGGTCCCCTTCCCGTCACCCTGCATCCCTCCGTCCTCAGTGGCCACACGTTTGTGGATCTCAGAGGCCATGGTGAGGAAGGCCTTCTCCACGTTCTCCGAGCTCTTGGCGCTCGTCTCCAGGAAGGGGATCTTCAGGGACGAGGCCAGGTCCTGGAGAACGAAACCGAAACTTAAATAAACAGAAAAATCAGCAAATTTCAAGTCTGGATCATGAAAAAAAAATGGTACTATGACAAATTTGTCAGCTCCAGCAGATAGATTATACCTCCGAGTAAAAGTTTCAGATTGTTTTTCTATTTTGAGGCATCCAGTCCTGTTTTCTGGTGTTTAAAGAGCGCGCTGAGGGATGTCAGGGGTTGTTTAAAGCAGGGCCAGCGTTATGGGTGGCCCCTAAGGTCCCAGGCCCACCCTAAACTTTTCTGTTTCATTTCTTTCATTTTGCACTTTTCTATTTTCTTTCTATTTTCTTTCTTTTTAATTTTTTTTTCTTTTCCCTTTTTTCTTTTTAACTCTTTTTCCTTTTGAACTATTTTTTCATTTTAACTATTTTTTATTTTTTATTCTTTTTTATTTTTTATTCTTTTTTCTTCTTTCTTTCTTTTTTCTTCTTTCTTCTTTTTTCTTTTGAACTTTTTTCTTTTAAAACTATTTTTTCTTTTTATTTTTTCTACTTTTTTTTCTTTCTTCCTTTTTTCTTTTTGACTATTCTTTCTTTTTAACTATTTTTTCTTCTTTTTCTTTTTTCTTCTTTTTTTTTCTTTTTTCTTCTTTTTTCTTTTTCCTGTTTCTTCTTAATTCCTTTTTACTTTTTATTTTTTCCTCTTTTTTCGTTTTTTGCCTTCTTTTTTCTCTTTTCCTTTTTCCTTTTTTCTTCTTTTTTCTTTTTTGTCTTTCTTCTTCTTTTTTATCCTTTATCCTTTTTTCCTTTTCCTTTCTTTCTTCTTTCTTTTTTTCTATTTTTCATCTTTTTTCTAACTTTTTACTTTATTCTTTTTTCTTTACTTTTTGCTTTGTCTTCTTTATTATTCTTTTTTCTTTTTGATGTTCCGTTCTTTTTCTCTCTGTCTTGTTTTTATATTCATAATATATTTTTTAACATTTTATCAGTTTAAAAAAAAAGGGTGAAATTTTATCACTTCCTGTTTGATTTGTTAGCATTAGATGCTCTGTCTATGTAAAATTAGCCATTTCATCAGTCTGCTGGAGAAATAAAAAAGTTATAAAACATTCAGCTTCATGTGGGTGGGATCAGAAAATTATTTTGGTAAAGACTGTAGACCATTATTTGTTTTTAATATTATATTTTTTTTTATATCCATGGTTAATGTCCTTTCTTTTACAGCTTAAAATGCAGAAATGCAAATAAAGGTGGAAAAGGAACCAAATCTGCTCTTAAACCAAACTTAGAAACATCGATATATTGACAGTCATTTTTACCAATTGAATTAATGATCTACAAACTTTGTTACTCCAGGCCCAGCCAAAATTTGTCTGGCCCACCCAGAGCTGAAATCCTGGCTCCGCCCCTTGTCCACAGGTGTGTGGTGGTGAAGCGTGGAGCCCGTTACCTGTCCAGTGGCAGCGTCCACCACTTTCTTACTAACGAGGTCGGACTTGTTTCCCACCAGCAGCCTGGAGACGTTTTCACAGGCATAGCGATCGATCTCGTCCAACCACTGCTTCACGTTGTTAAAGGACTCCTGTGGAGAGAAGACGAGGAGGAGGAGGGTTAATGTTCACCCTCTCCTTCAGCTCGATGCTGTGACAGAAACACTGACCTGCTCTGTGACGTCGTAGACGATGATGATGCCGTGAGCTCCTCTGTAGTAGCTGGAGGTGATGGTTCGAAACCTCTCCTGACCCGCCGTGTCCCACTGAGGAGCACAAACCACAGATCAGACGCTGCCCACAGCAGGATTCAGCTACAGACGTTTTCTATCAGAGCTTACGATCTGCAGCTTCACCGTCTTCCCGTCCATGTCGATGGTCCTGATCTTAAAGTCCACGCCGATGGTGGAGATGTAACTCTCGGTGTACGTGTCGTCCTGGGAGACATGTGACAGGTCAGCTAACGATCATTAGCTCTCTGCTTCACACGCTAAGGCCAAAATAAACAGTCGGCCTACCGCAAAGCGAAGGAGCAGACAGGACTTCCCCACCCCAGAGTCTCCGATCAGGAGCAGTTTGAAGAGGTAGTCACTGAGAACGACGGACACACAGGAAGAAATAAAAACATGTACAGAAAGAGGAAGCTGTTCAGTTTATCTACAGATAGTTAGCTTCATCAGTTAGGATCCAAAGATAGACACAAGGTTATTCTCACTTATTACACACCTCTTTATTCCTTACAAAAACTGAATCTTCTGAGCTTGTTGGTCAATAATTTAGGCGTCGTCAAGTGAATTTGGCTCATACCGAGTCTCATGAGACATTTTTATTAAAAATGAGACATAAAACCTGCTTAGATAGTAATTTCTGCAGCGTAGTTTCAGACTCAGTAAGTTGCTGACTCAGAAAAATGCTAAAAATCAAAACTGACAAGGTTCTTTCTCCTTTAAATCCACAAAAAAGATGTGAATACAGGATTAATTTGTGCATGTGGTTATTTCAGGTTGTATTTATGCTTGTTGAAGACGCATGAAGTGGTCTCTGGATGTTTTCCCTCGTGTAGGATGAGCTTTGGTCGTCTAATTTATAAACCACTTTGAAAATCCATTGGCAGATTTTTTATTTGTTACAGCAATTTAGACATTGTTTTGTCTTTGAATAACTTAAAAGAAGATGTTTTTCTGGACTGACTCTGGACTCAGGTGAATGTGGCTCATATTAAGTCTAATAAGACAGTTTTTACTTAAAAAAAAGACAAAAAACTTGATGAAATTAAAAAAAAAAACATGACTAGAAACTAAAAACAAACCATAAAACACTAAAACAGGAGCAGAGTCTCGAGCTGGGCTAAAAACCAAGGAACAAAAATCGGTTTAAAGACGAGTTTTAAAATCTGAGGTGTTGCGCCATGTCATCAGCTTCAGACATGGATAAACAAACCTGCTTCACAGATAGAGTTATAGACAAGTTACTCCACACTAAGGCCTCGTTAACGCAGCAACGTTTCCCTCCAAAATGCAAAAACCTAGAGGAAAAAAATCTGGGTTTACACAGAAATACTGAGGAACTGAAAACGCTGTAGTGAGCATGCCAGGCCTGTAGGTGGCGCTGTAACTTTCCTGTCCAGAAGCAGCTTTTGGTAGATCTCCTCTGAAGTAGAGTTGGGCTGATCATCTGGTGTGTTGGTAGTCACAAACACACCAAGCCAAAAAAAGCCGTTTTACTATCAGCACACACTGTAGGGGGGGTGAATTTTTTTCTGACTCAGCCGTTCAGAGGATATTAAGATCGCAAGCACCCCCAATCAGAGGCACAGCTGAGGGTCACATGACCGACAGGCGCCCTATAGCTGTACACAAAGCCCCTGCCACTACCAATATGGCCGCTATAGCTGATCTGCTTCATTTTCTGTTTCAGAAACAGACGGGTAAAGTCGGGGAGACTACTTCCATGTTTTTTACAGTCTATGGTGAATGCCAAGAGCAGAAGTGGAGCAACAGATGCTCATTTTGTCAAAGACAGCAGATTGAGCAGCACAAGATCAACATGGTAGATCACCACAATCGTAACAACGAGACTGTTGGATGCATGAAAAGTAAAACTCTGGAGGCTGTTTTCAAAAGTATGTGTTTTAGGTCGCCTAAAACACTGTTTTTGACAGGCCGGATAATACTTAAGTGTTTTATCCTAAAATCGTTGTTGTGTAAACGGCCTCCAAGTCCCAGGCCAAAGGAGCAGAATTCCCAAAAATCCCTTTTCCCATTTTTAATTGATTGCAGAGATAGTAGAGCTGAGACAAAATGTTGGCGTGTCGATTCGGTTTAGATGTTAATTCTTCAAGAATTTACATTTTTACATCCAACCCAGCTTATAAACAAAAACTAGAATGAAGGATTCAAATTTGAAAAAAAGAGTCTACCAACGTTACATGATTTGTTTTAAAAACTAAAACTAAACTACAGTGAAAGACCATCGTAGCTTAAGATGACACCTGCAGTTATCTCATTAACACCTAGCTCTGCTCCTCCGTTCAGGCCTCTGAACTGTGCTGAGCATCAAACAAAACCACGACTTTGCAAAGAATCTGCTCATTTCTGAAATTTTTCTGGTATTTTTACAATTATTTAGTAAAATGTAGTTATTAAATATTGCATAGATTGGCTGTTAGATCACTCAACCAAAATAGGGGAGCTTCAGAGCAAAAACTACAGAGTTACACTTCCACCTGTCCCAGACTACAATACCCATCAGCCACTGGGGCCTAGTGATCCAAATGCAAGTTGCTTGACATGCAGGAAACCAAGCTTCAAAGCTTCTGGTTGAAATTCAGGAGGATGAAGCTCTGATAACTTGATAAGTTCAGAGTTAACACAGACAGAGACTGTCAGTGTTAAAGAGCAGGTGTCAGCGTCAAATATCCAACGTTTACAGCTTCAAACAGACACTTACTATTCAGGGTTCATGTTGACGTCGATCCAGATCACAGCGCAGAACAAAAACTGAGTCCTGAAGTTAGAAACGCAGCGTCTATCGGTCTGTGCTGCTGCGTCGAGCCTCTCTGTGTCCGTGTGTGTCTGTCCTTTGGAGCTGCCTGCCGTCCGTCCTCCCGTCAGCCCGAGCTGACTGGTTCAGAGGCATTATTTATTAATAAAGTCCAGCTCGGGTTACAGCGGGGACAGCACCTGGACCTCAGACAAACGCACGCACATGCACTCACTAACAGTCTGCAGCGCTGTGCACACCTCAGACCTTCACCTGAGCTGGTTTTAGCTTCATTTCTCTGCGGTTTGATGTCAGCAGGGATCTGTTAACGAAGGGTGAGGGGAGATCTGTTCCTGTTTCTGTTTTTGGTCTCTACGTCTGACGTCAGCAGCAGATCTCCCAAACACACAACAGGAAGTAGCTCCAGACATGCTGGTTCGACCCCGAAAGGAAGAGCGACAAACACTGGAAGCATCCTCACTTCCTGTGTGACGGCTGTGTCGTGTTTTTCGCGCTGTATCTCGCCGCTATGCCGTCCAGCTTTTGCGTAGCTGACGCAGCTTTCAGCATCCAGCTGGATTATGGTTTCTGCACAAACGTGACACACAGCGAAGAGACGAGAGAACGACTTTTATACTTTTAACACTCCTAAACTGCAGGGGGCAGTGTATCACAAATGCACATCTACCACAGTACTTCACTAGAG
The DNA here is from genome assembly GCF_033239565.1 of Halichoeres trimaculatus. Lineage (NCBI taxonomy): Eukaryota > Metazoa > Chordata > Actinopteri > Labriformes > Labridae > Halichoeres > Halichoeres trimaculatus. The sequence continues at coordinate 36,877,074 of NW_027437188.1, forward strand.
AAGAAGAAGTTTTTTACACTTTTTACAACATTATTTTGCCAATTCCTCATCTTTGACCAGTGTTGCGTCATCTCACGCTTCGTCACATGGTTATCACGAGGTCGCCATGCCATGAATCACATCAATGCCTGGATTTTTTGTACTTTTGACACTAGGAGCTCCTGCTTGTTTGTGCGTCTTCATGTCGAAGTTTGAAATTTTCAGAGGTGCACATTGTGGGAAGATTGCGCTTGAAGGGGCAGGGCTTGGCCCTTTGAAGTCATGCAGACCTCTCTAAAAGCTGATTCATGCTTGACACGTTGGACAAATGACGTCGTTTTCACACCTACGCCCCCTTGCACTGTCCATTTCACGCAGAAAATTACCGTGTCGCGCACACTTGAAAATTTCTAACCGGCCGGACGGAGCCACACGGACAACATGGCAGAAGAACGGGATGTCCTAATGGCCGAAGTGCAGAAATACAGGCATCTGTTTATCTCTTCACACAGAGATCACAGTGATAACTCAGTGGGAAATGGCGTCGAATTGCAGCATCCCTCGGCAGAGAGGAGGAATCAGTTAAAATCAATCAATCAATCAAACTTTATTTATAAAGCACTCTTCATGCACAATAGTGACAAAAGAAAAAACAAAACAAAACAAACAAAAAATAATGATAATAATCAAAAGTGACCTGATAAACACACATAAACATAAACATCATACAAATTAAAATGTTAAACTCACTATAAGAAAACAAAACAAAAGAGTAAAGCAGTAAAAGAGAAACGATGTAAAACTAAAACTTTAAGATACAAAATTCAAAAGCTGAAAGTAACAGTGCAGTAAATGAGAAGATAAATTATTAGGTTAAGACACATAAAAAGATAAATATATATTTAACCAGAGGTTAGGATCCAAACTCAATTAGATAAATAGATAAAGAAGTAAAACTTAGTTGAAAGCAAGACTAACAAGTTAACTTTTAAGTTTGGTTTTAAAACAACCTGGAAAAATCTTCAGACTGATATGTCATGATGGAAACAAAGGCAAACTTCTTTGACTCTCCTTTAGTACTCTGGTAGACGTACGTTTGTGATACTCCGCCCCCTGCAGGTTGGGAATGGACACCAACAGATGCCACCATTAAAAGCATGAAAGCCTCACGCGATCACATGCACCCAGCATAAACTAATTTCTGTCTTTACTTACTGGCTGTGGAAACACAAACAAGATCAGGCTTCACTGATCCAACCCGTACCAAACCGGACCACTTGGTGGAAACGGGGCTTTAGAAAAAACCATCAACCAAGTCTACGTTTTCACACATGCACAGCCTATGTCTACCAAAACAAAAGCCTCAGAGCTGCACAGAGCTGCACAGAGCTGCACTCAGCGTTCACGGCTCTGTCCTGTTGTTGTGCACGTGCTCAGTGCAGCCATGCAGCTGATCATTCATCTAATGAGAGCAGAGCTGAAGCATGCTGGGAGTAAAACATGATCTCTGCACTTTGTTGGCTTCAGGAAGTCTTTATCGATGCATCGTTTCATCTTTTCAAAACAAAAGTTTTCAAGCTTCTGTGTCATCCCTTATTTTCATCTCCTCTGTCGTCTCCTTCTTTCTTTCCTTCCTGGTCAATTTTGGCCTTCTCTAACTTTCCTTTCCTGCCTCCTCATCTCCTCTGTTTCAGTTTTTCATCTTATTTCCAGATTTTTCCTTTCCTTTCCCCTTCTTTGTTTCCTTCCCTGTCATCTCCTTTCCTTCCCTTGCATCAGTTTCATCACATCTCATTCCAGTTTTCTTTGCCTCCTTTTTCTTTTCTGCCTCTCAACAGTTTTCCCCCCTTGGTTCCTTTCCTCCTCTCCTCTTTTCTAATCTGCTTTCCTTTCCTTCCCTCCTCACTCCTCCTCCTCTCCTCCTTTATTTTTGGGAGCACAAAGCGAAAGTGATGCAGCATAATTCACGGCCTGATTCCCGTGTGTGACCCTGTGGTCACGGGAGCGAGCAGGGAGCAGGGGATTGTGGGATACGCGATGGCTGAGCAGCTGTGATGGGGTCAAGGGTCAGAAGCCCTGACGACGGCCTGTTGCCGGGGCAGAGGCGGTGGCGCGGTGGTTGCCAGGGCAGAGGCAGGCTTTGTGGAGCTCCCGATGGAGCATGGAGGTGGGAAAACTGGGGGAAGGGACGGAGAGAAAGAGGAGACATAAAGAAGGAGGAGAGAAAGGAGTTGACAAAGGGAGGGAGGGTTAGAAAGCAAGAGGAAGGGTGGGAAAGTGAGAGGAGAGAATAAGAAGAAAGGAAAATGAAGCTGTTCCCTGAACGTGGAGGAAAGAGAAGACGAGAAGAAATCAGCTGAAGAAGAAATCAGCTGGATGATGTAGACACACAGGAGAGAAACATGAAGACTTTCACATCGGCACACGTTTATCGAGCTCAGATCAGCTGTTTGTGGCTGCACCTCTAAAATTAATTTACTGACTGAAACATCCATAAAAGTTACTTCATGAAGCTTTATTCTGACACATTTTCTTCCCCTAAGTCCAAACACTTTGTTCTCAGTTTTTCCTCTCACATGAGTTTGATAAAAAGTGAAGTCACTAAGAATCCAGAAAAGACGATTTGTGCTCTGAGACGTGTCTGTAACGTGTAACGTTAGTGAATCCTGGTTCTGTCCTACCAGAGCTCATCTACCAACTCCAACCTCACCAAGCAGAGCTAACGTAACCTGGCTCTTCATTTTATTGATAGACTCTCAAGTTTGAACAGACCACTGCAGAATAACTGCTGACTGTGGGTTGGAGCCAACATTAGCACAAACAGATAAACCTGAGTTTAGCCTTTAGCTCCTGTTTTAGCCTTTAGCTAGTGTTTAAGCCATTAATTGTGTTTAAGCCTTTAGCTGGTGTTTAAGCCTTTAGCGTGTGCTTTCGCCTATAGCTTGTTTTAAAGCCATTAATTGTGTTTTAGCCTTTAGCTGGTGTTTAAGCCTTTGGCTCATGTTTTAGCCTTAAGCTTGTTTTGTAGCCTTTAGCTTGTGTATAGGCCTTTAGTTTGGGTTTGGGTTTGAGTTTTTAGCTAGTGTTTTAGCCTTTAGCTTGTGTTTTATCCTTTAGCCTGTGTTTTAGCCTTTAGCCTGTGTTTAAGCCTTTCATATTTTAGTCTTTAGCCTGTGTTTTAGCCTTTAGCCTGTGTTTAAGCCTTTCATATTTTAGTCTTTAGCTTGTGTTTTAGCCCTCAGCTTGTTTTTCAGCCTTAAGCTCATGTTTAAGCCTTTAGCTTGTTTTGTAGCCTTATGCATCTGCATAGGCCTTGAGCTTGGGTTTGGGTTTTTAGCTATTGTTTTAGTCTTTAGCTTGTGTTTAAGCATTAAGCTTGTGTTTAAGCTTTCAACTCATATTTAGCTATTAGCTTGTGTTTGGGTTTGAGTTTTAACTAGTGTTTTAGCCTTTTGCCTGTGTTTAAGCCTTTCATATTTTAAACTTTAGCTTGTGTTTTAGCCCTCAGATTGTGTTTCAGCCTTAAGCTCATGTTTTAGCCTCAAGCTTGTTTTGTAGCCTTTAGCTTGTGTATAGGCCTTAGCTTGGGTTTGGGTTTTTAGCTAGTGTTTTAGCCTTTAGCTTGTGTTTTATCCTTTAGCCTGTGTTTTAGCCTTAAGCCTGTGTTTTACCATTTAGCTAGTGTCTCAGCCTTTAGCTTGTATTTTAGCCTTTGACTAATTTTTTAGCCTTTAGCTTGTTTTGTAGCCTTTAGCTTATGCATAGGCCTTAGCTTGGATTTGGGTTTTAGCTTGCGTTTTGGCCTTTAGCTTGTGTTTAAGCCTTTAGCATGTGTTTAAGCTTTAAGCTCATATTTAGCTACTAGCTTGTGTGGTATTTTTTAGCTTGTGTTTGGGTTTGAGTTTTAACAAGTGTTTTAGCCTTTTTCCTGTGTTTAAGCCTTTTATATTTTAGTCCTTAGCTTGTGTTTTAGCCCTCAGCTTGTGTTTCAGCCTTTAGCTCATGTTTTAGCCTTTAGCTTGTTTTGTAGACTTAAGCATGTGCACAGGCCTTGGGCTTGGGTTTGTTTTTTTTTGCTATTGCTTTAGCCTTCAGCTTGTGTTCAAGCATTTAGCTTGAGTTTTCTCCTAAAGCCTGTGTTTTAGCCTTTAGCCTGTTTTCTAGACCTTAGCCTATGTTTTAGCCTTTAGCCTGTGTTTTAGCCTTTGGCTCATGTTTTGGCCTTTAGCTTGTGCATAGGTCTTTAGCTTAGGTTTGGGTTGGGTTGTTAGCTAGTGTTTTAGCCTTTAGCCTGTGTTTTAGCCCTTTGACTCATGTTTTACCCTTTAGCTCATGTTTTGCTTTACTGAACCGTGCTTATGTATTACCTGAAGCCTGATTTTCTTCACATAGTCATGGTTTATTTTTAATGCTGAGCCGACGTGGCAAACAGGATCTTTGAGCACAGGAACCAGGGATGGAGAAAATAAAAAACATCAGGGAGTTTTTTTCTTTATTTGGTGTTTTTTAAAAGTTTAAAAGTTTTTCCTTTCAGTCTCCACAGCTTCTCTTTGTAAGAAAAGTTGTTTTATGGTTTGAATCTTTGTCGTGATTCATTTAGTTAACGTGTAGATTCTCCATCACTCTGAGCCTTTGTTTACCACTGACTTACACACAAACCAGGGTGTGTGTGTGTGTTTGGGAGCAGATGTGTGTGTTTGTATGTGTGCTGCAGACAGACTGAAGAGTGTGTGAGTCACTTTGTGTGTGTGTGTGCAGGTCAGTGGCTGGAGTTAAACCCGGTCATTGTTGGAGCGTCCCTGGGGACCTGAGGGAGCGGGGATAAATAGGTGCTTTTCACCATTCACCCTTATTTTACCACGCTCCCTGGCTCCTGCATGTGTGTGAGCGTTTGTTTGTCAGGCAGTGTGTGAGTGTGTGTGTGTGTGTTTGTCTTTGTGACTTTGAAAACATGTTGTGTGCGTCTGTGGGAGTGAGCGCTGGGATCATTGCTGAAAAAAAACACCTGTTTGGAAACAAACAAACAACAACAACAACAACAACAGTGCAATAAAACACGTAAAGTGAGTCGTTCGGTCTTAATGAATCCTGTGTTGAAAGAGAAACTCTGACGAAGGCTGAGCGCGTTATTACCTTGTCTGTTTTTGGTTTTGGATTTTCAAAGCAGAGATTAAAATGTTTGTTGTGACAAATAAAGAAAAGAAAGAAATTTATTTTTGGTGTTTGAGTTTAGCGTCAAAAAAGAGTCAAATGATTCGTTTCTGTGTGTGAGAAAGTGTGAGAGTGTGAGCATGCAGACTGTTGTTGCTATTGACGCAAGATTTATGTGGAGTCACTCCTTCATTTTGCTCTTTTCTGTGTGTGTGTGTGTGTGTGTGTGTGTGTGTGTGTGTGTGTGTGTGTGTGTGTGTGTGTGAGACTGCGTCGGGGACGGCCCTGAGGCCAATTAGAGGACAGATAATTAACCTCATTGAAACTGGAGTCGAATGAAGGCCTTATTGTAGCGAGAGGTTGTGTGTGTGTGTGTGTGTGTGTGTGTGTGTGTGTGTGTGTGTGTGTGTGTGTGTGTGTGTGTGTGTGTGTGTGTGTTTGAGATCCCTAAAACCAGCCTGTCCTTGTGCGTCCTGCCCTCCTCTAAATGATGTGGCGGCTGCTCTGAATCAGAGCAGGAAATGCGCTCTGAGGAAGCGTGGCGCTCTGGACGGCGTCCTTCATTAAGAGAACAAGAAAACGTTTAGAAATCAGATCTTCTGATCTGGGAAATGTTCAAACATGATGCACAGAATGAAAACCATGAATAATTTAATCCATGGGTTGTGTTCTGTACTCACAGCACCTTGTTGGATTGACGCTCTGTGTGTCGAAGGCGGGCTGAGACCCTCTGACGGTGTCAGCTCATGAACACTGTCAGCTACAGGAAGTTTTTCTTTCATCTTATTTTTTTATCCAAACACTTTGTTGTTGTTTTCATTCAGCTTAGAAGCATTTAAAGCATTTATTTATGAGAGAAATACTCTTATATGTACCCCTTTTCTAACACAAAAAGGTGTAATATCCCTTTAACAACACTTTCACACACTTTAATATTCTAGCAAAGCTTCCATAACTTTATTCACAACACAAACATGAAGCTACGCCTGGTTGTGGCATTCAACCTTTAACTTGTATTTGCTACAAAATACTACACAGAAATACTTTCTCACTATCACAAAAACTGCTAGCATTAGCATTGTTAGCGTTCAGACTAAGGCCACGTTTACACAACACCAAAAATGGTCAAATCTGATAACATTTCATTGCGTTTAGATGAGACCGCACTGAGTTTTGTCTGAAAACACAGAGCAGAGCGTTTCAGGGTGAAACGTCACTGCATGTGCACTCGCAGTTTCAGGTGAAGGTTGCGCGCAGCCACAAATTCCAGTTAAGCCATTCCGGTCCAGTTGGTGGCGGTAATGCTCCTCCAGGTTGGATTGCCAACCGTCTCACACGGCAGAAAAAAAGAAAGAACAACCACAACAATGACAGCTGATTTCTGAGTAGCATATATACACATATATATCCACATCGCCACCTACTGGCCTGGCATGGCCTCTACATGTTTGTGATTTGTCCTCTTGGAGTCGTATGCACACGGATCATCATGTAAACGCAGGTGGCTTTCGGAAACGCAAAGGAAGAATCTTTGCTGGAGTCTCCGTGTAAACATGGCCTTAAACTCGTGTTTTCAGACTCCTGTCTAAAAATGATCGTATTCAACAACTTGTGAAAACACAAAGTGCTCAGTGCTAATGTTTTTAAAACTGTTATAGTCTGGTTTTTGTGACTTTTGAGTTCATTTTACTAACTTTTGGCAAGAGAGACACACTTTGAGCTGCTGTTAGCATCTCAGAAGGAATGTTTATAGGCCTTGTGCACAATCGATCACGACGTATATCTGGCTAAAAACTGGGTGGCATGTAAACTTCCAGTCTCCATAGAGCGCCGTGCTAGCGAATGATAATATTAAATGTTTGTCATCGTATTATCCGAAACGGTGCATTATCGTCGTTGCTGTATGGTTATGTTCATGTTTTTAATTTGTCAATCGTCGATAAACGTGACATAAAACCTAATTTTTGACCTCTAATAACTAATGGAAACAAAACTTTCCAGAAAAAAAAGAGGACTTCAATACAAGACAGCCAAATGATATCTTCAAATCACCACAACAATCATACGTGAAGAACATTTCAACCAGGTGTATTCATTTTTAAAGTTTGACCACAGCCCATCTGGAATGACTGGGGAGATGGATTTTTTGACCTATACCGCAGCCAGCCACCAGGGGGAGCAGTTTTTGTGGAGACCTCACTTTGAGCTGAGCAAGATGACGTCCATTTTTTTTACAGTCTATGGTTACGTCACATTTCTGTCGTGTCTAACATGTTTTGTCAGCTTTTATTTTGTAGGAGTGTTGTCTTTAGTTTTACCTCCTGTCCTCGGGTTGATGAAAAAAAAATGGTAACGTTAGTACATAGTAATTTAGAGTGGGAAACAGGAAATGATCTGTAGGAAGAGATGAGGATAACTTCCAACAACACAGGAAAAAGCATCCAAAACTGGATGTTAGCTTTCACCTTCTTCTTCTTCTTCTTCCACAGTGAGATGCTGTTTGACAGGAAACAAGTCTGAATTTGATTTTCTCATTGAGCTCTGGAGTAAATTTCATCCTCAGTGAGACTACAGGGCTTTCCCCTCACAACAAGCTGCTGTTTCACTGGCGGATGGAGGTTTCTCTGATTGGAAAAGTCCACTTCCTCTTTGGCATCAAGTCTTTGTCTCTCTGTGTGGGCCTGTACGGTCTCTTTATTACAGAAAGTGCAGCAGAAACATGTGCAGAGAGTGTTTTTTAAATCCTGTGTTCAGTTATTAACGCGGCTCATCACTGAACGTGGTAATCCTGTTTTTC
>NW_027437188.1:37490000-37660000 GCF_033239565.1 Halichoeres trimaculatus
TGAGACGCTGTGATCCTGCTGCTTCCTCTGAGCTGTGGCTTCGTTATTTCTACTCATGAATGCGTCCGTCTGGTTTAATCACTAACGAAGATGATTTTAACGAGCGCTCTCTGTGCCTTTATCATCAGGATCTGCTCTGAGAGCTGCAGAGATCAGAGAGGAACTAACTTTGTCTAACTTCTGTCATTAATCCTGTTTATTCCTGTTTTCACTCGTATTAAACTGAAGAAATCAAACGAAGCGTCTGCGTGGTCACTCTTCACCTCGTCACCTCTTCACCTCGTCACATCGTTAATGTTTGATCCAGAAATCTGCAACCTCACATTTTTTTTTTTTTTATTCTTAAGCAAAACAAGTGGTATATAGAAACTAAACAAAAAGAGAAGAAAAAAAGAAATTTTGGAAGAGAGGAATAGTACGGAAGCCTATTTCGAAGTAGCTCAATAATTCAGGAAAAAAAAAACTCCTAAAAACAAACCAATAAAAAAATATTAATCAGTAAAACAAAATTAATTACCACAGAAAAAAATTCTCATAAAAACAGAAATAATTATAACAAAAAAACAAATATAATAACTATAAAAAAAACAAACCAATAAAAATATTTTAATCAGAAAAACAAAATTAATTACCACAAAAAAATACTCAAACACAGAAATAATAAAAAAAAAAAAACAATAAAAAATATTATTTAGAAAAACAAAATTAATTTCCCCAAAAAAACCCAAGAAATTACAAGAAATTAAATTACTCTGAAAAACCTGATTTTTTTTTCTTCAAGTGAATGCAATAGGCTTCCGTAGATTAGGACTGAGCAGACAACAAAAACTAAACAATCAGAGACAACGACAAAATAAAATAAATATTTTATCGGGATAAATTGTGAGCGTGTACATGTGTATGTGTTGAGGGCAAAAAAATGATTTTTGGAAAAAAAAAAAAAAAAACTAAAAAAACTAAAAATAAAAAATACACAGATAAAATAGATAAATGAATGAATAGAAATGGTTAATTAATTAGATACTGAAGTCATGATAGCCTTGTGGGATGGCAGTGGCAATAATGATTACAATCACAACACATAACAATAAATATAATTTAAAAAAATGAATTAATAATTATTGTTATAATAGTAATAATAATGATAATATCATAATAATCAAAATAAAAAAAGAAATAAAATAAAAAAGAAAAAAATAATTTAAAAAAGAGCAAGGAAAAAAAAAAATCACATTCTTTAAAGAGGGGGTATTATGTTTCTTTGAGTTTTTATTTTGTCCCTCTGAGGCCCCCGTAGTAGCATTAAACGATTCACAGCTCACAGTAATCTCTGTTTTTCTCTCCCTCATGTTTTAGCTGCTGTCTCTTTAAGGCCAGTTTCTAACAAGTTGATAAAATAAGGGAAACTGGATTAGATCGGAAAACTTTAATCCCAAACTTTATTTATTAACGACAAAGGAAGTTAAAGTTATGAGATAAAGGTAAGTTAATAAAGTCACCGTCTCATAATTTTGATTCTTCTCATGATTAAAACCTGAAGTTTGACTTTTCTTTGCACTGAGGCGAAATATGTGAGATGTAGGAAACTTGTTGAGTAAAGCTTTAAAAGTCAAAATCAGACGCCAGAAATGACCTGAAGATTATTCCAGATATGAGACGAACGTTAAAGGTGATTAAACAGAAATTTATCCTGGAGCTTCTTTTCTCTGAAACATTAAAAAAGAGTCGAGCTGCTGGAAAATGAAGATGTCAGACGAGGCAGGAAATGATGCTTTAAAACGTCCTGTCTCAGTCATATTATGAGACGGTGAGTCACAGTCATTGGATTAAAAGTCAGATTATTAAAGCTGGATTACGTGAAGCAGTTGACCTGGTCTGTGGTTGTTAGCTGACCTAACCGACCTTTCACCTTCACTCACCTGTGGAAACACTTACACTGTTTTAAAGCACCTTGGGTAATTTCTCTTCAAAAGGAAAAAAAGAGAAAATAAATAAAATTAAACTTCTGAAACATTTTAAGATCCCTCTTGCTCAAAAAAAAAAAATTAAGGAAATTAAAAAAAAATTAAAGAGTCTATTTCGCCCCCGTCAAATGCTGAAATATCACCTCACTGAAAAAATAAAATAAAATCAAGCAAGTGTTCCTGTTTTATTCTTAGTGAAAATGTCTAAATATGAGTTAAATTCAGCTGACAGGTCAGAAGAAATTAAAATCCTAATCCACTTTATTTATATAGCACTTTTTGAAAACAGACCGTCTCCATAGTGCTGTACAAAAGAAAAACCATAAAATAAATAAAACATTAAAAAAAACATGAATTAAAATAATAAATAAGATAAAATAAATTAAAAGACACAGAGGAGCACACAACTCAGGCGGTGTTAAAGCCAGAGAATAAAGTGGGCCGTAAGACCAGACTTAAAACAATAAAAAAATTAAAGACTAAAGATGATTAAACTGTTCGTAAAGATCAGAAATCAGCCTGACTGTGTGCTCAGAGAGGATTACTCCACAAGTTTGTTCAAACCATGTGTAAAAACTGTCTTAATACAAGAAACCAAACAGGTTCAGTTTGATTTCCTGATTTTTTAAAAAAGTTTTTATAAATAATTCACACTTCATTTCTGTCTTTAACGCCTGGAAATGAGATTTTTCTGAACCTCTGGCTCATGTTTAGTCTGACAACACTTTGTTTTACTGACAATAAGAGATAAACACTGTAAAAACACTGTTTTCTCTGTGTGTGTGTGTGTGTGTGTGTGTGTACACACCTTTAACCTGAGTGGCCTCAGCCTCCAACCAGCTGCAGACTCTCTGAGGTCGATCATTTCAGGCCTCTGATTGGTCAAAGGTCCCTCACAGCCCCCGTCTCCACGCCACAGCTGACGGACTCTTCCTAAAGGTGTTAATGTAATAAAGGACATTTCTGTCACACACACACACACACACACACACACACACACACACACGCCTGATCAGGAGGAAACAGCTGACTGAAGAGGGGAAACACACTTTTCATCACCTTCAGTGACGAACTGAGTGAAGACGTTTCACTGAAAACTGAGAATTCAACATTTGCTTCATCTGACTCTGTCACTTCTCCTGTTCAGAGGCGTCTGACACACACACACACACACGCACACACACACACACACACACACACGTGGAGCAGACTGTGGAGCTGAAAAAGCTCCTGGTTACATAAGTCTGGTTGATAAATGACTCATAAGACGCTCAGAGTTCGTCTGTTTCTCAACTTAATACTAAGAAGAAGAAAAAGTACAGCTGCTGTGTCACACACACACATACACACACTCTGTCCTACACACACACACACACACACGTTATGAAGATAAGCTGAAGTCTGTGTGTGTCTCCTCCTGACTGTGAGGCTCAGTGTGTCTCTGTCTCAGCTGATCCGGTCCAACCTGCTCCCTGTGGTTCAGGATCTCATGGTGGTTTTCAGCCTCAGGGTCTGACCCTGATGAGGAGTCACGGGATGGATCTGAGGGCGGATCATGGTGATCCTCATGGAGCAGGACAAACAAAGAGCTTTAACATCGATGATCACGTTCTGCAGACACAGACACGGATCAGGGCCTGAAGGGCCTCCCTGACCCCCCAACATCTCTGACCCCCCAACATCTCTGTGTGAGTAAAGCTGAGCACAGCGAGGGACCAGAGCCTCAGGGGGAGAGTCAGTGACAGTGTAACGCTCTGAAACTGAGCAGGAAGAGACAGAGCTTCAGGATGTTTCTTTGCTCCAGAGAAACGAGGTCAGAGAAAGTCCAGGTGGGCTCAGAGAGGAGAGTTTCCTTCAGGTCTGGGCCTGTTTCTCTGGATCCAGGGTCTGGGACGTGCACAGCTCCCAGCAGATTAAACCCTGAAAGTGAAAGTGAAAGTGGTCCAGTCTGCTCCATCTTTATCAATGATCTGCTCTCCACCCGCCCATCCACCTGCCCACAAACAGCTGACCGCTGACAGTAAACACCATCAGCTCTTCTGCTTTGGACTTCCTCAAACCGAGGATCCAGCTTCTGCTTTTCATCAACCTGGACCCAGTTCTCAGACACACCCTGGTTACACACAGAGCCGGGTCTTCCTGAGGACTTCAGGGTCACATGACTCCATCAGAGTGATGAAACAAACAGGAACATTCAGCCCTTTAACTTCACACACAGAGATGATTCAGGTTTTCCTGGACTCAGGGTTTAATCACTGACCGGCTTCTGTGGAAAACCTGGTCCACTTACAGGACGTGACGTACGCAGAGTTACAGAGGGAGAAATAACTTCTTCAGAGGTGATCTCATCCTCTCTGATCATTTCCCATGAATCCCTTCATCACCAGCTCCTGTTGAAATGTCAGGAGGGCAGCGCCAAACCTCCACCATCATCTTACTCTGACCGTTTTTTTTTTCAGCTTGTTAATGTTTTAAACTGTGTAACAAGTGAAAATGATAAAATATTTGTTTTAATTTTACTCCTGCAATTCACTTGATTTCTTTGTGTAAGATTATTTTATTTTATTGGTATTATTTAAAGGTGTATTAGGCTGAATTACTGATACTGACGGACTTATTTTATTTTTTTGGTACTTTCCCTCTGGATGTATACAGTTTTTGATTTGCCACAAAATCAAATAAAGAAAAATAAAATAAATAAATAAATAAATAAATAAATAAATAAATAAATAAATAAATAAATAAATAAAAACAAAATAAAATTAACAATAAAAAAATGAATAACAAAGGCTTAAATGTTTAACTAATTTCATTTTTTTGGGGTACTTTCTCTCTGGATGTATATAGTTTTTTTAATTTGCCACTAAATCAGGTAAAACAAACAAATAAGTAAATAAGTAAATAATGTAAAATAAATAAATAGATAAATATATAAATAAGGGAAATAAATGAATTAATTAAAAACAAATAAATAAGGGAAAATAAATAAATAAATTAAAAACAATAAATAAAGAATGGGAAAATAAATAAAAAAATAAGGGAATATAAATAAATATATTAATTAATAAACCAATAAATAAATAAGGGAAAAATAAATAATAAATTACAACAAAAGAAACAAAAAAAACATGGTCAAAGAGGCTTAAATGTAGATACAAGATTTTTTGACTTATTTTATTTTTTTGATACTTTCTCTTTGGATGTATATAGTTTTTGATTTGCCACTGACTAAGGGAAAATGAGTAAATAAATAATAATAAATAATAAATTAATTAATAAGGGAAAAATAAATATCGGAAAAAAAATAAACAAACAAACAAACAAATAAATAAATAAGAGAAAATAAATTAAGAAATAAATGAGGGAAAATTAATACATTAAAAAAAATTGAAATAAAATAAAGTAAACAATAAAAAATAAATAACAAAAGAAAGAAAAGCATGTCTATGGAGGCTTCAATGTAGATATAAGTTTTAAACTGTGTTCAAAGAGATAAGAAGAAAGCAGTATGCTAGTTAAGTACTTATTTCTTGAATATTGTAAAATTAAACTTAATATGTCTTATTGCACAAATAAAGTACAAATAAAATAAAATAAATAAAAAAAAAAAAAAAAAAAAAAAAATCAGTCTGTGGTGTCAGTCACAAACGAAGGCCAGGAGTCAAATAAACAAACATTTATTTATTTATAATTCTGTGCAATAATACAATGTACAAATAATCTGTAAATATTATAATCCACATCATAGATTAGATTAATTCAACAGAAAATACATTCATGGTCAGTGAAGGCATCAGTCGCTCTGCAGACGCCAGACGTTCAGGGAGGAGAGACGACGCAGCCGAGGTTCGAGCTGAGCGTCGAGGTTTGGTCCAAACTGTTGGAATGAAACTGGATTAAAGCACCAACGCGTGTCCACACTGACGCCACCAGGGCCCGGATCTGGATCAGACTCATCATCAAACTGAAAGAGGACAGGAGGAACGCTGAAGGCTGATTGGTTCCCTGTCTGTAGATAAGCACGGTGCACGGCGTGGAGCAACAAACCCCAAACGCCACAGTCCCTCCACAGACCGTCTGACGCCTCAACACAAGGCTGAAGAAAGAAACACACACGCAGCACGCAGCACGCAGCACGCTGCACGCAGCACGCAGCACGCAGCACGCTGCACGCAGCACGCAGCACGCAGCACGCTGCACGCAGCACGCAGCACGCAGCACGCTGCACGCTGCACGCAGCACGCAGCACGCTGCCCCGTCACTGACAGGAAGGATTACGTCTCCAGAGATACACTGAAAACACACACACACACACACACACACTCACACACACACTCACACACACACAGGCACTTACACCTTGACACGGCTGCTGCCTCTGATTAAAACACTTTGAGAAAGAAGGCTGCTCAGATTCGTCACACACTCCAACATTTAACGAGACAATCAAAGTTTATCCAGAGGTCGCTTCAGTCCCAGCGACCGGCCAATCAGAGCTTATCATGGTCATCATGTGATTGGACAGAGAGTTTCCTGACGCAGCAGGAGAAGTGCAGACGTCTGCTGTCAGTGGGTGTGTCCTCTGCAGCCAGCTGCCAATCAGAGCTCTCCTCACGAGAAATCAGCTGTAGTCACATGACCCCGCCCACCTGCCCACCTGCCCACCTGTCCGTCCATCAGGTGTCCTTATCGTCTGAAAGTGCAACGTGCCGGATGTCCTCCCCGCTCGTCCGGTCTCTGGAATGAGGCGTCTGCACCTCCTCGTAAGGAGGCGGGGGGTTTTCTGGGCTCTGATTGGACAGGAGGGGGTGGTCGCTGCCGTCTGATTGGTTGTTCTGGGTTGACGGTTGACAGCTGGGAGCCTCCTGAGCCAATAGGAGCTGGGTGGGTCCAGGTGCAGAGCAGGCGGGGATGCGCTGCCCCCAGCTGCCGTAGACCGCCTCCTCATAGGAGGGCAGGGAGACAGGAAGTCCGTCCACCATCAGGTCCAGCTGGTCTGAGGAGCGGCGGCTGCAGGGACGGACGGAGAGACAGAGTGACCACATGAGGAGCAAACAGGAGACGGTTCATTTAGGTCAAGTTCAAAACCCTGACCTAGTTTCATTTACGCCAATAAACCCAAAACATGGAGCTCAGCGGTCCCTGAGACCTGCTCCACGCTCCAGACCACAGAGACCTGGGTTTTAGGGTCTCCTGAATCTGAATCTGAATCTAAATCTGAGTTTAAATCTGAAAAAGTGAAGCGTGGCTTTAGCAGAGACGTAAGAAAGAAGTCCAGATGTTCTGGTGGAGTGTGAAAGTTTGCAGAACAAACTGGATCAAACTGGATCAAACTGGATCAAACTGGATCAAACTGGATCGTTCAGACTATCATGTGACCGAGCTTCAGGTTGGATTAGTTTAGGGGAAAAATGAGCTGCTGTAAAAAAAATTTAAAAAACTATCTACTTGAATTCTGTCTGACCCTCACTCGGGTGGAGCAGTAGGTGGAGCAGTAGGTGGAGCAGTAGGTGGAGCAGTAGGTGGAGCAGTGAAGGTGTGTGATCTTACCTGTGTGACTGACAGGGATAGAGGCGGGACTTAACGACCAGGCAGGCGGTGGTGGTGAGCAGGAAGATGGACACGCCCACCGCCGTGGTGGCCATGCTGGGCATCGTGTCGTCTCTGTCGTCAGAGCTCATGTTTGGACCTGAGGAGGAGAGAGGAGGAGAGAGGAGGAGAGAGGAGGAGAGAGGAGGAGAGAGGAGGAGAGAGGAGGAGGATCTGGATCAGACACAGAAAAACAGACTCAAGAGGAGGACCTGATGGACACGCTATGACCATCAGAGCAAGGAGCAGTTTGATCTGTGGGTCCTGATGTTTGGTCAGACTGGGACGTGGAGTTTGTTTATCTAAAAACTGAAATAATCTGCAGATTAATTAATGACCCAGTGCAGGTCACTCAAAAAAAAAAATCTAATTTAGGGAGAGTAAGAGCACAGCTGAGATATTTTTTTAACTAAGAAATCTACAGTCGATGTGAAGTACTGTGAAACCACAGACATTAGTAAATAAACACAGAGACATCTGTGCATTCTGCTGAACGGGAGGTCACAAGTACGGTGGCCCTGAAGTGCAAAAACAAAACAAGAAATCAAACAAGGAAGAAAACAGAATAAACAGAAACTAAAATTAGTAGGTACACAAACCCAAAAAAGAAAACAACAACAATAAAAAATAAAAATAAAAAAATAAAAATTACCCCCAAAATAAGAGGAAAAAAAGAAACTGGAAAATAGTTGAATTTAAAAGAAAAAAAGACACAAAAATGCTTATAATAAAAAAAAAAATAATAATAAAAAAATAAAATCTCACAAAAACTTGGAACAAAAACACAAAAATCAAAAGAAAAAAGGACAATAATAAGAAAAATAAATTAAAATAACATGACAAAAAAAAAAAAGTTCAGGACAAAAACATAAGGACCAAAAAGAAAAAAATAAACAAACAAAAAGGAAACAGGAAAAAGATTTTAAAGATAAACAAAACAAAGAAAAAAAACAAACAAAAATAACTAGACGACAAAAAGAAAGAAGACAAAATAATTGGTTGCACAAAAACAAAAACAAAAACACAAAAAAGAAAAAATTAACCTTTGCTATTTTGATTTCCTACTTGTCCTAACCCTTTGTCATGTTTCGTTTTTGTTCGTTTTTGTGTGTTTTTGTTTTGTTTACATTATGTTCTCTTCTTTTTGTGTGTTTTTTTTGGGGCACTTCAGGGCCACCATACATGAAATCAAACATTAGACTCTAAAGTAGGTCATGAGCCCAGGTCCTTTGCCCTGTAACCTGGTGCCAGGTCACGTGATCAGCCGAAGCGTCCGGGGCGATGACGTCTCCGGTAAATCATCAGTGAAGTGGACGACGCTGAACTTTGCTCAGATTAATCACTGAGTAAACATCAAACCAACCGTTAACGAGCAGCAGCTGAGAAAGTTCTGCTTTGGAAAATTTTAAAAAACAGAAATAACTTGAAGAAAACTTCTGAGGCTGTGACGTCAAACCTCAAACGTAAAAATAACTGAGTGGAAAAACCCAGAGAGCCGCGGGGAGTGAAACGATCAGATCAGAGATCGATGACAGGAGCGCTCATCGCTTCCTGTGGCGTCTCTGCCCGTGACACTCAGGCAGAAGATTTCCACGCCGCTCTGACGGCAGAGGAAGTCTTCATACCCGCTTCCTCGCCGTGCTCTGCACTCATCCTGTCGCGGCGGGTTTCAGTGAATGGTGACAGAGGAAGTGGAGCTGGTCTGAGAGGAGCCGAGCTGCCAGTTCCTCTGCAGAGTCTGAGCGTGTCAGCGTTTCTGCGTGTAGGCCAGGGCGCACACGACACGGGCGCGGAGTGGAGGTTAGCTCTGCCATGCTGCAGGCCGGGAGGAAAGTTAGAGAAACTAAAGGTCAGAGGTCAAATTTACCCTCTGACCTCTGAGGATCTGACATGGATCTGGATGATCTGACAGATCACAGACTGAGGTGGTCGCTTTCTGAGCGCGCTCACACTTCACCTGCTCCTCTCTAACCCCGCAGAGAGAAAAACAACAGAAATAACACCTCCCACTTCCTCAAACTCAAAACAAGAAGGAAGTATCGCCGAGCGATCTATCAGCCTGGATCTGGGTCACTGTGGTCATGACTCATCGCTGCTGTGAGAGATAAACCCAGATCATCTCTGTCCACAAACACAAAGAGTGGAAACAACAAACAAAGTTTGTTAGTGAGGCGTGGTAAAGAGCCAAACACGGGTTTCAACACGAGCCTGGTCCTGAAATCCACCTGGACGTCAGGCAGAGAAGAAGAAGAAGAAGAAGACAGAGGTTTTCCTCTCTTTGACCCTGAAAACCAGGTCAGACCAGAGTCCCAGACCCTGTCCACTGCTCCACTTAGCAACGTCACTTCTCCAACTCAGAGCAAAAGTAGATCACAGCGAGTCCTCTGTCCTCTTATCGACACACTATCAGCTCATAAAGTGATCAAAACCAGCTCTGAGCCAGCCGTCTCTTTACCACATCAAAATAAAGACATTAAACCACAACGCTCGTCCCAGTTTGAGCCACGGACACGTCAGACCAGAGCAGATCCAGGTCAGGTCTGTGAGGTCTGGATCCAGGTTTGGTTTCCACGTCAGGATGAAAACAATGATCTAAAGAGGTCAGCTGTCAGACCGGATCAGTCCCTCCAGGTGAGACCTCAGAGGACAGGCTTTGGTCAGGGTCACAGGGTCACAGGGTCACAGGGTCACAGGGTGTCCCACCTATCAGGGACTCTCACCTCTGACGGGGACGCAGGACGGGATCTGGGGCACCCACTTCCCGTGGCGACACTTGGAGACGCGGATCTTGCTGCTGATGTGGTACCCGGGCTCGCAGAAGAAGTGGATGGAGGTCTTCTGGTGGAAACCCCGACACGGGGACGGGTCGCAGCGGAAGCCTCCATGCTCAGGAACCAGGGGGTGGGTGCAGTTACTGAACCGGCCTGCAGAGAGAGGGGACGCAAGTGAGCATAAACTGAACACAACAAACTTTACCAGTCATTTATAGGTTAAAATTTTATTTAATTTTATTTAATTTTATTTTATTACATTTTATTTTATTTATGTATTTAATTTAATTTAATTTAATTATTAACTTTATTTCATTTTATTTTATTTTATTTATTTATGTATTTAAATTGATTTTATTATTTAATCAAATTAGTTTTATTTTGTTTTATCTTATTTTATTTATGTATCAATTTCATTTAATTATTTAATTAAATTGATTTATTTTATCTATTTTATTTATGCATTTAATTTAATTCAATTATTTACTTTATTTTATTTCATTTATTTATTTAATCTAATTTGATTATTTAATTTAATTAGTTTTTATTTTCTTTTATTTTCTTTTATTTATGTATTTAATTCAATTTAATTATTTAATGAAAGTAGATTTATTTTTTCTTTTATTTATGTATTTAATTTAATTTAATTATTTGATTAAATTAATTTTACTTTATTTCGTTTTATTTTGAATATATCTTTAGTACCATGGGCAAGATCTTAAATCCTTTCTTTGTTGTCTGAATTGTTTTATTCTTTTATTGTTTTTATTTAGGAATCTTTTGCTTTATTTGGTGTTATTTTAGATATTTAAAAGTTTCTTTTTTTCCTCCTCTTTGTGTTTGTCTTTAACCTCTTTTTTAATTTGTTTACTGTTTGTTTTTACAGCGTAAAGCACTTTATACCTCTGTTTTTTGACACTGCTGTATATATTGAGTCCATCCTGTCAGACGGTCTGTGAGGAGTCTGCTCATAGACCTGAAAGACCTGCTGGACTGGCTCTGTCTACACAACATGAAGGACCAGGGTCTTCAGGGAAAAACCACCAGCTGTGTCTCACAGAAAACACGACCTTTGACCCTGGATGTGGTCTCAGACCTGGTTGTAGGACCTCTCTAACACCTGGGGGTGTGGTTTTTGTTGTGACTCAGCTCGCTGATGGAGTCCTGATGGATGGGGGGTGGCTCTGACTGCAGCTGAGAGGAAACGTGGCGTGAAGACTCAGCGAGGGGACGTTGTGACTGTAAACAAACGCTGACCTCAGAGGAGCCTGAGCGGAGGGTCAGAGCAGCTTCGTTTACACATGAATGGACTTTTCTCTCTTTCCTCACGTGGTCTGATTCAGAGGAAAGCTCTTACATAAAGAGGAGCTGCTCACATCCTCCCGTGTCCTGACCAGAGCCGCTGCTCTCTTACCCACTTCCTGTTTCATCACTTTCCACGTTTACAGGCGGCGTTTGAAGAATGAAGGTTTCTGCTGCTTCAGCTTCAGAAACAAACGTGTGACAGTGGGTCAGAGGAGAAAAATCACCATTAAAGACTTTACACCTTAATCCACAGACTCACTGTTTACCTCCACGCTGAGTCTCTGAGTCCATGTTTGGCTCCAAACCAACGTTTTCAGTAACTGCTCGGAGTAAAAACTGGAAATCAGCAGCTAACGTCATTTATTAACAGTCAAACCTGGTGACCTGACTTTGGATAGAGAAACATTCATCAGTGTTTCAGAGTAAAGTGTGACCCTGTTAACTGCTGACTGTCTCCAGTTAGCACGGTCACTTTTTACCCCAGAACACCAGGAGCTCAGTATCAGCTGTAATCAGGTCAGAACTTTCCAGAAGTTGACTCCACGGTGTCGTATCGTTTCTGACATCCAACCATAGAACACCCGGACGTTTTTATGCTGCTCACAGCTTTGATTTAGTGTTTGAAGATCAATAACTCGCCTGAATGAAAGGAGCTAAACGCTGCTTCTTTGGCCAAACTGCGTACACACCCTTATGATAAAGTGGGCTGAATCTGTGCTTTATTAAATAATTATCTTTATTTATCGTCTTTTCTCTGTTAACTTAAAGTTTCTTTTGTTTGTACTATTCATTTTATAATATATGTGGTTAGCCAGCCACACACACATACAAACAAATAAATAGATTATAAATAATACAATAAATAAATGAAAATGAACAAATAAAGGAAATAACTAAATAGATAAATAAATAAAAACAAAAAAAATAGAATTGAAAAAATTATGGAAAAAAAACATGATAAAAAAACAAACAAATGAAAATTATAAAAATGAATAAAAAATGATGGTTTAAATTGAGTTTCATGAATAAATGAAAATTATTTAAATTAAGTAGATAACTAAATTAACAAATAAATAAAAATAAAAAATGGAATTCTGAAAATTGTGGAAGAAATAATTACATATAAATAAAAACAAACCAATGAAAATTATAAAAATGATTAAAAAATTAAGATATAAATAAAGTTTCATAAATAGATAAATATTATTTAAGCTAAGGAAATAACTAAATAAACAAATTAAAAAAAACAAAAAAATAGAATTGAGAAAATTATGAAAAAAAACATGATTAAAACAAACGAATGAAAATTGTAAAAATGAATAAAAAATAATAATTTAAATTAAGTTTCATAAATAAATGAAAATTATTTAAATTAAGTAGATAACTAAATTAACAAATAAATAAAAATAAAAAATGGAATTCTGAAAATTGTGGAAATAATTATAACATATAAATAAAAACAAACTAATGAAAATTATTTTTACAAAATGATTAAAAAATAAAGATATAAATAAAGTTTCATAAATAAATAAATATTATTTTAACTAAGGAAATAAATTAATAAACAAATAAATAAATATAAAAAATAGAATTATAAATGATAATGAAAACAAATAAATAAATAATAAACAGTTAAATATAAATAGAAAGATAGATTATAGATAGGTAAATGATAAAACAAATAAAAAGAACTAAATAAACAAATATAAATATAATTATAAATAGAATTAGAAAAAATGTGAAAATAAATTAATTAATAAATATAAACAAATAAAAATATGAAATTATGTAAATTGATACATAAATAAAACAACATTAAAAATGAAATCTATAATTAAAATAATAATAATAAGTAATAAAATAATTAGTCTATAAGAACGCTTGAATCATTTTTTGTAACTTTAAGGTGAACGGTTTTTAAAAATGAGCTATATTTAGTCTGGTATGATGAATCCAGTTTCTGGATTAGCCTGACGTTAGCTGGAGTCAGCTCTCTGAATATGCTGACCATCATTTAGCTTTGTGTTCAGAAACCAGCGTGTAACGTCACAGAGACTGACTCCATGTTTTCAGCAGCTGGTAAATCTGTACGGCTGTGCTGTCGTCACCGGGTCAGAGACAGAGTCAGAGACAGAGTCAGAGCCACAGTCAGAGCAGAAATCCCAGGAGGATCAGAATAAAAACTGTTGAACAGGCTTCAGTTTCGATCAAAAGAGGAAGAACCAGCCTGAGGACGCGCTGAGCTGTGCAGAAATCTGCAGCTTGATGCAAAACGTTCAGGTTTCACAATCAGTCACCATGAAGTAATAAAAGAGAGAGAGGATCTTAATCTGGGATTATCATGAATTAGGAGGAAGTTCTGGGTTAATGTTTGTGGGGCTGGGTCACAATCTGACGCCTGAAGATCCTGAATGAAAAGTTTGTTGTTGTCTATGAACTCCTTCACCTGACGCAGAGATGATAAAACCATCACGTGTCCTTCAAACGCCGCTCAGGTGACGCCAGAGGTTTGTGTTTTTATCAGAAATACTGTAAACTTTTCTCTTCTCGTCTCTAAGTTTCAGATTTACATTTTCTTCACTGTAAACGTCTCTGTTCACAGCCTGACTCACAGATGGTTTGATGGAAACATGGAGGTCGGGGTCAGAGGTCGTACCTGCGGTGAGGAGCGGCGCCGTGGCCAGGAGGAGGAGTCCACACAGCAGACTGACGCGTCCACATGGAGACAGGACTGACGCAGACATCAAACCAGACTTCCTGAAGGAGGCAGAAAGAGAGGAGGTCAGAGGAGGAGGAGAAAGAGGAGGAGGAGATCCCTCATGGACTGATCCAGATCCAGGAGTCCAGAGCAAAGACCTCACAGCTGTGACAGGAAGCCCAACAGGTCCACAGCTGTGAGTCTCTCTGCTGTTTGTTTTAACCCTCAGACCACAGACGGGGCGGAGCCAGCTGTGAGTTCACACCTGAGCCGTGGCCCCTGCTGGTCCCCGAGCAGCTGAGACCACTGAAGACCTGCTCCCTGAAAACCAGGACCCAGCTTCTCTGTATGAGCCCAGAAAACACCCCCAGCTCAGGAGCTGAGATCTGAACGACTCTCAGAAACGTGACGACCATAAACCCTGCTCCTGAACCCTGATCCTGAACCCTGCTCCTGAACCCTGAACCCTGCTGCTCTGTCTCACCTCAGTCCACCTGTCCTGACCTCAACCTTTCAGCTGATCAATAACGAAAGCGTCTCCTCCCACTGTTTACAGTTTCAGCAGTGACCACAGAGACCAGCACAGACTCTGGGGCGACCACATCAGGTCTGCAGAGACAAACAGACTCCACATCAAACCAGCTCTCAGTCTGAGGATGACGGACACCGTCACGACATCACACACACACAGACACACACAGAAACACACAGAAACACACAGAAACACACACTTCCTGTCAGAAAGCAGCACCAGCCGAGCGACCTCTGCCAGAGTCGGCCAAATGCCAGAGTGTGTTTCAGTGTTTTCAGTGTGTGTGAGTGTGTTTCAGTGTTTTCAGTGTGTGTGAGTGTGTTTCAGTGTTTTCAGTGTGTGTGAGTGTGTTTTCAGTGTTTTCAGTGTGTGTGAGTGTGTGTGAGTGTTTTATCTGTGGGGAGATCAGTCATCTGTGGAGCTGCAGGGGACTGCCCCAACCACACACACATACACACACACACACACACACACACACACACACACACACACACACACACACACACACACAGATCATTGTATTTGACTAAAGGTCACAAACTAAACCAAACTCTGTGAGGTCTCAAACATCAGGACTGATCCTGGTCTGAACTCAACCACTGATCAGCTGACCAACGAGGAGAGAGGACACGAGGAGAGAGGACACGAAGAGAGAGGACACGAGGAGAGAGGACACAAGTAGAGAGGACACAAGGAGAGAGGACACAAGTGGAGGGGAAATATTGGGGACTAAGAAAAGTTATGTTCTCCTTCCTTGCTTTTTATTTCCTTCCTTCCCCCTTTCCTTTCCTTCTGCTTTCTTACATCTTTTCCTTCCCTCCTACCTTCTTTCCTTCCTTCCTTTTTTACTCTCTTTTTTCTTCAACCTTTCTCCTTTATTCTTTCCTTCTTTTCTTTATTCTTCCTTCCTATCCCCCTTCCTTCCTTCCCTTCCATCCTTTTCTCAGTTTTCCTTGATTTCCATTTTTTTCTTCCTTCATTTTTTCCTTTCTCCCCTCCCTCCCCCTTCCTTCCTTCCTTCCTTCCTTCCTTCCTTCCTCTCTTCTACTCTATGTGCAGGTCAAAATAGTCTGAGTCTAAAAACCAATCTAGATCCTGATTCAGATCCAGATCCTGTCATGAAACCATCCTGACATGTTTCCCCCACAGCGCCCCCTGATGGAGAACATGTTCCTGGGTCTGAAGCAGAGTTTGCTGATGTTGACGCAGCACGCAACACTGCAGGAAACTGACCACTGATCATCTGGATCAGAGACACCTGAGGGACAGGTGAGCTGTGATGTCATCAGTGGGTGACGATGGACCAATGAGGAGGTCTGACCTCACACAGTGAGAACCAATCACTGACAAACATGATTAAAAACAACGGGTAAACTGTTGGAGTTAATAAACGTCAGTCAGAGCAGAGTAAAGAAAGATGGTGGAGGCTCCTCCTCCTCCTCCTCCTCCTCCTCCTCCTCCTCCTCCTCCTCACTGCTGACAGGACCTGAAGGATCTGCTGCTCGCGTCTTGGTGTCAGATACCACAGCAAACCTTCAGAGGACTACAGGAGTCCAGGAGTCCAGGTCTGATCAGGTCAGAGCTGCTTCAGTCCTGATCTGATGAGGAGGAGCCTGAACGACGTGAGGCCGTCTGGATCTGTCTCTGAAAACCTGCTGCTGCCACCACACACACACACACACACACACACACACAGAGCTCAGTCTGGTGTGACCACAGTCTGCGTGGGAGATCCTGGTCTGAGTCACTCTCTGATATTAAAACTCTGATGTTTGTGGAGCAGGAATCAGAGACTGAGGGATTATTAAACCAGCTCTGTGTCTCGTGATGGATCTGCACGCTGTGAGGCGGTCTGACGCCCATCATCACCATCATCATCATCATCATCCTGTGGTTAAAAGTTGTGATCCTCCACACCAACACGCTCAGGATCACCACGGATCAGGAGTCTGATACTGAACCACAGGATCCGTTATCATGGTTTATTCTGCTGCGATGCAGATAATTACGTAAGGTTTTAATCACAGCTCAGAGAGACGCCCACAAACAAAGCAACGTGTCGATAATCACCTTTTATTTATTTGTTTTCAGATTGTTCAGTTCCTCGTCTGCTCTGTCTCTGTGGCCACAGCAGGACGTGTAGGAGGTTATCTGTGGGCGGGCTGGACTTTTATTAGGATTTAAAAAAAGGGAAATTCTGGTTTCTTAAAGCTGCGCTCTATTTTTACTGTGGTCTGAGTTAGACTCAGCTGAGAAAAGATCAGAAACAATCTGTGAAGTCTGACCAATCAGAGAGGATCAGAAACTCATTTTAAATCTTCAAATAGGTAACTGCAGTACCAACAGTGTCCACTGGGGGCTGGCTGCAGAAACACCAGAACCACACACACACCAACACAAAATGAGGTGTTTCTGTGTAGCGTTAAAGAGTCCTCCATGTTTCTGCTCACTCACAGTCTCAGCTGATTTCTCTCACAGCTGGGCGCCCTGCAGCTGTTTGCGGCGAGCGTGAAGCTCCGCCCCTTTGCACATGTGTTTAACCAAGAGTCAGGCTGAGTCAGCCTTTCCACCACAGCCGCTGACTTCACTGTGTTTGAAACCGTTGCTGCTGGCGTCATTGAAACCACGTCCATGTCTGACATGACGGTTTAAACGTCTCAAACAGCAGAGCCTCTGTGTGACAGTCTCACGGCGTTTTCACGGCGTGGTTGAGGTGTTGCTTACAGCCCTTCTTGACAAAGCGTGTACAGTGTGAAGGGTTCAAACAGGCGCCACAGTGTGTGTGTTGTGTTGTGGTGGTATGTGCTGTGGCACACAGGAAGTGATGCTCTCTCTGTTTCCAGATACAACAGATGTTTGTTTGGCACCGACACAGAAGAAGAAGAAGAAGAAGTGGGTCAAGTGGAAACGAGTCTCTCTGCTGGAGACAAGCTCACAGTGACAGAGAGATGAGTGTGTTCACACACACCTCTGACGGCTGGTTGATCAGTAGCTGCAGACCTGAGTCCTGTCCAGGTGAACTTTGCTCGCTCTGCTCGGCTGCTTCGCCGTTTCTGCTCGAGTTCAGCAAACAGGACACGGCGTGCAGCGAGGAGTGGCTACAGTTCAGGAAAACCTCCTCTCTGGTCTGCAGGAGGATCAGGGTCTGCTTCAGTTTTCACTGCCTGGGCCTGGAGTGCTGTGTTAGCATGTTAGCATGTTAGCCTGCTCTGTGTGCTTGGTGGATGGTGGTCTGTGGTGTTTTCAGTCAGTGCACACACTGACCCTGCAGACGGTGACCTGCTAACACTGTATTTCTGACCGGGTCACAGGGACAGAGGAGATAGGGGGCGCTGAAACACCTTCCACACCTTTCACACCTTTCACAGCACACAGACCAGATTCTGTCTCTTCTTCCTGCTCTCTCTTCGTCTGACGGTCACACACCGACCTCTGAATCAAAGTGTGAAGCTGTGAGGACGCCAGCGCTGTCGTTTCTCATGCTTTAACTGAACTCTTTCACTCTTTCACCTGGCGTCATGCTTTGTAATCCATCTTTAAAGAAGTGAAACCTCCTCAGACGATGGACGGTGCGTGAAGCTGATCAAAGAAACTGCTCAACCCTCGATATCTGTTCAGATTCTGCAGTTTTTAAAGAGATGACTCCCACTCTTTCACTGTGAGTGTGAGCTCCTTCTGCTGAAGTCTGAGTCGGAAGAAAAATACAAACAGCTTCGTCTCCTGTGATACCATGATGGGATGTGTTTTTATTTTTTCTTGGTTTGTTCCTCCTACTTGGTTTGTTATTTAAAAAAAAAAAATGGTTGGGATGTACCATTCATGTTGTGTTTATACTGCTACAGAGGTTGAAAAAAATCAATCAATAAATAATTGATCACAAAAAAACAAAAAAAAAGAAACAGCTTTGTCTTCATCTCTCTTACGTCTTATTTTTTCATCTTGTTTTGAATGAAAAGATATTTAGTGTCCTCGCACTTCGAGAGAAAACACTACTGTATTTTATCCATTTCTTTCGTATTATTATTATTAAATTTATGTATTTCATTTTGCTTCTTCTGCGTTTGTATTCATTTCAATTTGTTTTATGTCTTTTATTTTGCTCATAGTCTTTGAAAAATTCATTTCATTTATGTTTTATGTCTATTCTTTTATCTTGTATCTTATTCATTCTCCTGTACAGAACTTTTTTTTAACTATGGTTGTTTTTTTAAAGTGCCTAACAAATAAAGTTGGATTGGATTGGATTATTACTCCCTCCGCTCTTTGAGCCCTAATTTGACCCCCTAAACATGCTTGATATTCGATATTCGATATAATACAAAAATTGACCCCAATGTACCAAAATGCACTCTCTGGCGCCACCTCAGCACACTAAAATAGCTCTCAATGGGAGTAAGAATGCCCTAAAGGGGTCAAACCAACGTCAGCGTGACCAATCTCAGACAGGAAGCCAGCAATTTGCCTTTCAAAGTAAGTCTGGCCAAATTTTGGGCCGGAAACAAAAATGATCTTCTCCTAGGCCGTTAATGGTATCTGCTTGAAATTCGCTCAGATGACAGAGTGGACCCTGCTTTATAAAATCTCTGCATGAATTTGTTGTTTCTCAAACAGTTTTTAAATGATGATCCCTCAAAGTCAGTGAACCCCAAAGAAGCTCTTTCAGCTCCTCCTGTTATAATGAATGGGAGAGGAGGATCCAGCTCCACACAAACTGCAGCAGTTAGGCCTCTACACAAAAAAGTAAAAGAGGTACAGCTTTAAAAATGTCATGGATGGCTTCCTGACAAAATTTACTACACAAATATCTGATTTTCAGAGAGATTTGGTCAAAACTGTGGCAGCTATGAGGAGATGATTCTAGAACTTCAGTCAGTTTCTCTCCTGAGAGGGCAGCAGTTGGTGATGATGTCACAATGACTGAGAGTTCCATGCAGCTGGTCATGTGACTCACTGAAGGCGGGAAAACACACATTATGTTATTTATAAAAGGATGAAAACTTGACAGTGGAGGTCAAACCAGGACCAGCTGCTTACAGCTTTGATTGAACTTGTTTTTATCGCAGCCTCAGAGCTCCGTCCTCTGTCATATCTTCACTGCTTTTGGGTAAATTACGGAAAACACAAAAATCAACTCAAAATTTATGACACTTTTAATCAAAACACATTAATGGTGTAAAATAAATAGATAAATGTCCAGTAAAAACTTCTTTATCAGTAAGTTACTGTAAACGTACAGGAAGTGTGACTCTGTGTGAACTGAGGTCACCGTCTCACTGTATCACTGAGCTCATAAAGTCACTGTTATCTCAGATTATCTTTAAAGCAGGCCGTGGATCAATGAGTCAACACAACAATCATAAAAAGTGACTGAGGACAGAAACGCTGGTGTTTGTTCCAACAACACGCTTCACGCTTCACGCTGAGGCCGCCGGCGCCCGGGAGCTGTTTTTGATAAGACGCCTGAATGCTGAACAACCTGATGATCCAGTCTGAGCTCATGTGTCTTCCTTTCCTTCCTGCCTCAGCTCTCTCCTCAGATTATTGGAGCTCCATCCCTCAGATTATTCCTCTCCCAGATTAGCTTTAGCCACAGGAACGTCTCAGTTTGAGGAGCTGACGCTGGGTCAGGAAACAAAAACTCAACATGAAATCAAACTGTTGTGAATCAGAGCAGACAGGCGTTGCCATGGAGACCAGGTCGCCCTCACACTCCAGGTTTATCTCCCACCTGAAGAGGAGTCACCTGAGGTAAGTCCCAGCAGGCACACACCTCAAACACACACACACACACACACCCTGGGATGACATGACTGTTTTCTGAAACCTCCAAATCTCAGATTACATGAAGCAGATTCACATAATCTGACTCTTCATCAGCTGTCTAATCTGAGGGAAAGGTTCTGAAAAATGGACCAACCTGGGTCAGAACTTGATCCAGACCCAGAAGCTTCACCGTGGAGGAGGAAGGACAGGAAGCAGGACTTTGAGTTTAGACCACAGAGACCCAGATTATCACCCCACACCCCTCTTTAATCCTCCAAACCAACCCTGAACACCACAGGTGCCACAGAAACCTCTCCCCCCTTTAATCAGGTCTGCCACAGAGACCTGGACCCCCTGGACTGGCTGTGACCCCCTGATGGTCTCTGTATAAACAGATTGATGTGGGAGCTGCTTTGTTCCTCAGCAACATGAGAGCTCATCATCAGATTATCGATCATCATCATCATCATCATCATCATCATCATCTTTGTTACGGAGCTCTGCAGCAGCCGCTCGGGTATAGATATACAAACATAGAGCTGCTCTCCCTAACACTCAGATTAAAGAGGAATGATCGATAATCTGTCCTCATCCCGCCTCCTGCAGCCCCCGCTCCGTGTCCACCGAGCAGGTTTCATCAGCAGACAGAGGACGGAGCAGATCCACCCACCTGAGAGCGGAGCAGCGAGTCCACAACAGATCCCGGTCCTGGTCCTGGTCCTGGTTTGGGGGTTTAGAGGATTCACAGCGCAGTCAGGGTCTGGATGTGGTCTCGGGTCCTCAGCTGACGCTCTCGGCTCCTGCTCAGCAACAAGTGAGACCGTTTCAGCTCCGCGTCCTGACTCATCGATCAGCTGGGAGAGACACGCAGGCGCGCGCTTCCTATTGGCTGGTGAGGGGAGGGAGGCCACGCCCACTGCGCGGCTCCGTCATATTCTGGAAACACCCACTTTCATCTCAGCGCGCGCACACACACACACACACACACACACACACACACACACACACACACACACACACACACACACACACACACACACACACAGAGCTAACAGAGATGTTTTAAATCTTCAGATACTCCAGGCTGACTCTGATCCTCTGTTTCTAATCTTTTTTTTTTTTAAATAATCATTAATTTGTCAGGATTAAAATGATCAGGGTCTGGTCCCTCCTGGTTCTGGGTCCTGGTTCTGACAGTGGGTCAGTTTTCTCAGCCTGTGTCAGAGTCTCTGAGCCTGGTGTACCGCTCACTTCCTCCTCTTTCTGCTCTTACAGCCTTTTATTCAGAAACAGGAAACAGAGGTCAGTTTCTACAGAAACACAGAGAGCCACAGTGAGGTTCACCATCTCTGAGATAAAGTCTGAGTGAAACATCGGACTCTCTGAGGTTTTTACTTTTTTATGTGAGGATGAAACTCCAAAAGCAGAAAGATTTCAAACTTTTTCTGCTCATTTTCTTCCTTAAAGATGATGTGCTGGGTCAGTAAACTTCATGACAGTCAAACCGTGCCTGTGCTGAGCTGGATCCTCCTCTACCATTCATTCTGATAGGAGGAGCTGAAAGGGCTTCTTCGGGGTTCACCAACTTTGAGGGCTCGTCATTTGAAAACTGTTCGAGAAACAACAAATTCATGAAGAGATTTTGTAAAGCAGGGTCCACTCTGTCATGTGAGCAAATTTAAAGGCGATACCATTTATGGCCTAGGAGGAGATAACTTTTGTTTCAGGCCCAAAATTTGGCCAGAATTAGTTTGAAAGGCAAAGAAACCCTCAGATTCTGAGTTTAACTCTTCACTCGTGCACTTGAAGCAGGAAATCAGCCCTGACTGTCTTTAACAGAGACCACGGACACAGCTGCTGTGGTTCTGGGTCGGCCCGGCCCACACGCAGGCTGTTTGCAGAAAGCTGTGCTCCTTCCTCTGTGAGGCTGCACAGTTTCAACCTTTCAGACTCTGTGTCTGCTCGGCTCGACGCGCCGCTCAGCTCCTTGGACTGACAGGAGACTTGACGGAAGTTGCTAAAAATAAGCCGTGCTGACTCTGCTGCTGAGACCGATCAGGAAAATAAGACGGGGTTTCTTCTCTTCAGGGTTTCCTCTGAAAAATCAAACAGATTCAGGAACGTCAGACGGCGTGGAGCCTAAAAAAGAGGCGTTGGTGGATCATTAGCTCGTCTTTTGATGAAATCAGAGTTTGTTATTTCCTCTTTGAACAGGATCTGGTTCATAAACCGTGGTTTTTAACCCCCACAGAGTCTGAGGCTTTAACACACGACTGAAAGGAGGAAACATCCAGCCTGGTCTCTGTTCACCGAGTTATTAGTCAAATATTGATCCAGTTAGAAACTGGTCTTCAGGTTTATTGATGACGTCATGGATCTGGGCTCAGTTTGACCTTTTCTCGGGGTTAGAGTCTGCTCTTCCTGAGCGTCACGGAGCTGAGAGTGAAACCTCGAAACAGAAAACACACACAGGACCAGAGACTTTTACAAAATCTGTATTTGCAAAGTGAACTCTATGTTTTTACAAGACCAGTGAAATTTACAAAAACAGGATGGTGCAGGAACAAAACCAGTTTTTACTGGAGCAGAGAGCCCAGGAGGACCAGACCAGTCCTCTGAAGAGGGACCGAGGAGCAGGACTTCACCTGGATGCTCCTCAGGACGAAGGCACTGACTCTGATCTGTGACGCAGTCCTGCTCCTTAAACCCCCAGACCCTCAGGAACCAGGTCTCAGGGAAACTCTGATCTCCTCCTTTTGGAAACCGTCAGGAATGCTAACGTCAGCCAGAAGACGCAGACGCCACGCAGACGCAGACGCCACGCAGCATGAAAACGGCGTCACAGTGACTTTAACTTTCAGATGTGTGCGCTGAGCAGAGGAGGCGCGGCGTGGTCTCCTCACAGCGCCTCCTACGGGCGACGCGTCAACTCAATCTGTCAAGTAGTGATTGTAAATGTTAAGGCATGGACTGAGTTTACACACACACTCACACACACACTCTGTCACACACACACACACACACACACGCAGCAGTAGGATCTGGTCCGTTAAAGGGACAGTCCACTGAAAAGCAACGTCAGTCTAACAGTAGATGAACAGATCAGAGATTTTCACATTGACAAAAAGAGGAATAAAAAACAAAGTGATGATGAAGTGTAACAGGAAGTGTTTCATGAAGCAGCTCATGTTACCAAAATAAAAGTCTGAGGCTTTCAGAGTAAAGCTGGAAACTTGTCGTTTCCTGTGTGAACTTTCTGTGAGTTTAGTGTCATCTTCTGAGAGAGGAAAGAAACTGCACGTCTCCTCCTCAAACTGTGTCCGATACGACGCTGATAACCAGCTCCAGCTCTGACCCAGTTTCCTCAAACTTCTGATTCAAAACTGATTTTTAATGTCAGACTTTAAATTCCTCGTCTCCACCTGATTGTCTTTCAGTCCACGGGTTCGCTCAGCTCAGCCGTCCTGTGTCTCCCGTCTCAAACATCCTGACGTCTTTTATAATCCCTGACTCATCGCTGACCCACTTTGGCCCAAAGATCCAGACTCTGACGGAGAGTCTGACCCTCAAACAGCTCGCAGACGTTTCTCTGAGTGAAGAAGGAATAAAAGTGAAAGGTGGAAAGTTTCAGCCTGAGGACGCAGGTCGAGTTTGGAGCTATGTTTCTGACAAACGGCGCCTGAAGGAGACCACGGAGAGGAAACTCCTGGAGCCTCCACGTTACGGCGCGCTCACGCCAAAGCTTCTGCAGGCTGGGAAAGAAACTGTGAGCCTGGATCATTTCCTCCCACGCTGAGCTGCTCCTCTCCTCACACGGCCTCACAGCTTCACACACGCTGCGTGGACTGGGGAGGAAACAGGAGGAGCCAGGTTTTTACACTCTTTCTCCACAGGGGGAGCTGTAATCAACACATCCTAAAGATGCTAACTGTAGCTTTAAGATTTGGGACTAATCTGCAGCCAAACTGGAAGACTGGAGGAGTAAAAACAGCAGCTACGGCACAGAGAGGGAAGAAGTGTTTACAGTTTCTGAACGTCCTCTGCGCTGACGGCTGCTAACCGCTGCTAACAGCTGCTAACAGCTGCTAACAGCTGCTAATTGCTGCTAACAGCTGCTAACTGCTGCTAACTGCTGCCAGAGAGAAACCGCTGCTGATAACATCTGACCAACACCAGCGCAGGCAGCAGGAGGTGACGACAGTCAAACCAAAGTCACTGCAGTGTTTTCAGCTCCTGGTTTCACTGCGGCTGAGTCTGCAGAGGTCAGAGCGGAGGTTATGAGAGGTTCGTCGTCTCTGTACGGGAGTTTCTGATCAGTTTCTGTCGGTGGTTAATAAATAGAGCAGACTCAGAGTGAAGGAGCGCTGCCGTCAAACATTAACCCACTCACAGGATGAAGCAGTGAAAAGGATTCAGCCTGTTCAGTCGGTGTTTTGGGTGGAATAGTCCTTTTTTCATCGTGGTCTAAAATAATAAAACATAGAAATAAAAAGTCTAGTGTCTATCATCAGGAATCAGAGAGTGCAGCTTCTATCTCTTATCGACAGTGCTTCAAACATCAATCACATCCTTTCTAAAGAAATCTTCATCATCATCATCATCATCATCATCATCATCATCATCAAACAGTCACAGAGGAAATCAAACATCAGGATAAATCTATGTCCACGGTTTTTACACAAAGAGGAAACAAAAAGTAAAATCAGGGTTAAAATCCTCTCCAGTGTATCTCCTGACGGCGACAGGAAGTTAGTGTTTACACGGCTACAAAATAAAAGTCTGAGCGGCTCTCCTGCCTCAGTAGTAGGTTCTGGGTGTGAAGACGATCGTCCACGTCTGGCGTCTTTGTAGAGACAGGAAGTGGCTTCCTGACGTCACACAGTGAGATTAAAAACGGTCTCTGGGACTCAAACGTCTCCGTCCAAACGTCTCATTGGTGCAAAAACCAACGCCACTCGTAAAATCAGCTCCAAACAGGAAGTGAAGAAGCTGCAGACGCCAACCGCTCCGGGTCAGGACTCCAGGAAACGGTTCAGGCTGCTCTGCTTCTCCTCACACACACACACTCACACACACACACACACTCACACACACCGCCTTATTGCCTCTGATCAGGGAGGATCTCCCTCAGTTCATGATTGACGGAGGAAACACAGAATACTCCTGCACACCTGGCGCTCACGCCGCAGTGCTCTGAGCAGTCGTGACCTCTGACCCCGGGGTCGTCTCCTCCGTGTGCAGGAGTATTCTGATCCACCTCGACCTGCGCGCTGCCCCCCACAGTCCGGAGGTCGTAGTGTCACGTGTCTCATCTCATCCTGTTCTGTCTCATCAGGGGGACGATGCAGGACGGCGGCCCCGCCTTTGTCAGGAACGGGTGTTTGAGGAGCTCGCTGGCCGGCGCCCTCTGAGCCGGGTCACGCACCAGCATGCGGTCCAGGAAGCCCTTCAGGAGGGGGGAGACCTGGAGGAGGAGATCCAGGGTCAGTCAGGTGATCATGATGCTGCAGGTTAGTGAGCATGTGCGACAAGTGACATGTGCGCCGCATCAAAGTTGAGCTGTCGTCACGCCGTTCTACTTTCATTCTGATCCAGTCAAGGTGTGATCCTGGTTTCTAAGCGTCTGAGCCAGGAGTCTGACACCTTTACTCTCACAGTAGTCTTTTTCTCTCAGCTCACCTGGATTAAAGTCATTCAGAGCCACAAAATCTACTTTATCTTCACAATAAGACTAAAAATTATGAAATTCTCCACATAGTAAAAATCAATTAAATAATTATCCAAACAAGAAGTTTTTTTTGTGTTTATAAAATTTTACCTATGATGTTTTAGGTTTTTTTTTATAATTTCAATACATTTTATAATTTAAATACATTTTTATAATCTAAATATTTTTTTTAATATTTTTAAATATCAAAAACATGTAATGTCATATTTCAAAAATAAGAAAATTTTTTAAAATTAAAAAAAAGTAAAATTTTCCAGTTCTGCAGTCCTAAAGTACGATTCAAAACATTAAAAAAAAATTGCAAAATGACTCTAAAAAATGAAAATAAAAAAAAATCCCTAAAAAAGTTGCCAAAATGTTATAAATTTGCAAAAAAATAGTAATTCCAAAAATTTGCTGATCAAAAAAAAAATGTCAAAATTTTTACAAAAATTTAAACCCTTAAAAAAATTAGGACTTCTTTTCTTAAGGTTGAAAAAATGTCAAAATATTTGCAAAATTTTTTTAAAAATTGACTTTTGCAAGAAGTGATGAAGATTTAGTTCAACAAAACATCAACACATTATTTTTTTGAAATCATCAAAACCTTTCGTAAGAAAAATAAAAATTCTTTGTTTCAATAATATTTTTTAAAGCTACAAGGAGCCACTGCTGAGGAGTCAGAGGGCCACATGAGGCCCCTGAGCCACAGGTTGAACACCCTTTCTCTAACCATTTGTTTCCCCACTGTGGGAACCAACTTCCTGTTTTAATATCAGTTCCAGTCTGAGTTTGTGTTTAATGGTTTGGATGCAGAAACGCTCTGAGCTGATGAGTCACGGCGTCTGCACACGCTCAGTCTGCCAACAAACGTGTCTGTCTGCAGAAACCTGACTGCTACACGCCGTCTCACAGCGGTCTCTGCTTCACGCTCAGCTCTCTCTCTCTCTCTACCTTGTGTAGATTCTTCAGTTTTGGGGGCAGGTTGTCCCGGATCATCTTCATGGCTTTGAGCGGCGGCTCGTTGAAGTACGGCGGCTCCCCGTCCACCATCTCTATGACCATGATACCCAGAGACCAGATATCCACCTGCACACAGCAGAGACCAGGTTAAACACAGAGGAGACGATGGACGGCAGGACGACTCAGTGTGTGTGAGTGTGTGTCACCTCTGGTCCGTACGGCAGCCTGGATATGAGCTCCGGCGCCATCCAGTACGGCGTCCCAACCAGAGACTTCCTCCTCTGGACCTCTTTGGACACCTGAGCGCAGAATCCAAAGTCTGAGAGCTTCACCTGGAGACGGAGAGATGGAGAAACAGAGACGCCAACGTCAAAACCTGTTTTCACCAGAGAGGCAGTGTGACAGTCGTTTCCTGGTTTTTAAATCTAGATCATTTACATCAGGCTAAAGCTTCTCCTCATGCTGACACTGTTTACTGTGTGCACCCCTCAGCTTCAGACGTAAGAACGGAGATGATTGGATCAGTATCTGTGCTGATGGGGGGATAAACGTTTGAAAACACAGAAATAAAAAGAGGAAACGACGGCTCCAGGGTTCCTACAGCTCAAGTCAAGTTAAATTTAAGACTTTTTAAGACTTTTTTAATGACGCTGGAAATCAAATTTAAGACCAAGTTGACAACAAACCACAATTGAAACAAACAAAACTAACAAACAAAAACAGCAGATGAATTACCTGGGTTGGAGGCAATTTTAACCCTTTGTTTATTTTACATACAACATCACTTTTTACCTTTTTTTAACCCCATTTTTACAACTTTATGCCTATTTTGCCCCCATTCATCTCTTTTGGCCACTGTCACAACCATTTTTGGATTTTTTACATAGTTTTTGAAATTAAATTTCAAATTTAATTCTTAATTTTGCTGCCATAATCAGTTTCCCTAAGCCACTTTTGGATTTTTTTTGCCAATTTTTCCTCATTTTTTTCTCTCTCCAGGCACCTGAGGTAGAACCAAGACATGTGTCTGCTTTAAAAGTTCCTGGTGCAACCACATCACCGTTTTTTAAGTTCCGCTATTGTGATTACGCGATGCTGCCACAAGAGTAAATCAGGAAATTATTTAGAAAAATAGATAAATAATTTTTTTCTTTTTACTTCAAACTAACATAAATCTTACCAATGTGTTCAGATTTTTAAGACTTTTGAAATTTGGATTTAAGACCTTTTAATGCCAATTCAGGCCTTATTTTTAGAATAATGATTTCAATGCCTTTTAAGACTTTTCAAGGATCTGCAGGAACCCTGTGCTCAAACATTCAGTCCTCTGTGAACAGCTGATGTGCGACGCTGCTGCTGAGTTTATCTGTGTGCAGAGACGTCAGAGCTGCAGCTCAGGTGGTTTCACTGACTGAACCCTCCTCCAGGCTCTGCTAACAGCCTCGTCTTTCTGAGAAGGCCTGAGCGTGGCTGAGCGTGTCATGGTGCCCACATGAGGGGCCGCTCGCCACAGCCGGCTCAGAAAAAGAAATGAAACCAACCCTGGCATGAGAAGAGCTGCAGAAACCCCACGTCTGTCTGTGTAAATGTCTGTAACACACAGAGGACACAGACTGAGGACACAGACCGAGGACTGAGGACAGGGACTGAGCTTCAGAGCACAGATCAGCAGATTCACCCTGAAACAGACTCTGATACAGATCTGGATCAGGAAACCAACCAACACCTTGACCTACTTTCTGCACCAATCGCGCAGCAGCTCTCGCTCTCACACCCACCCTGCTGCCGAGAAACCCTTCAGGCTTGGTTAAATCTGCTTCCTCTGCCAGACCAAACAGATAAACCCAGCCCTGACACCTCCAGCAGGGGCAGGAAGCTCTCTGTGAGAGCCTGAGACCTGGGTTCAAAGGTCTGCATCAAAACTGAGGAGGAATCTGAGGTCACACACACCTCCTCTTTGAGTTTATAAAAAGAGACGGGGTGTGACGAAACAAAGAGACACGCAGCAAACAGGAAACAGGAGCTTTATCTGCAGCTGATAAAAAACACCCCACAGAGGATCAGAAAAATCTACTGACGATAAAAACACTCAGACAAAAACAGAAGCAGTTTGGTCTGATCCGCTCTTTAACAAAGATCCTTCATTTCTGGAGAAAACGCCTCGATTCAGAAACTCAGGAGAAACCACGACTCACAAAACACATGAAACCACAAACACTCGCTGAGGCTGTGGTTTCAGCTTCGCTCATCCCAGCTCCACACGTGAGACTTTCACATGTGAGACGCAGAAAAACCCAAACACAGCAAACTGTCCCTCTACCAGCTCCATGACCGGGTTAAAATCCAGGTGAGGAAACTCTGAGGGATCTGACAGGAGGAGGATCAGGATCAGACTGTGATGACGTCTCACTGAGGAGGGTCAGAGCATGGAGTGATGAAAACAAACAGGATCACGTTTGGTTTTCTTATGAAGACAAAGAAAATCACTCCACAGGAAATGACTCATGGATGATTAGATTAATGACCTTTAGCAGGAGCTGAGCTGACAGAGGCGCTAACGACGCAGCTGAAACCTCCACTCAGCAGAAACTTCTGCAGCAGAGACGCACAGAGCACCTCCTCAAACTCCAATCTGACCAGGAGCAGAGGCCAGACCCAGACCTGTCAGAGACTCAGTTTCTGCAAAAAGCAGAAACCGTCCTGTGAGCAAACAGGAAGTGGACCCACATCAGCCTCAGCTCTGCAGCGGTGGTTAAAAGAGAGGCGCTCAGTTCCTCTTTCCAACCAACAATTTCCTTTATTTCTCCTGAAAGGAGGTGAAGCTGCGTCTGTGGTGAGCCGAGGGTTTGCATCAGGACGGGGTTTCTGTGAAGCAAACATCTGAGATATGAGAGCTTTAACGGTCATTTCTACCATCATAAGTCGACTTTTCAGCTTTAATGTGACAGAAATACGGAGGAAACCCATCCCATATGATATAAACTCTGATATCTGCAGCCTCTAACCTGATTAACGCCTCCACCACCACCAAGAGGAGACGCCGTCCTCTCTAACAACAAACTGAACTCTGTCTCTGCTCTAAAGTTAAAGTTGATCTTAAAGAGCAGTTTCCATCTCTCTGACATTTACAGAAGAAGTGTCTAAAGCTTTTACATCAGCTTGAGTAACTGTTTGGTTTTTAAAGAGGTCTGTGTCACGTACTCGTCCGTCGTGGGTGAGGAGGATGGAGTCGCTCTTGATGTCTCTGTGGATCACGCCCTGAGTGTGCAGGACGGACAGAGCCTTCAGCACGGACAGACACACGGTGGCGATCTGCTCCTCGTTCATCCTGCAGAGAGGGAGAGGACAGAGAGGCGTCAGCTCGCTCAGAGGAACAGGTCATCGAGGTTTGACCACGAGGCCTGATCCTGACGAGCGAGGCCTCAGCAAGAGGAGACGAATCATTTTCACATGAATCAATAAATAAGTCACAGTGAGGAGCTTCAGTGACTGAGTGATAAATGTTTCAGTAACATGAGGAAACACTGCCCCCTTGTGGAACAATTAAAACACAGGAGAATAAAACTTCCTCCACCTCTTACTCTGTTTAAAAGATTATAATCTAATTCTTTAGAGTTAAATACGTTTTATTTATCTTTTCCATCTTTTATTTACATCACTGCTACTATCCCTTTTCAGTATTTAATCATAATCTTATTTATTTCTTTTAATGTGGTTGTTTTGTTTTCTTATCTTGAGTTTTAACATCTTACACCGTCAGTGTTTCCTCATTAAGGTCTTTAGGTAACAGCTCCTCATCTTCACAAATTTTTATTATGTTGGGGTGTGAGCAAGTGTGCTGATGTGTCGGGTCACTTGCATTTAATTTTTTTTTTTTCTACTTATCATTATTATGATTATTATCATTGTTATATTCTTATTTCTTTAATACTTATTGTTTGTGTTATTATAGTTTTTATATTTATAATATTTTTTATTATTTGTTTAGTTATTTATGATTAAAATATGTATGTTTTGTTATCATAATAACAATAAAAATAATTATTATTTTTATTTTATTATAAATGTAATTATAATCATCATTGTTATATTTTAATTTATTTATATATTGTTAGTTATTATAATTTTTTATTATGATAATATTTTATTGTTGGTTTAGTTATTTATAATTAAAATATTAATATTTTTGTTATCATTATAATTGTAATAATAATAATAATTATTATTATTATTAATATTATTATTGTTATTATTGTTATCATGGTTATATTTTTATCTATTTATTATTCATTGTATGTGTTATTATAGTTTTTTTTTATTAATTTTTTTATGATTTGTTAAGTTATTTATAATTAAAATGTTTTTGTTTCGTTACCATTATAATAATGATTATTATTTTTTATAATTTTTATAAGTATCATCAGTGTACTATTTTTATTTATTTATTGTTCGTGTTATTATATTTTTTTATTAGTATGCTATTTTTTATTATTTTTTGTTATTTATTATTACAATATTTTTATTTTTGTTATCATAATAAAAGTTATAATAATAATAATATCATGATTTTTATTATTATCATAATTGTTATATATTTTTTATCTTTTTATTATTATTATTATTTTAATTTTTATTATTAGAATTTTTATTTATCTATTTCTTTATTATTATCATATATTTATTATGTTTATCATAATTAATATTATCATCATAATTATAACAATAATAATTATTATTGTTATTATTATTTATAATATTATTTAATTTCTTTCTTTATTTCCCCTGAACATTTAGTGTTACCACTCCAGTGTATGAAAAGTGCTTTATGAATAAAGTCTGATTTATTGATTGGTTGACTGATTGATTTGAAGCTGCAGGATCCGGGTTGGGGGGGTTTTCACTCTCTGACCTGGTGTGTGTGACGATGTCGGTGAGCGCTCCTCCCTCCAGAAACTCCATGACCACCCAGAGCTCGTCTCCCACCAGGTAGCTGTTGTACATCTCCACCACGTTCTCATGGTGGTAGTCGCGCATGATCACCACCTGACGTCAGGAGGAGACAGGAGGAGACAGGAGGAGACAGGAGGAGACAGGAGGAGACAGGAGGAGAGGATGGAGCTGCGTTAGTGATGCTTACCACACTGAGATGGTTTCATGGCCGTTACTGTAACAGGACCACTACAAGTATAATTCAGACCACTGCAGCCCTAAGTTAGCTTGATGCTAAATGTTTTTCCTTTCAGTCAGTCTGTAAATCTGTGATTGGAAATCTTTGTCAGAGACATTGAATCAAATGTCACTAAACCAGAATAAAAGTTGAAATGAGGAAATGAGGAAATGAGGAAATGAGGAGAGAAACCAGGCGACAAGCTGACATGAGGAAGAGTCTGACCTCGTTGAAGAGCAGCTCGCGGCGCTGCTGCTTCCTCAGGTCCATCTTCTTCACCGCCACCAGCTTCCCCGTGGTCTTCACCGTGGCGATGCACACGATCCCCGTGGACCCCTCCCCTATCTTGATGTAGTGGTCCAGGTAGGTACGGGGGTCACCTGGATCCACCACCATCTGCAGCGCCGCTCTGAACTGCTCGTGAGAAACCCTCTGAGGCTCCCTCTGCGGCGAGCGGCCCTGAGGGGGCGCGCCCGACGCCGGGGGTCCAGGAGGCACCGGGGGCCGCGGGGCGGGCACGTTGGGGTGAGGGGTGTGGGGGTGCTGGGTGGCTTCAGGGGTGAGGGTGGGGTGTGACGTGTGGTGGGGGTGGCTCAGCGGAGGCTTGGAGGAGCTGCGGGTGGAGCCGGCGGAGGGGCCGTTCTGAGGGGAGGAGTCAGGGTGTCGCACCGGCTGGAAGGAAGACACACGTCAGACGTTAGACACACTCACAGGAAGTGATGTCACAGGTTTGGAGCCAATAGACTCGTTATTCCTGTACCAACCTGTCCCGTGGGGCTGCGTCCGCCCTCGCTGTCCGTCCTCGGGTACGTGTTGAACGGCCGTGCGTTCTGCTGGGCGCTCTTTATCGTCCCCTCCGTCACCGGCAGGTTTGGCGTGCGGATGTTGGGTCCAGAGAGCGGCCTCTTGTCTCTGGGGGACTGAGGGCTGCCGTCCCGCACCATGTAGCTGGACTTTGGCCTGTGGTCAGAGGGCTGGTCTCTGTGGGAGGCGTGCTCCTGGAGAGGAGGAGGAGGAGAGGAGGAGGAGAGGAGGAGGAGAGGAGAGGAGGAGAGGAGGAGGAGAGGAGGAGAGGAGGAGGAGAGGAGGAGAGGAGGAGAGGCTCAGGTTACAGGAGGGGCAGGTTTACTACTCAGAGACACAAACCGGACTGACGCTGACTCACCTGGTCCCGGTCCCGTGGCGTCCTGTCTCTGTGGGGAGGAGGAGGGGGCCCTGAGCCTGGGCGGTCCCTGGGGACCCTGCTGGGCTCTTGGCCTCGAGGCTGCTGCTGCGGCCGACCCTGGACTCCGTCGTCCCGCCCGGGGGGCCGGAGCGCACGCTGAGCCTGACGAGGGTCACCCCCGCTCTGGTGTTCTGGTCTGGGTCTGAGGGACAGAGCAGAGATCAGGATCAGGGGCAGGTGGGGTCAGGTTACAGAGGCTGCTGAAGGATCAGATCCCTCTCAGTACCTGTCCGGTCTGTCCGGTCTGTCCGGTCTGTCCTGATGGGGGTAGTGTCTGTGGTGAGGGTCTCCGTTCTCCTGTCCCCCTGCTGACGGGTCTCTGCGGGGCTGGGTGGGGGGGCTGCCTCGCCGCAGGGAGTTGGAGCGGGTCACAGACATGGTGTCGAACTCGTCCAGGAGCCAGGTCAGGGATCCGTCCACGCCCAGCTTGTTGCCCCGGACGATGGTCTGAGGAAACAAGTGGTTAGGCTGAGTGACGTCAGATCAGAGCGTTAATCTACAAACCACCGTCTGCTCCTCCCACCTTCCGCGGCTCCACCGTGGTGATGACCGTCACGTCGATGAACGGTTTGGGCCGCTTGGCCGTGTCTTCGATGAGCGACTGCCATTGCCTCGGCAGCCCCACGAACTTCTGCTCCTGCTCGTCAAAGTCGGTGTGCACGCGATGCTCGAAGTTGGACGGCGCCGAGATCTGGATGCGGGACTTGTTCTTCTTCTTGGT
This sequence comes from Halichoeres trimaculatus, assembly GCF_033239565.1. Taxonomy (NCBI): domain Eukaryota; kingdom Metazoa; phylum Chordata; class Actinopteri; order Labriformes; family Labridae; genus Halichoeres; species Halichoeres trimaculatus. Next base: position 37,524,406 of record NW_027437188.1, read on the forward strand.
GAACATGATGGCGGCTGCAGCCCAGCATCAGACCTGCAGGGAGGAGGCGGCAGAGGAGGTCAGGGGAGGAGGACACGCTGGGATAGAGATGCAAATGTTCGACTGACTGTGGAACCAACTGAACGTAAATATAAACACGCTTCAGGCGGGCGTGGACGGCGTCTAGAGGAAGGTTAGTGACAGCAGCGACCACACTGATGAAGAGAGACGACCTTTTTCTGAACGCTCACTGTAACGTGATCAAGTTTAGTGTTTAATGAGCTGCTCAGCTAACGAACTTCAGTCCATCTGACTTATTTCCTGCTCTCTGAGCGTCCAGCCGTTAGTGAGGCAGCTGTGACCTTTAGCTGAAGGTCATCACAGCGCTCAGCAATAAGACGACTGCTGCACAGAGGGAGGCCACAGAGGAGGAGGAGGAGGAGCTTCGTCTGTCAGCGTCTGAGAGGAGGTGCTCAGATAAAACTCCTGCTCACTGTAAAAATAATCATGACTTCAGTTTATCAGTGTGTGACAGTGGGAGGAGCGGCCTGTGGAGCTTCAACCTGCAGCTCTTTACTCCTCTGCAGTGTCTCCTCGTAGCTTTAAAAACATTAAAATAAAGAATAGTTATTTTTCTTCCAGAGGGTATTGATGATTAAAGACACTGACACTAAATAAAATCCTGTGTTAACATTTAGTTGAACTAAATCTTCATCCCATCTGTCAATAAAGCCTGCCACCGCTCTACTTCACCTCCTACAACATCAACAGCCCACCAACTTTCCATGCACCTGTGGCTAACCTCAAGTTTTACAGCCCTGGGAAGATAACTACATCTACAAAAAGACTCATCTGGAAGAAAATACTGATTTTAATTCTGTGTGGATGGATTCATTTAACTGAACATAAATGATTGATATGTGGCAAGACATTAGCAAACAATAAAAATGAGTATTCAAGATTTCTGTCAAAGGTTTATACATTTTTCCTTTTTTTGTGCATTTTTTTGATTGATTTATTTAATTTAATTTTTTCATTTTTGCCATTTTTTTAATAATTCGATTTTTTTTTTATTCACATTTTTGATGTTTAATTTTTTGGGGAGTTTTGCAAATTTTTGAAATTGAGAATGAAATTTAAATATTCTCAATTCCAATTTTGGGGAAATTTTTTTTGCAAATTTTTTAAAAGGCCTTTATTTTTTTAAACATTTTTGCAAATTTTTGAAATTCCAAAACATTTTTGATTTTTTTTTTTAAATTGAAATTAAGATAAATCTGGAAGAAAATACTGTTTTTAATTCAGTGTGGATGGATTCATTTAACTGACAACATGCCAGATTAATATACATGATTGATATGTGGGAAGACATAAGCAAACAACAAATAAATGGTGAGTTATGCTATGTTATCAAGATGTCACTTAATTCAAGTATCCTTTTTTTCAAGTCATTAAAGTTTTTGAAACTTTAATATTTTCTGAAATATTTCCAAATCTATTAATTTCATTTTTAAAAATATTTGCAAAATTATTAATTTCATTTTTTTAAATATTAGCAAATTTATTTATTTCATTTTTTTTAAATATTTGCAAATTTATCTATTTAATTTTTTTAAGTATTTGCAAATTTATCTATTTAATTTTTTTAAGTATTTGCAAATTTAATTATTTAATTTTTTTAAATATTTGCAAATTAAGTTATTTTATATTTTTAAATATTTGCAAATTTATTTATTTCATTTTTTTAATATTTGCAAATTTATCTATTTTATTTTTCAAATATAGGCAAAATTATTTATTTCATTTTTTTAATATTTGCAAATTCATTTATTTCATTTTTTTAATATTTGCAATTTTTTTTGCAATTTTTTCAAAATTTTTGTTAATTTTTGAAATTTAAAATTTTTAGCTGATTGTTTTAATTTTATGTTTTTTTAATTTCACTGTCACAAGGGATGAAACTGCTAATTTTTGGGTCAAAGGCAAAGAATGAGTATAATGGAATTACTGGAGTTGTTTAAATGATCAAATATTTAAACCAGCAGTCTGATAAAAACAGATTTAGAATGTACAGAAACTTATTTATTGAGAAACTTTTTTCCCCTGTGGACTTGTGATGCAGGAAAAAACAAAGAGAGGTCTCCAGAGGCAGCCCAGAAGCAGTGATGGTCGGGGCCTGGATCAGCACCGTGGATCGACCCCTTCCCACCGACTCCTCATCAACCCTGACGCCAGGATCAGGATCGGTGCAGCCCTGGGAGTCACATCATGAGTCAAACTATTTGATAATCTGAACTTTTCTCCTGGTTTGAACCGAAGAAAGTGTCGTCTTTCTTTGCTCCTGCATCAGTCACGCTCGTGCTTCACTCATGTTCGAGCTGCTCTCTGCTGCCCTCAGCAGGAATCAAAGGAGACACTCCTCACAGTCAAACAGAGGCTCTCCAGAGTCCACCAGAACCAGGTCCTGCTGGGCCCTGGACCAGAGAAGGGAGCAGGAGCGGCGTGTAAACCCTCGACTCTTGTTTTAAGACAAAGCACAGCTCTCAGAAAGAGGCAAAAATCAAAAACAGGCGTGAAGCAGGCGGAGAGGAGGGCGGGGGGTGAGGGCGGGGGGTGAGGACGGGGTGAGGGCGATGTGGGCGCGTCGTCAGTGAGAGGGTGAGTCATGCTGTCCACAGATTTAATAAAGTCTTTGACAGCAGGAGCGTTTGAAGTGGAGCAGGACCCGCCCAGAGACACACTGAGAGAAAAGGGTCAGAGCCAAACACGCTGAGGAGCTCACACTGCTGCACAGAAACACGCTACCACTGCGTGTGGATTTCATCACGCCTGTTTACACGTCCAGAAAATCACTGAGCTGCAGACGGAAACCGAGAGTTTCACAAAACAACTCCATGAACTTCATCAGAGACAGAGGAAGACACTGAGAGGATCTGCAGCTCTGTCAGAGTAAACCCAGGTCCACGCTGAGCTGTTCATCAAACCGTTCATGAGAAAAAATAAAAGTTTGATCTGGGCTGAACCCCCTCTGAGGAATCTTAAGCATCAGCCAAACGATGTCATGACGGCGAGGTTGCAACACGGTGATAAACGCCTCTTTCTGCTCATAATGAGCGCAGTGACAGCTCAGAGGAGGCGTATTAATCACTGCAGAGGCCTGTCATTAGTGTTCAGCTGAGGCAGCAGCTCACACCATCAATGCCTCCCAGCTCTGGGCGCAGGCGGAGAGGAGCGCTGCGAGGAGGCATCGAGATAATGAGGAGGAGGAGGAGGAGGAGGAGAAAGCATCTGGTCACCTCCAGAGGACAATAACACAAACTAATATGAAGATGAAGCTTTAATCTGATCCACTCTCAGCCAGCTGGAGGATGGAGGATGGAGGCTAACACCTCCCTGACAGCACACGCAGCTAACAGTCAGTCAGAGTTAGCCGAGCCACAGCGAGTCACGATGAGCCTCGCCCAATCAGAGACAGCGGGCTGGCTGCGAGTCGCTGAGGGCTGCGGCTTTTCTCAGATTTTAGATTCAGATTTCTGGAAGTCTTTGGAGCAAAACCAGATTTAAGAGCTGCTGACGAGAGCCAGAGCACGAGAGATGATAAGGTCTGGATGTTATGAAGGCGACAGTCAGAAGATCGCTCTGACCTCAGAGATTTCCTGATACCACTGAAACGTGTGTGAGATGTGTTTGGCTGCAAACTGAGGCTCATGAATGAAAACTTATTGATCATCAAATATCAATAACCAGCTGAGGAGAAACAGACAAATTCCTTTAAATTCCAGATTTACATAAAGAAGTTTTAGTTGGTGAAACTCTCTTTGTCGAGTGACCAGGAAAATGTGCTGTTAGTGATGCTAGCAGGAAGAGTGATTCTGCTGAACAGGAAACAAATAATCCTCCAGCTTATCAAGCTTTAATTAATGATGTAATGAAACACTTACAATTAGAAAAATCAAGTTTGCCCTGAGTGGAAAAATTAACATATTTCACTCAATATGGCAACCATTTACAGAATATTACAACAAAAACAACCCCATGAAAAGTTAGGTCTATCCAGATAAAAAAAAAACAAGTTGCATCCTCCTCGTCATTTTATCAAAATTTTAATTGTATGTTGTCTTATTCTTGTTTTATTTTTATTAATTATATTTTTATTTATTTATTTATTTATTTATTTATTTTATCTTATTATTAATATTTTTTTCTTCAAGTTAATGTATGTGTTGTGTGTGTATTGGTTCATCCCAGGGGTCTGCAACCTTTACTTTCCAAAGAGCCATTTTTCCTCAGCTCACCTGGATTAAAGTCATTTAGGAGCCACAAAATCTACTTTATCTTCACATTAAGACCAAAAAAAAGTGTAGAATCTAGTAAATTATTATCTAAACGAAAAGTTTAAGTGTTTATAAAATTGTAGACGTGATTTCTTGGTTTTCTTTTTTTAATAAATTTGCAAATTTTAGAAACAAAAGAAAGAAATTTGTAATGTCGTAGATTTTAAAAATTTACAAAATTTATGAAATTTGCTGAAATATCATAAGTTAGCAGAAAAAAACATAAATAATGCAATTTCTAAATTTTGCTTGATTTCCCAAAAAAATGTATAAAAAAAGGGGGGAGAGGTGAGGGATTTATATAAAAAATTCTAAATTTGCTAAATCTTCAAAAAATGTGGAATTATTTTTCTTATTTTGCTAAAATGTCAAAAAAATTGAAAATAAAAAAAATAAAAAAATTGTTAAAAATGGCAAAAAAAAAAATCACAAAAATTAAAAACTTTATTTTAAGCGGTGATGAATTTTAGTACAAAATGTTATATAATGTTTTTACTTAGTGTCTGTTGAACACCCTTGGTTAAACCATATATGTAAATACATGTGTGTGTGTGGATGTGCCTCTTTATCACACCATGAATGTGTGAGCAGATGCATATATTTATATCTTTTAATTATTTCTGTATTTGTATGCAACAAATAAAATCCCCCAATAACGAGAAGTTCAAAAAAAAGGTGTTAGTTTTCAGGTCTTTTTACTCCACTCTGACAGAAAACTGGATTTGTCTGGAGCAGACAACAAACCTCTGTGACTATATCAGCTGGTTTCATCAGGTTAACTCAGCCACTGGACTCTGACAGAAACTTAACCCAACCTGCTGAAAGTTGTTAATAACTCCACTGAGCTAACCCAGACGTCGTACGAAAGCAGCACTGATACTTTTCATGATGCCGTTAGGAAGGTGTCACATGACAGAGGAAATCAACAGCTTCCTGCAGAAAAAGTTTAAGTTTTCCACGACACAAGTTGACATAGAGTGAAGGAGAGTAAAAACATGATCTATGCATAAAGAGGACAACACTGGTCTCTGTTCCCACGCCCCTCAGGCCTGACAGGGTGAGACAGGTGCTGCAGGGACAGGTGAGCGTGTAACACAGAGTGATCACTAACAGCTGGAACAGGTGCTCCTCCACATCCTGCCCAGGCTACAACAGGAAGCTCTGTGAGCGCCTCAGAGTCTGACGAGAGGAGAGCAACAGGTGTCTGCTCCTCTGACCACCTGCTGGGAGCTCTCCAGCTCCACCGACACACCACTGACCCCGAGGTTCAGATCATGGCTTTAACACATTTTCAAGGATGAAACTGTGCACTGAGTTGATGAAGAGAAATCTCATCAGTTCACTTCCACTCTGCTGCACCACTCCCCTCAAACCTCCTCCCTGCTCTGCACCTCCACCCCCACCCTCCACCCCCTCTGCGGCCCTGTCTGCCTGGATGAGCAGTGAGAAAGCCCGTTTTGTCAGCGGGCCAGGGTCTGGCTGATGAGCTCTGGATGGAGCTGCTGTCCTCTGGCCTGATTCAAGGACTGCTCATGGGTGGTCCTGGCTCACAGAGACCTCCTCCTGGCTCAGAGAGACCTCCTCCTGGCTCACAGAGACCTCTTCCAGGCTCACAGAGACCTCCTCCTGGCCCAGAGACCTCCTCCAGGCTCACAGAGACCTCCTCCTGGCTCACAGAGACCTCCTCCAGGCTCACAGAGACCTCCTCCAGGCTCACAGAGACCTCCTCCAGGCTCACAGAGACCTCCTCCAGGATCAGCATCCATTGAGCTGCAGTGATACAGCCAGCTGAGAGGAGACGCTGAAACCAGAGACACTTTCTGAAAAAGTGTCAGCTCAGCTTAAAAAGTGTGCTGATACAGAAAATTATGAGATGGAGCCATAAAAAAGCTTTGGCTGCAGCTCGAACTAAGAAACAGACTCCGACAGGATCTGTGACCAGGTAACAGAAACAGCATGTTCAACGTAAAGATAGAAGTAATCAAATCAGTCACTTATACAGGTAAGAAATAAAATGACAACTTCAAACACGTCGTCAGCCCCAGAAAGAAAGCAGTCAGTCTGAGGCCCCGTTTACACGGAGACTCCCACAACGATTCTTCCTTTGCGTTTTCAAAAGCCACCTGCGTTTACATGAGGACGGCGTGAAAACGATCCGCGTTCATACGACTCCAGGAGGAGAAGTCTCCTCTTCTGTTCTTTCTTTTTCTGCCGTTTTGTTGTGTGAGACGGTCGGCAATCCAACCATAACGCGCATTACCGCCACCTACTGGCTCAACTGGAAATGTGGCTGAGCGCGGAGCCTTCACCTAAAACTGCGAGTGCGCATGCGGTGACGTCAGCGTTTCACCCTGAGACGCTCCGCTCTCTGTTTACACGAAGCTGGATGGAGGAGCGGATTCAGATCTTTCCACTCTGGGGAGCGTTTTCAAAAGTTTGCGTTTTCACTGAAAACGCAACGTGGTCTCGTCTAAACGGAAGGCCAAAACGCAACGAAATGTTTGCGGAATCGACCGTTTTCGGCGTCATGTAAACGGGGCCTGAGGCTTCATGGAGAAACACTCTGCATAGCTGAGTTTCTGAGAGGACACTAATAACACTCAGGGTGGAGAGGGTCATTGTAAACAAGCTCCAAAACGCCAAAATAAATGTGTACAGCAGCACAGGAGGCATCAGGAATCCTCAACCCGTGGTCGGACTCAATCACCCAGAGCTGATTCATTGAAAACATTCACGTAAGTGAATGATTGAATTTATTTTTATTCCTGCAATTTTCTGCAATTATTTAAATGCTTTTTTTAAAAATAATTTGTAATTTTTTTTTACAATTTTTGATTTTTTTTAAATTACCATTTTAAATTATTTTGCATTTTTTTTTGCAAATTATTTAAATGTTTTTTTTAATAATTTGTAATTTTTTATTACATTTTTATTTTTTTTTATTACCATTTTGAATTATTTCTGCAAATTATTTAAATGCTAATTATTTTAGGTATTTTTATTTTATTTTATTTTTTACATTTTTTACATTACCATTTTAAATTATTTTGCAATTTTATGTAAATTTTGCATTTTTTTATTTGATTTTTTTTTTCTTTTACAGATTGTCAAAGTTTCAAAAAAAAATTATTTTATTTTTTTTTTCAAATTTATGAAATTCATTTTTTTCATTTATTTTAAAACATTTAAAAATGTATTAAACATTAAATTAAGGCATCACATGCAATTTTATAAATGCAAAAAAACTCCTCATTTAGATATTTAATCACTAGATGTTTAATATATTTTGAATTTTTTATACTGTTTAGTCTTTATTGTGAAGATAAAGTAGATTTTGCGGATCCTGAATGACTTTAATCCAGGTGAACTGAGGCTAAAGGGCTCTTATGAAAGTAAAGGTTGCAGACGTCTGGTCAAACAGCTCTTTGGTCTAATGCAAAGCTTCAGATTAACTCTACCTGCTGCATCTCATTTCCCTGGCCCCCATAAGGCCACAGTGAGCAGTAAATCACAAAAACTTCACAGCAGAGCCTCAAATAAAGAGCCTCTGGATGAAAACCAGTGTAACAACGTGTAGAGAGCAGGAAGTCATCAGCGTGTGTGTGTGTGTCAGGAGGCCTTTCCTCACACCTGGCTGAACATGGAGAGTATCTTTTTCCTAAACGGTCCCTGGAGGAGGTGCAGAGTAACACACTCAGGGATCAGGCCGTGGAGGAGACACAGAGTGAGGACGAACTCAGCTGCTGAGATGCTCTGACACTAGCTGCTGAATCAGGCTGATAATTAATAGACTGTGCTCTCACTTTGGCAAACACACACACACAGTCACACACACACACACACACAGTGCCTCTATCAGTGTTTCCCGGGTTCATAAAGTGCTGTGCAAACACCACACACTGTGTGACCTTGCAGATACAGTCGGCTGTAAAGAGCAGCAGCTAGTTTTCTACTCGCTTCACAACAAACTTCAGGAAGTTTTCTGTGGTACTCGCCGAGCGCTGCGGCGTTTCCATCGCCTGCTAGAATAAACCATTTACCTTTACATAAAGCTGTTCAGACTAACGACACCTCCAGCAACAACTATAGCAAAATACAGCTGACACCATTTCAGCAATATTTGTAAAAAGGGTGAGTGGACAAAAAATCAATGTATGGTAGTATCAGGATTTTTTGTTTAACAGTTTTAAATCATGATTTTTTTTGTTCAAAAATCTGTTTTTTTCTGGAAAGATTAACATGTTTCACTCAATATGGCAGCCATTTATAGAATGCTACAACAAAAACAACCCCATGAAAAGTTAGGTCTAACCAGATCAAAAAACCAAGTTGCATCCTCCTTGTCATATTATTAATATTTAAATTGTTTTTTTCTCTTACTTTTGTTTTTTTTATTTTATTGCATTACATTTTAATTATTTATTTAATTTTTTTATATCATTTTTTTAATTTTCTTTTTTTTCTTTCAGTTAATGTATGTGTGTATGTATAGTAGTGTATGTGTGTATTGGTGTATCCATATATGTAAATACATATGTGTGCAGATTTAAGTGTGTCTGTGGATATACCTATATATCATACCATGAATGCGTGAGTAGATGCATATATTTATATCTTTTATACATTTTTGTATTTGTATGCAACAAAAGAAAAACCCCAACAAAGAGAAGTTCAAAAAAAAACTTTTTTTTTCTTTTTTTTAATTTAAGTCCAAATTTTATGTCTTTGTTTATGAGCTAGGTTGGAAAAAGTTGAGATGTCAGATCATGAAATCATGATACAACTTTTTCACTTGGTCTGGTGTATAGGCGCAAATCCCGGGGGGGACGCAGGGGTCATGTCCCCCCCTTCCATAAAGTTGTCCCCCCTAAAAAATCCAGTTGTAATTAATTTTCTAATAGTAAGGTTTTTTTTTTCAATGGTGTAATACAAGTCATGCTACTTAAAACACAATGATTGACGAGTTTAACTATTGAAAGATCACACACACACACCCCTCCCTGCACGATCCTTGCAGTGGTTTGATCCAATCTATTTCTCCCGGCACGGATGCTGCAGCCGCACACACACGCACACAAATAAACGCATACAGACAGAGCGGAGGGTCGCGGTCAAGTAAGTAGCTTTCACTGAAAGACTTATCAATCATAACTTCACTTGTTAAACAGACACACAGAGAAAATGAAAAGCAAATGTCAACTCCTTTTTCCGAAGTCTGACAGTATGCTTTAAAAAAAAAAAAAGGCGCTGATTGAGCTTTCCATCCGATGTGGTGCGCACACACAGACTACAGACTACAGAGCGCCAAGGATCGTGATCAAGTGCATTAAAACACTGAACAATTTATAAGTTAATTATCACACCGTTTGTTGCTGGCTGGCAAACAGCCTCTCCTTTATGATGCAAAAAAGGCTGTGACAGATAAGACAGACAGGTGACATGCTGACATCCTCGTCCTCTCATTTATGACACAAAGATTAAAACTATTTAAGATGCCTCTAGTGAGATAGCGGCATCTCTAGTGAGATTTAAGAATTCATAGATGAAGCCATTATTTATTAAAGTCTTATGTTCTATTCTAGCTTTATTGATTTAAAAACAAAGTAGTTATGACTTTGACGTAGATCTTGAATAGATCCAGTTTCTAATTCCATTCTGACTGTTAATTTTAACCCCTTATTGTCCTCCAATTAAAATCAACACTTTTTTCATTAATTTGGATATAAAATACTAATTATTGAGTTCATAGTGTTATGGATGTGTTGCTTCCACATTCATGCCAAAACATTTTTTCATGAACTAAAGGAAAATTAAATCTAGGCTGATTATCCATAGTTGGGACTAGTCACTGTATAATATCACAATATAAAACAACACAGCAAAAATTATAGCATTTATTCTTATGTCCCCCCCTAGGAATCAGTCTCTGAAATTTTACTGTTTATTGTCCCCCCCAACAATGAAACGGGATTTTCGCCCCTGGTCTGGTGTTAAAACAGCAAACTGAAAATCACAAAAATGTGAAAACTAAAACATTGCGCCCCAAAAACTGAAAGAGAATTGAATCAGGAGAAAATCATATCGTCCCAGCCTTAATTTATAACACGTGTTTATTTACACAGGGAGGGGACTGAAACATGTAAATCCATGCAGCTCACAGAGTGACATTTGATATTTATCCAAACAATAATTAGAAAGAGACGGCACCAAACATAAACTCAGCGCTACATAAACTTCATTTATAAGTCATTAAGTCTCAGCTTAACGAGTTTAACGAGTACCTGGTTTATTTGACAGACTAAAGGAGAATGTTCCTCAGGTTAACTTTAAAGTCAGGGTTTACCTTTTCAGAGAGTTTTTCTGTTGTTGCTCTTCTGGTTTTCCCACGTAGTTAAAAGGTTATAAATCACTTCTTTAAAGCACAGTGTGTGTGTTAGTGTGTGTGTGTGTGTGTGTGTTCCTGTACTGTGATAAACTGCAGAGACAAACGGACTGACAGCTGATGGTGACTTCATAAGAACCAGGATGCTTCATTTAAACATACAGATGAAGACGATGATGAAGGATGAGCTTTCATTGGCTGTGGCTCAGGAGGAGGACGACACAGAGACGTTACTGATGAAGTGTGTTAGTTATCAAAGGCTGCCAGTGAGTTTTTAGGACTGAATATCTGCATGCAGGAAGGAAAACTGTGATCTGAACAGTCCAGGTGCAGCAAATGGTTCAAGAATTGTTGACAGAAAAAAGTCCCAGATTATTCCAACATTTGTTTAATCTAGATTTCCTTATTGCTTAAGAGTTGTTATTTTTTTAATCAATTTATTTTGAAGATGAAATAATACAGAACTTCCAAATTACATGAACTATTAGTTTGCATAACATCATTTTAAATGAAAACTTGAGGAAGCCAAATCCTAATGAAACAAAGAAAAATAAGCTGAACTTAAATGATATATAGACCCATAATTACACATATATGTTCAAATATTTGATGCTAGGTTTCTCTCTTAATTGATAGCCACCCTCCTTATTTCTAAATTAGTTTTGGAAATTTTCTGGTAGTTAGAAACAGTGGAATAAAAAAAAAACATAGATGTGTAACTATGCACACCCTTTTGTATTTTGACACACTTTAAAACACTATGAAATACCAATCTCAGATTTGGCAAATGTGTATGTATATTTTTTATGTATTTATTTTTTTATTCCATAATATTTTTTATTTTATTTTGTCTCCTTTTTCTCTCTTCAACCTTTTGTGTTTTATATATATTTTTTTAATTGCTTTTTATCTTTTCCATTTTATTTATTTTTAAGAAACATAATCTTATTCTATTTACTTGTTTATTTATTTTAATTATTTTATTTTTCCATTTTATTATTATTTTTTTGTTATTATTATTATAATGAATATTATTATTATTATTACAATTTTGTTAGCTTATCATTTTTTTATTTTTTATTTTTAATGTCATTTTTATTTAATCTATAACTGCATATGTATGCCTCTAGTGCCAAAAAATAATTACAGTGTGAAAAAAAAATAAGAGAAAAAGAAACCATCCTGTATTCATGGATATTTATATGAATAATTTAGATGTAAGAACAGGCAATCATGCACGTCCTCCCTAACTCACTCTTATTTTTCAGGTGATAATTCAGAAAGACCAGAGTAAAACAGCTGATGGGAGGATGAAGCTGTTTAGTATCTGAGATGATGACTTGCATTAATTGATCAGTGGAAAACCCCAGCCTGGACCGGAAAATCCTCCTCTTTGTGCAGATACTTCAGATTAATAAAACCAACTTCCTGTAAATAATATCACATGAAACTAACTTCCCAGTGAGCTAAAGCTGGAGGTCACAAGGTAACACATCAACCCTCCTCCTCTCCTCCTCCTCCTCCATGTGTCACCAACACTTGTGCACAGACAGATGAGGGAGCCCAGCAGCTGTGAGTCTGTCAGACATGAGGCTCAGTCTCAGGTTTGAATGGACTCACTGAGGAAGAGGAGGGAGAGCAGAGGAAGGACACAGCCCCTCACTGTCTGCCTCCTTCCCTCCCTCACACCAAACAATAAAGTTATTATTTTCTCTGACTCACAGTTAATCCGTGCTGTGAGGTTTTAACAACAGACTTTTCTTGTTGTGGCCCAGATTAACTTCGCCCAGCGCCGCTCAGCCCGATCACAAGTTGAAACTTACACCCTGAAACTTTCTGTACGCAACAAAGGGCTTCATGTCGGTGTGTAATTCAGCGTTAATAACGCTCACACACTCTGCTTCCGCTGTCACATCTACTCACTCTGAGCCACAGGTCCCCGGTTAGCGCCAGGAGCAGGAGGAGCAGCGGGAGGAGCAGCAGCAGCAGCTCTCTATCCACCTGAGCTCATGTCGGAAACGCAGCTCAGGACGACGGTGGAGAACACACACTCCCTGCAGCAGCAAAGTTGTTTCCGCGAACAAAATCAGTCCAGACCGAGCGACGGAAGCGACGACACGGCCCCGAGCAGCGGGACCGACACGGTTAGAGGTACGGAGGCCGCGAAGTTCTCCAAACTTATCCAGAAAAGTCAAAGCGCTGAGGCTTTGGGCTGTAAATACAGAGTGTGTCGCATTCCTATGGTTTCAGCGCAGCCCCGCCCAGTTTCATGACGTCACCGAGAGGGCGCGAGACAGAGAGAGACAGAGAGCGGGAGAAACGGAGAAGGATTCTAATAAATAGATAATTCCATCGTTTTATAATAATAAATCTTAATCGGTCTGACGTCACCGAGACGGCGCGAGACAGAGAGAGACAGGGGGCGGGAAAAGAGGAGAAAGACTCTTATAAAAAAGATAAATCCATCGTTTTCTTATGATAAGTCTCAATCAATCAATAAAATGATGTTACACAAAGTTCCTGTAACTTTAGGTCTGAAGCCCCTTAAAGACTGTTTTTAAATAGTGAAAACGTTTCTAACTTTATTTTTTATTTTTGTCCTGCCTCATCTAACATGTCTTAATTTATTAATATTTCATGTTATCTTGTATTGACCATTTTTACAGAATGCTATAGTAAACAAACACTAACCTGCCAAGTGCTTTTCCATTATATTCTATTTATTCAATCCTATAAAAGCCTTTAATGAAGCACATATGGAACATTGATGATTAGCTCTTAAAGAATATTGAATAATTTACAAACTTTTAAGAGAAGTGTTTTTGTTTCTGTGACACGATCATTATTTGGCTCATGATAAAAAAAACAATGGCAAACTTTCAGGACAGCAGTCATTTTCAGTAGGGCTGAACAATTTGGAAAAAAAACCTAATTGCGATTTTTTTTGGACCAATATAGCAATTGCGATTTAGCATACAATTTATTTATGTATTTATTCATATATATTTTTATTTATTTATTTATCTTATTTTTTGGGAGGGGGGTGGGTATCTTTTGCATTATTTACTAAAAAAAGTTAATACAATTATTCTTTATCATTCTGTACTATGAAGGCCAGGCCTACATGTTATGATAAAATGAAATAGACTGAAGCATGAATTGATACGAACAATACATCTTAATTGAACTATCACAATAAAAAAAAAAAGACTAATTGATTTAACTTCAAGACTAGCACAAGTTACTGTATCCCCTCCAGGTTTGTGTACATGAAACTTTTATAAAATTGTATTTTTATAAATTGCAGACTCTGCGTTTTAAAAATTGCACTTGGTTACATTGCGATGTTGTTTAAATTTGATTAATTGTTCAGCCCTAATATTCAGTGGTTCATGATTGACATACTGTTGGGTAAATATTTTTCAATTTTCTTATTATTAAAATTAGAATTATTTTATTTTTAATGTTGCTACATCATATTTTTTGGGCCTATATGTGCTTTTCAACTGCAAGAACTTTCCTCAGGAACTAAAGACTTTTAAGGAACTATGTGCCTTTTGACTGCAGAATCTACATTTAGTTTCTGTAAACTGATCTCAGCATTGAAGCAGCTTTTCCTCAGGTGGTACTTCTTTGGGGATTTCCCAAAACTTTGGGGGCGGAGCCTGCAACTTGGAGGTTCCTGATTGGTGGAGCATCCATGGGGTTTTTCACCCTCTATCCACAGCCAGATCACACCCAACTGTGATGGTCTTGGTTTAGTTCCTCCTAACCAATGGTCTTTCTCTGAGTCTGATGGGGTGAATGTGTCTGTCAGCTCTACATGTTCCAGTTTAAAGAGTGACCCTGTAAACTGGAGACCTTCAGCTGAACGTGTCAGTGGGCACTGTCTTACATGGTCACTAGCACTGGCATGATGCACAATCAAGCCCAGCACAGGCTGAATATCCTCTGTGCTAACAGGCTAACTGCTGGTGTCATCTTTGCAGAAAAACCTTTGTTGTTGTTGTCTTACTGCCCTCTAATGGTCTAGCAGTGTAGTGCAACTGTTTTTTTTTCTCCATAGTCCTGGATCTAAAAGTTCCTGGAGCTTTTGGTCGATGTGTTCACAGAGAAGACATTAACAGAAATCTGATGATACATTCTCCTAATGCTGGATAACTTTACAAACTTGCTCAGGAAGTATTTTTGTTTCCATCACATGATCATGATTCATTTGTCTCATCAGACACTGACAGTGAGGTGTAAATGATCCGTATCAGGAGCAGGCTGCTGTGAAAAACCATGTCTGCATGTTAAAATCAACACGTCCATCACTGAGACATCACAGAGGCATGCAGATAATCCAGCCTAAAAATCATCATCCCTGCAACAACGAGGCCAAGGAAATGCCTCAGGATTGTTGGTTTAATTACTTCATTATTTTCCTTTTGTGTACGGTGTTAGAGGCTTTCAAAATAAAACAACATGCCCTGACCTGCTCACGCCAACCTCTGTCCAACGTCACAGACACGAGACGGAGAAGAAACTAAAGCCATAAACCAGAAACAAACCATCTGATCAGAGCACGCAGTGTGAGTCCAAAGAACCGAGTCTCTGTGTGTCAGTGTCTTTATCTGACGTCTCACACACTACAAGCTGTCTGAGTCCATACAGAAAGACCTGTTGACATTCCTGTGAGAGTAAAAATACAGAGAGAACAGGTCCACTCAACGTCTCCCATCCACAAACACAAACCAGCCAATCCCAGGGCCCCGTTCAAACAAAGCACGCAGTGTGTCAGCCAATCAGGGCCCACTTCCAGGAGCAGGTTGTGGAATGTGGAAAGGTCAATGATAACGAACACACACACACACACACACACACACACACACACACACACACACTCGAGCAGTGACTCTGAACAGGACCTTCAGACCTTTGACTGTTTTGTGCTAACTGACAGGATGACACACAAATATCAAGTCAGGTTTACTGCAGCCGCTTCACGAGACACCTCCAAGTTCACGGTGAAACGGGGTCAAAGGTCAGGGGAAGAGATGGCGCTCAGAGATGTAATTATGGTTTCTGCTGCGCTGAGGTTGAGTCCAGCTGTGGAAACAAGCTTCAAAATCAACAAGAGCTGAGTCAACAGAGACGACGCGTTCAATATCACATTTAACTGAGGAAATATTTACATTTAGAAACGTGTGAAGAGGAAAAACGGGTGGAGGTCAGGGCTCCGTCATCTATGGATTCACTTTTCAGGGACATACTCAGCAAATTTGTGTCTGTGTTTGCTTCTCTTATTGCATAATTCACACTCACTGTTTTTAATGACTGAAGCTGAATCCTTCAGTTTAACATTTACAGCCAGCAGAAACCAGTGATGCAGAGTAAACAAAAGGTCAAGGAGGGTTTAAGAGCAGTGGTTCAAACCACTCCTCTTTATTTAGAAGAAGGTGTAACTTAGGGGTGGCGATATGGCCCAAAATTTATATCAGGTATTTTTCCTTCATAAAAAATAGTGAAGTCTTTTCAAACTCAGGCTACATCCACACGGAGCCGCACATTTTCCTATCCGACTATTTTCTGTGCCGTTTTCAAAAAAAAGTGAGCTGTAAAGATGAAGCCGGGTCTGCCATCCACAAAAGCCGTTTTCAGAGATCAGCTCACATGCCAGAGCTTTGGGGGGCGCTGTATTGCTCTGACAATAAACGAGAGAAGAAGCCCAGGCTAGCCTGTGAGCTAACGTTAGCACTTAGCAGAATTCCTTTTTACAGGTTCTTACCACTGTTACTTTGGCCACGCCCCCTGACTACAGCAGCCATGATGAATCAATATTATACCATGGTCAGTGAGAATCCCAATGTCAGCTGTGATTTAGATTGGTCTAATGCACGCCAGTTGACAGTTAGTTCGGCAAGTTAAATCACCATTGTATCACTCCGCTGTGCGCGTTACCATAGCAACGCGTCACACACATTTCAACGGGTGAAGATAACACAAGAGTGCTGAAATATGGATTTCGAAGTCAATTACAACATTTTTGGACCAAACAAAACATTTGATGAATGGGAAGAAGAGGAAACAAAAACAGAACAAGCTCGGCAACATTACAAGCAAGTAATATCAGAAGAGCTCAACAAGACTGAAAAGGAAAAAGATGAAGAGAACACAAAAAAAGTGACAAAATGGGCTGTTACAGTTTTAAGAGAGTATTTAATGTGGAAAGGAAGAGATGCTGAGTTGAATTTGTCAGCTGCTGAACTAAACACTATTCTAAGAGAGTTTGACGCATCAGTGCAGACTCAAACTGGGAATAGTTCCTATATTTGAGCACATTTGGCAAGTTTACAGCAATTATTCACTATTTCTTTTAAAGTTTACAGTTTGTGGGACCAAGGTATAAGCGGATTAGACTACTCTGAAGCGTGCGTTAGACCGCTCTAAGGCACGACGTGGAGTGGGAACACCACCACGCACAGCGGAGTGGTGTTACCGCGGAGTGCCTTACTTAATCCTTACTTAATCCATATATAAGGCACATCGGATTATAAGGCGCACTGTTGTCTTTTGAGAAAACTGAAGGCTTTTAGGTACGCCTTATAGTGTGGAAAATACGGTAGCTTAAAGCTTGTAGCTCATCCTGAGATGCTGGTTTCAGCCCAGCTCTCTGAGTGCAGTGGGTTAAAGTTGGGAAGTGAGCAGAGATTTGCACACAGATATTTCTGGGCAGAGCCTCACCTTCAGCAGTTTATCAAGACATGTACCTGCTGCTGTTTGTGCCAGCTGACATGATCACACAGAGTCTACTGGACGTCGTGTTGAGACACGTAAAACCTTCGATGTTTCAGCTGAAAGTTCCTCTCTGAACAAAGACACTCTTCAAACAGATCAGTAAAACATGGATCCTGCTGTTAGCTCACCTGTTAGCCCACCTGTTAGCCAGGTGGTAAATATGACATCACTCTGTTACTACGCTCACTCTGACAGGCTGGGGTTGCACAACATACGTGTCATGTTAACATAAAGCACACGTGACTCTGTGTCAGCTCTATCATCAGCATAAAGATCTTTAGCAGACTTGCTCATGTGCCGGTGAAGGCGAGCGTCAATAACACTCAGAGCTGATGTTTAGGCCACAGTGATCCAGGTCCTGAAACAGCTGGAAAAGCTAAAGAAACTCTGTTTTCCACTGATGCAGCAAACAGGGTTAGAGGTGTGAAAGGAGACAGACCAGAAGCAGGAGGCTGAGACAGAAACCTCTGCTCACTGACAAACACTGAACTCCTGACTGTCATCCAGACTCTTCCAGGGATGAAAAGGAGACAACAAAACCTCCTGCTCTCTGTTTGACCTCTCAGTGTAACCTCCTGCCTTTCACCTGCTGCAGCAGCTGAGGTGAGTTGCTGCCACCGTCCAGAACGCTCTCTGCTTTGTGAGAGCACGCAGCCTGAGCTTACTGTTTCAGGCGAGAGTAAAGCCTCAGAGACACACAGGTTATCCACGCTCAGGGGTTAATGATGGCATTTTAATCCTGTCAGAAAACAAAAACTAACTTCTTCTGCAGCTTTGAGACAAAGACAGTCTGACGTCAGGAGAAGCAGAGGATAACATCGAGCTGCTCCTCTCCATCGTCCCGTTCACACACACTGACCTGAAAGCACAGACTCCACGGCTGAAAGCTGAGCCTGAAAAACATCCATTGTTATGATACTGAATATTTCTTTTATTCCTGCTGTGTTTCTGCCTCTGTTCCTGAGCACCTCCACGGCCTGTGTTGATGTTGGCTCCTGCTCTCATTCCACAGAGGATTTTCTTTCCTCTCAGGCAATAAGCCCGGCTCCTGTTCCCCGTTACACTGACCAACAAGCACGTTTTTATATCCAGCTCCTCTCATCTTCATCAGGCTCATTTAATCTGTTACGATCACCCGGCTGAGCCCGATCCCTTTCTTCAGATACTGAAGCTGAGGGGTTAAACACTACCTGTGGTGTTGATCACTGTTTCACGTGTTTAAAGCTATGGTCTACGATTTGGAAGCTTTGTACATCATAATAACACCGGTTATAGTGCTGTAATGGTCCTATGGTCCAATCTACACAATATAAAGACCAAAAAGAATGAAAAAAATCCATTCAGTGTATCCGCTGCAAAGCTGCAGTTTGGATTGGTACGTGAGTCCATCCAATCTGTCACGCCCATGGTCCCACCTCGTCCTTCCCCACTACCCCTCTCACGTCAGCTAGCTGCTCAGCTACTGAAGCGTCATGGAGCCTGAGATGACCGACTGACACCGAGACAGCTGAGTTTCTGTTGAACAGTGAAACACTCAGTTTGACCTTTCAGGCGGAAAAATGATCACTTTCTCTAAGTTCCTCACTAGCGGCCATGGATCCAACACAATCACAAACATTTCTTCCCCACGCCACAGTGCCTCACCACCACAACAAGTGCCTCGCTGTATCCACAAAAGAAATAAGTGTGATCTTACCGGCTGTTTGTTCAGCTCTTGGATGTTGGTAAACACACAGCTCAGTAGATAGCCTGATGAGAAACCAGAACTGATCTGACAGGACGGGCGCGCTCGCCGCAACAGTTACACATAGGGCTAAACACAAACTAATTAGCTTTAACAGTGGATACTACTACTCCCACTGCAGCCGAACTCATGCCGAACTACTTAAAAACCCAGTGGGACCAGTAGCATAAGTTAGCCACACATCTTTAGCATTGTAAACTGAGCTGGTGAAGACACGCAGAGAAAGGTAAAGCCCCGCCCACAGTCGCTCTGCTCTGATCAGCTGGCAGTGGCAACACCAGACCTGCTTCTCCGGCTAATTCATGGTTCAGATCGCGCCGGTCCACTTGAAAAAGCTCCCACTGTGTGTTACAAGGAGGATGACTGTCTGTTTGTTACATTTTCTGCCGGCCACTTCTTGCACTGTCGGAGGGGGCGTGTTGTGGAGGTGAAGAAGGGCGATACGAGCTGGGGGGCGGGATCTTGGAGCATGGAGGGGAGGGGTGACTGAGGCTGCGTTTTTCAAATGTGTCTCTTTAGCCAAACTGGGTTTCAGATCGTAGACCACAGCTTTAAGTTGTAAATTTCTTTATTTGAGTTGTAATGAGAGGAAGTATCAAAAGATGAGTGACACAGACAGAAATGTAGGATTCACTTTTGATTTCCAAAAACATCTGCTGTAAAAGCAGAAATCAGAAACAGCACTAAGTGAACCTGCTCTCAGAGTAACTCTTTGGTGATCCCCTGATAAGAGGTGGAGACGGGGATTTCTGCTCCCTCCTGTTTTCTCTCTGCAGATGTAGTTTTCTGGCTGTTAGCCTTCAGCTGAGTCTGCCTCAGCACCACACCTCCTCCTCAGCACCTCCTCCTCCTCTACAACTACAACCACCCAGGAAAAAAAAACGCCACGGCTCTTTTCTGCCACTTAGCGCATGGATGTGAAGCTGTTTGGAGGGAGACGCCCAAACAGCAGCTGTGTTTACCTCTCCCACAGTCTGAGGGACCCTCAGGTCAGCCTCCATCAAACCTACGTCAACATCTGTCCTCCCCTCAGCTCCACCCCCTGCTGGACACGTCTGTCAACAGCCATCTACTGTTCCTGACCGTCTCTGCCTCCCTGCTGGGATCCACCAAACGACCCCTCCTCCAAACCGTGGTCCTAACACGGGCTGAGCCTCCAGAACGGGCCCTGAGGCGTCTGTGGCTGAGTCCAGCTACCTGCTTCCAGATGTGGCTGCGAATCAGCAGAAAGTGTTGGCTAAAGTCATCTGCTAATGTTAAAGTACAGAAACACTGAGAGCCGCAAACTGTGAAGTTATTGAAAAACTTTATTAAATCATTAAATCTTAGCAAACACGTCATAACACGTCAGTTTTCCTCCATCATCTGACCTGCAGCTGATCACTCCACCAACCTGACACCGAGCCTCTTCCTGACCCACTTTCCCTGGCTGAATAACCGTCAGAGCGTGGTGCATTGTGGGGGTTGACTCTGATGGGAACGGAGTGAAAAGTACCAGAGAGGGAGAGGAGTGACCCCTCCATACAGCTCCGGCATCCCAGGAATGTACGGTGTGTCCGCCGCTAATCACACAACCTGGATGACTAACCTGCTGCACACACACACACACACACACACACACACAGAGGACAGTGCACGCATACAAACGCCTGGAGCGTTCATCAAATGAAGCGGAAGCAGCGGATGCTGAGAAATGAGCCGTACATGAGGAGGAGGGAGGAACCAAATCAGATCTCAGACAGACAATATCCTTCATCCTTCTTCAGTCTGACTAACACAACCCAGCCTCGCCACAGGGGCGTGTCCACACGGACGGTCAGGGGTGACACTGGCCCCTCTCGAAATATGACTTTCACCTCAGATGGCATCCCGAAATCCTCTTCTGTGATTGGCTCTTTGACTTGTATTAAAACACATTTTTAAGCTGCCACAGGTTGCTGGAAGCTTGTTTCTGTTTCCGTTCAGCAGAATTTTGTCGTTGTTGTTACTTTTACAGAAGGAAAATAACTCACTTCACTGTCAGAAGTACATTTATTAGCTGTATTGTGGAATCAAACACTGTGAGCACAGACGATTCATTTGAGGAAACTCAGTTGTCTTCTGTTTTAAAGTTTAAAAAATCACTAATCCTCAGAGGGCTGAGTGTTATATGGAAGTTGCATGCAATTAAGCAATAAACCATAACGAGATATAACTCTACTTGGTGTAGATACTACTTCTGTTTCTCCTGCTCCTCTGCTGTTTGGGGCCTCTAACACAATTTAACTGTATAAAAACATGAAAACACCACTACTATTCATCCTCCTTGCTTTTACAGTTGTAAACACCATAAATGCTTGTGTTCAGTAAATGCTTTGGGTATTTCTAGAGCTCTCCAATGTTGTGTCAGCTTGTGCTGATGTTCAGCAGTTGTGCAGATGGTTGATTTTCACAGTTATTTCAATTAATAATCATACGTTAAGTTTCACTCTGGCTTTTCAGCTTGCTTAACACAATTCTCAATGTAGCAATAAAATACTGAAACAGAAGTGTAGGGATAGGAATCAAAAACCACTTCCTGTTGAGAATCAATAAGAAATGTTTCAGTCCATGGATATCGTTAGCCTTTGTGCTTAACGATTCCTTTTTCAATTCTTCACATTGTGTCAGCGCTGCCCGGCCTTATCTGGACTAGTCTGCTGCAGCTAGCTTAGCTTAGCAGTTAGCTAACTTTTCCCAAGAAAACCCTGATTCAGGATTTTCAGTACATATTCAGTACATTAGAAATGGTATAAATCACCTTATTTACCAAAATAACAAAATAGCACAAGCTTGATGCTAACTTGTGTGGGAAACTGCATTGATATGCTAGCAGTTAGCATACATCAGTATAACTTCAGCTTCAGAATAGAATTTCAACTTTCATCACAGAAACATATCACATCAACTCTTAATAAAAAATACTGAGAATTTCAAATGTCAAAAGCTAACAGGCTAATGAAAGGCTCATGGCTGACGGAAAGGTTCCAAACAACTTAAACTATTGCTATAACCACTTTGAGACACTAGATGGCCTACTTCAATTATTAATATATTAAAACACAGAACATCAACGTCACATTGTGTGAAATTTTGACCTGTTTCTGTTTAATTCTGCCCAGAAATATCCAGACTCAGGGACCAATTACATTTTATTCACTTACAGTATAAACTCAATTAAATGTTGGTGACACAGAAAACCTGTAAAGATACTTTTTGTACCAAGAAAATTCACAACAGGAACTGATAAAGAATCAATAAAGAATCAGATCAATAAGCAGAATTGATAATCTTATTGATTCCCATCCCTATAAAAGTGTATATGGCACAAAGCTACAATGTGTTGTTTTAAACAGTGGAAATTAAAGTTAAATTAGACAGAAAAGATAGATAAATGATTAACATTTACATGTGTGTCTGTGTGTGCAGAGACTTCAGTTTAACCCTATAAAAGTCAGTGTCCCAGCTGGACCAGCCTGGTCAGTACAGTCCAAACACGATCCTGGTAAACAGGTGGAAAGTTTCAAAGGATCCGGATCAAAGGAAAAACTCATCCATTTCCCACTGAGTGCTCCATCAACAACCAGGAAGTGTGAGTTAGAAAGCAAAGCTAAGGTTAGCAGAGCCTCTCTGGTTCCTGTGTTTGTCATTAAGCCGAGCAGAGAGCTAAGAGGGTCTTAGAGCTCCACCGTGAACTGAGCTCAGGTTTCCGGAGTCGAGCTGTAACTGTTCAACAACTTTCCCGAGTCACACATCAACTTTAGTTTCAGCCACAGCTCGAAAACTACGAGCAACAAACCCCACAACAAGTCACCCTCCATTCAACCGACCCAGCACAGAGGCGGTTTGTTTTCTGCTCTCTTCACGAACAGTCTGCCCAGACATGAGAGCCGCTAGCGTTAGCCACAGTTAGCTCCCAAAGCAGAGCAGAGCCGCGCCACAGCCCGCTCAAACTCCCCGACCCGGGACCAGAGGAGCTCACTCACCTCGAAACTCCGCAGGAAAAGTTTTTCTGCCGCCCCCGCGGTGTGGGAGTCAACTTTCCTCCCAGCTCAGTGAAGCAGACTCCGGCTAACTTTGGCCAAACTGTAACATTAGCTGAAGTCTCACTTTCCTGACGCCATGTTGAACAGGGGGAAAATACTACATCCGGGAAACTGCAGCCGAGCACCATGGCAACCGAGGCAGCGATTAGCATAATGCCGTGTTATAGCATTAGCATCACATTCTGGTTCATTTTAAAGTCAAAACAAAGACTAGTTTTATTCAAACTGTACGTTTAGTTTACTTTTTATTTCATTGATTCAGAAAGAATAATTAATTATCACTAAATAATCAATAAAAGTGAAATAGATAGTGATCGTGTCAGATAATGTAATACATGACTCATAATGTCTGCCCTGTTTATTTGGTTACATTTTACTGTAGCATGTTACTTTTCAACTAATTTTCGTAAAAGTTGATTGAAGTATATCAATATATGCAGATCAATATCTGGTTTATTTTTTTTTTAAGAACACTATTTATATTTAGTTACTGTGGTTTAATTCTGTTGGCGTAACTAACTGTTAGTACCACTAAATACATTCAGCAATTTCATTAAAAGAAAACAAAAACTATCTATATAAATTCCAAATGACTCTAATATTATTGCTTTTTTGTTGCATGCAGGTCAACTCCTTTAAAACACGTTAGATATGATAGGAATACAGTGTTAGAGAAAATTCCTTACTCCACAAGAGGGTGTGCCCAAAAGTTTTATACTATATGGCAACCTTTTTTGACATATATAGAAAAAAAAGATGACACTAACATTTGAAATTTATAAAATAGATCCCATATTGTTTATAATTTATAGCCCATGTATTTAAGTTGCATTTTTGTTTATTTGTTTATATATATATATATAATTTAAATTTTTTTTTCCTTTTATCATTTTCTGAATACTTCCATGTTATCTTGACTGTTACTGTATTTATTTTACTTTTATTTATCTATTTAATTTATTTATGTTTTGACTATTATCTAAAATTACTTTTATATTTGTAAGTGCAAGAAAAACTCTTTATAAGATCATTAATTAATTATCTAACAATACAGTAATGCTATTTTAGGGATGGGGCTCTGTTGGGCAGAAAGGGGGGAAGGGGGAAAATAGGGCTGTATTGTGTTCATGTAATTCCATCTGTAGACTCCTATGTATGATTTGAATATGTCAATAAAAATACTTTGAGCAAAAAAAAAGATATGATTGTAATACCACAAACTACTATTATTTCTAGCATTAAAAATGTCGGATTTTAAGTTCATTGTTGATTTACCTCCTTACCGGAGTGTTTTGCTTAGTAAGGTACTTTATCCTTTTCACAACCTGCAAACATCCACCACAGTCAAAACTAATAATATGCAACATCTCAGCGTTTTGTACCAAAATAATGTTTGACCCTCAGGCTAAAAGATGAAAATGAGGTCAAAGAGGAGCAGAGGTCATAGTTTACCCCGGGGATCTCCTCCAAAATCAATTCATTAGGTCCAATCATAAATCAGCCAGCAACCAAAACAGGCTCAGCTGTATGTTCAGGACAAAGCCTGCAAAACGAACCGTTCATGACCTTTAGGATGTTATTCATGTGTGTTATCTCATTTGTTTAAACACAGACAGTATGAGGTGAAATACTGTAGGAGAAATGGTGAACACCCTCTCGGCGATCAGGGTGAAAGGAGGCGGTGATCTATCTTCAAGTGAGGAAGAAAAACACATCTAAAATATTTAAACTCCTGTTGGAGGAAAATGGGACTCTGACCTGGAGGGTTCGCTGGTGCATGTGGAGGATGAAGGTGTTAGTGAGGATGGTGATGATGACAGAACGGGGAGTGAGGAGTAAATATGAGCTGTGTCATGTCAGATAAAGTAGAAAAAACAGTTTTGGATGCAGAAACCTCTATAAAACTTTCTATCACTGCTGCTTTAGCTGTAAAAACGCCCAGCCATGCCCCCCCCCCTTAGCTCCTCTGCCTTTATGGGTCAGCAGGACAGCTGTAAGTGTGTCTGTTTCCTGCATGGTTCAATCAATACGCTGATGGATGGCGTGAAATAGTGCTGCCTTTAGTGCCCCTCTTTAACTCCTGCCAATGATTTTACACTCACATGAGTGGCAGCACGGATAATTCACTCACTGCTGCTCATTAATTTAACAAAGAGTCGGCTCCGAGGATGACTCAGTGAGTTTCTCAGCCACAGACCTGAACAGTGTTTACTCTCTTTATTTCACAGTTTAGATAGTTTAAATGCTTAAAAAAAGGTCAGTGTGTTACAAACAGAGCCAAAACAAGCAGCAGATCTGTCAAAAATGAGTTGATGACTTTTTAAATGAGCGTTCTCACTCTCATTAATGGGAGGTTTTAGTGCAGTTTGAGGACTTTGGATTTACCCTGAAATATTTATGTTGTAACACTTTTACATCAGCAACATGTAATATTTCTATCCATCAGGTAACTGGTTTATTGTCCTATCTTTTTATCAAAGAGAAATCAAATCAAAATAAAAACAAAAACATGACAAAGACCAAAGAAGTTCATCAGTGACTCATTATGTCTTTAAAATTTTATTAAAGTCAAACTAAACTTTTTAAACTATCATATAATCTTATTTATATGAAGATAAAGAAAGTTAAAGATGCTGCAAAAATCAGTTTAACCTGTGAAACACTGACCCCTAGTGTCCAAAGCATGAACTGCTAACTTTCTTCAGTTTCCAAACTGGACACAAACATCACAAAACTAACAAATGCTACAAAGTGTAGATGTCCATTGTCCAACTAAAATACTGACTAATTTTAAAACTGCACAAATTATGAGGCTGAAAAGTCCTGAGGGAGTGAAAAGTTTCAGTCAGCGCACGGTTAAACTTTCTGTTTCAGGTCCTCGAAATATAAAATATGAGACTTTTTGAATTGGCTGCTGTTTCCACTCATTTCACCTCTTTTTTTTATCTGGTAGTTCATTGAAAGAAGACGTCATATCTGGACTTCTGAGGTGAATGTGGCCAGGATAAATACTTTATTTGACTGACTGGAGATGTTTTACTGTTGTTTTATTTTTCACTTTGAACCCAAATTAAATGAATTAATTTCCTACATTTGAAATCAGTCTGAATCAAACAGCTCCTGCTGTGAAAGAGGAAATAAAAACAATAAATTCTTCTTAGATGTTTGTTTTCTTGTCTTTCCTGTGTAAGTGTTTGATACAAGAGTTTTTATTCAGATTTATTTAACTTTATTTTTTACTCAATCGTTTATGCCCCAACCTCAGCTCCACCAAAAAAAAAAGGTTAATTGAAAAAAACTAAATTAAATGATCTATTTTTCCCTTTAACAGACTAACCCTGTCAGACTGAAGACCTGAACCATTCAGGATCAGGTCTTTAAGATCCTGGACCCCCCCTGCAGTGGACTCAGATCCTGGAGAATCAGCGTTTTCTCTGTGAACTGAGATCGATGAAGCCGATGTGCTGAAGCTGCTGATTCCTCGTCTTCACTTCAACTTAGTTTCAGTTTTTGTTTACCAGAGAAATGTTTGCTGAGCTCGTGTTCAGCTCTCTGTCTGCATCCTCTGCGTCTCTATTTTAAGCCTCTGAACGTTTTTACTCTGAGATTCCTGTTTGTTTTTATCTCTCTGTGTATTTCTGCTCATGCTTTCTTTGTTTTCCCTTCCTTAAAGGAGGAAGTGCTGTTTTATTATTGGCTCAGCGTTGTTCCTGTATTTGCAGAGCTCGTATCGTGAAAATGAGGCTGTTTGGACGAGAGTGTAAAGGTCAGAGTGAAGGTCACAGAGGGACTCGGCTGTACTCAGAGGACGAACCTGTTAAAAATAACCTGTTAGTGACGCTCTCTGTTAAAAACCTCTTTACAGAAACATGTAGTTTGGTTTGTGCTTCACTGGAGAAAAAAAGAAAACAACAAACAGTTAAAGAGAAACGTCAGAGGGTTTCCTGTCTGACTCCTCACATCAGATGTTTGTGAGCTCTGTTAAAGAAACTCTTGATAACAGACTCACCGTCCCGACATTTTCTCCTTCACCAGAGGACGAACTGTTCTCCACAGCTCTGTGATCCTGCTGGATCTGTTCCTCCTCCTCTTCTTCTTCTCCTCTTTCAGAGCGCCCGTTTGACCTCCTCTGTCTCTCCATCCTCCTTAAAGATGATAAAGTCCGTCAGCTTCACAGGAGGTTTGAGGAGCAGCTTCCTGATCTTCATCTCAGCGTCACTGGACTCATCATCACCCTGAAAAGCTCCCAGCTCCTCCCGGAGGAGAGGTTAGCGACTGTTAGCATGTGGAGCCTCCTCACAGAGAGGAGGAGGAGAGGAGCAGCAAACACACCCATCATATGATAATCTGCTCCCCTGACAGATTAACTCTTTAAAATAATCAGATTCAGTCTTAATGAGGTTTTAAAGTCTGGAAACGTCCTCATTAAGTACGACCTCCTCCTCTGAGTGAGGCCTCCACGTTCAAAACACGTCCTTTAGTGACCTCTGCTGGTCAGAAGGAAAGAGGAGGAGAAAGGAGGGGAGAGGAGGGAAGAGGAGAAGAGGAGGAAAGAGGAGGAAAGAGGTGGAGAGAGGAGGAGAGAGGGGGAAAGAGGAGGGAAGAGGAGGAGAGAGGAGGGGAGAGGAGGAGAGAGGAGGGGAGATGAGGAAAGAGGAGGAGAGAGGAGGAGAGAGGAGGAGAGAGGAGGAGTGAGGAGGAGAGAGGAGGAGTGAGGAGGAAAGAGGAGGAAAGAGGAGGAGTGAGGAGGAGAGAGGAGGAAAGAGGAGGAAAGAGGAGGAGTGAGGAGGAGAGAGGAGGAAAGAAAAGGAGAGAGGAGGGAAGAGGAGGAGAGAGGAGGGAAAAGGAGGAGAGAGGAGGAGAGAGGAGGAGAGAGGAGGAGAGAGGAGGAGAGAGGAGGAGTGATGAGGAAAGAGGAGGAAAGAGGAGGAGTGAGGAGGAGAGAGGAGGAAAGAGGAGGAGTGAGGAGGAGAGAGGAGGAGAGAGGAGGGAAGAGGAGGAGAGGAGGAGAGAGGAGGAAAGAGGAGGAGTGATGAGGAAAGAGGAGGAAAGAAAAGGAGAGAGGAGGGAAGAGGAGGAGAGAGGAGGAAAGAGGAGGAGAGAGGAGGAAAGAGGAGGAGAGAGGAGGGAAGAGGAGGAGAGGAGGAGAGAGGAGGAAAGAGGAGGAAAGAAAAGAGGAGAGGAGGGAAGAGGAGGAAAGAGGAGGAGAGAGGAGGAAAGAAAAGGAGAGAGGAGGGAAGAGGAGGAAAGAGGAGGAAAGAGGAGGAAAGAGGAGGGAAGAGGAGGAGAGAGGAGGAAAGAGGAGGAAAGAGGAGGGAAGAGGAGGAGAGAGGAGGAAAGAGGAGGAGAGAGGAGGAAAGAGGAGGAAAGAGGAGGAGAGAGGAGGAGAGAGGAGGAAAGAGGAGGAAAGAGGAGGAAAGAGGAGGAAAGAGGAGGGAAGAGGAGGAGAGAGGAGGAAAGAGGAGGAAAGAGGAGGAGAGAGGAGGAGAGAGGAGGAAAGAGGAGGAAAAAGGAGGAGTGAGGAGGAGAGAGGAGGAGAGAGGAGGAAAGAGGAGGAAATAGGAGGAGAGAGGAGGAGAGAGGAGGAGAGAGGAGGAGTGAGGAGGAGAGAGGAGGGAAGAGGAGGGAAGAGGAGGGAAGAGGAGGAGAGAGGAGGAGAGAGGAGGAGAGAGGAGGAGAGAGGAGGAAAGAGGAGGAAAGAGGAGGAGAGAGGAGGAAAGAGGAGGAGAGAGGAGGAAAGAGGAGGAGAGAGGAGGAGAGAGGAGGAGAGAGGAGGAAAGAGGAGGATGAATGAAGATGTGAAGAGCAGCAGGAGTTTGTTGCTCCTGCTGAGTCATTGATTTTGTGTTTTTGACGTTATTGTCTTGATTAAAATGATCTTATATCAAACCCAGGGAGGTGTGTGGCTGTGGAGTCAGACACATAAAACAGATTAACTCATCTCCAGGACTCTAAAGGACCTAAAAGTTAAAAAAAAGAGTCTGATGTCAGAGTTAGTAATGGACTGATCCACTGGTCCCTGCTCAGGTTTCCAGGTTTACCACAAACCTTCAGCGATGTTTCAGTATTTAAAAAGTCCTGTGAGTCATTTTTTAAACTCATGATTAGGTTTCCCTGAAGTTAGTGTCCACAGTCTCCAGATTTGCAGCGTGAGTCTCAGTCCCGTCAGGTCGTTGGAGTCCAGCCCCTCTGAGAGCGCCTGGAGGACAAAGTGTCTCTAAATTAAACCGACGTGTCCTTGGGCCTGACACTGAGTCTTTATTATCTGTCTGCAGATCCAGGACTTCATCTGGAGGACTCTTCAGCTGATCCTGGTTTTTACTTCTGGTCTGAAATGACAGAGTCCCCTACGCTGAGGAGCCGTACGGTCACCTCCTCCTTAATGTAACTATAACGTTAACCACGAGCTTTTCCTTACGTTATTATCAGGAGACTCCTCCATATGTTGGCGAGCTACGCTACGAGGAGTCAGAGTCAAAGTGCTTTACGTTTCCCTACAAAGAAAACTGGACCACAGCTGTGACCCAGTTCACGGGACTGTAGACCGTCACAGCAGAGCATTTTCACATCACTGTGAATCCTTCTTAGCCTCACGTATCCCATGATTCATTGCACGTGAATGCTGAAGACAATGGACACAGCTGATTTCTGGAAAAAACTGTGATTTTTTTTCTAAAACACTGAAGGAGATTTTGTTTTACTGTGGAAAAATGTGTTTGGGCTCATTTTGAGAAACATACCAAGGAAAAACACTTCTTCTTTGTAAATCTTATTATTATGGAAAAAAATCTATGTTCATAAGTAAATTCTCTAGAAAAAAAAAACTTTCTTGATGGTTTTAATTTTTCTTTTTTCTTTTTTTTTTTATAAGAAAAAAAGAATTCAAACAAAAAAATTCAATCAATTCACTTCTCTAAAAAAAGTAATTAAAATTAACAGCTAGCATTTTATACTTTTAAAAAAAATTAATCTGACATCCCTGGCCATTGTTTAAATGATAAAAATGTACATAGTGGTTCTTTCCTCTGTCAATAAAGAAAATATTAATAAAGGAAAATATTTAAAATATTAAAAGTAAAAAAAAAAAAAATCTTGTTTTGAAAGTGTGAGGTTTTTGTTTTTAAGTTTGAAAAGTAACGTGAGCCTGACAGGTGAGGGCGAGGATGAGACTGACAAACAGGAAGTGCTCCATAGACCAGACCACCTCACTTCAGTTCAGCCTTTGTGGTCTACGCAGGCTACGAAGACCAGGTCCCCTGAAGACCAGGTCCTCTGAAGACCAGGTCCTCTGAAGGCTGTAGACCCTGAGCTTATATCAGCAAAGACAGAAGAGATGTTTTTGACCACAAGGGGGGCAGAAAAGTCAGCACACACTGAAAGTTCCTCACTGAAGCTTTAACGATGATTGGACTGATGATAGCAAAGCATCCCAGAGTGCATTATGGGTAGTCTCATTTATCATTTTAGTGAAAATGCTCTTGGTATGAAGAGTTAAAACCAGGCTTGGAGCAGGGGTCGTGGCTGACACTGACGCTGAAAACGTGAAGGAGACGAGGAGACGTGAGACTCCCTCAGATTAAAGCCTCGAGTTTAACTTTCCTCTGATGTGTCTGAGCTAAACAGGACTTTCCTTCCTGACAGCACTTCACCAACAGCCGTCCTCTGAGGAATGAGCTTGAGGATAAACAAGAGGAAGGTCAGAGGAGGAGGAGGAGGAGGAGGAGGCGCAGCCTGTGTTACTGAGCATTAAAAGTAAAAACAGACTGAGACGGCGCTGATTTACAGCAGAGAGACGTCTGACGGTGTCAGAGGGTTGTTTTCTCTGAGACGCTCTGACGTCAGCGCGGCCCTCTGCTGTTTACAGCATGAACGATCACACACACACACACTGACACACACACACACACACACACACACACTGACACACACACACAGGCTGGAATAAATGCATAGTTTATCATATCATAACAATAAATCTTCAAGGCTACATCGTAAATAAAACAGTCTAGTAGGTTTGAAGGGTCGTAGCCTAAAGGATGAAGAAGTGAGGTGAACAAACGTGTCTTCAGGAAGAGGTACGTCGAATATTTATGCTCATTCTGTGAGGCGATGCAAGACAAAAGTCGCTCTAAAAAGGTAAAACTGCTGCAACTACTGAGAGTATAGAGTGATCGCCCTGCATGTCATACAGCTACGAGCTACCGGAGATCACGATTAGGCTACGTCTGCTACAGTACAGTATCGCTTTGAGTTCCTCTAGATACCTGAATACACACAGCGTCCTGCTGCCAGAGAGAGAGAGAGAGAAGGAAAGAGAGAGGGGAGGAGGAGTCTGTCCTTCCTCTGTAGGCATTTCTTTAAAAACAGTCTCTGAAAGTGCAGAGCAGGGTCTCAGGGAGAGTCCACCTGGGTCCTCGGGGTCCCCGGGTGAGGTCTGAGCAGTCCTCCAGGAGACGGGTTATATTTCATCATCACACGAGTAGAAAGTGCATAATTCAAAGCATGGAGGGGTTACTGAGCGCGTCGCCGGGCACAGGAGGAGACAGCAGAGAGGACGCTGGTAAAAAGATGGACCACGTGACGGCTGCACAAAAGTGAAGCCAAGATGTTTGAAGCTCCCCCTACTGGCTGACTGCAGAATAGATCGTTACATCAGATACTTTTTTCATACACATGCTTTTAGTCATTCCAGAAAGTTCTGATCATGCTGATCCATGCCCCGTGTTGGTTTTTATTAACTCTAAATCTGTTTTTTTACTGCTTTAAAAATGGAGTTTAATGCAGAAAATTAATGAGCAGCGCTGTGAGCTCCAGGTTATCAGAGCTAACGCACAGTGATGCTAACTTAAAGTTTTCAGATCCCTCTAGAGACCCGTCTGGATAAATCTGATGGTTCATTCTCCTCAACGAGCTGCAGCTGCTGCTAACCTGACCATGACCCCGTCACAAACCGCTAACCGCTAACCGCTAACGGCTAACGGACAAGTCCTCCTCTCAGCCAGAGCATGCGCTTCTCTTCAGGGTCACTTCTGCCGGCCCCACGTCCGGATACAGAGGAGTTTTGATACTCTGACATTTCTTTTGTAGTTTATAAACCAGTGTTTCTCAAACTGTGGTCTGCGGACCACTAATGGTCCACCAGTGCCCCCTAGTGGTCCGCAAAGACCATGAGTAAATTGTGTTGTTTTTTTTAATAATTCATTTAACTAAAAAGAGGGGGTAGGGGTGCAAATTGTTCGGCTAATACGCAAATTGATAAAATACAAAAATTGGTTCATTAAAGCGTTGAGTAGTTTAATTTAATCTAAGTAGTTAAGTATTTAAATACTAAAATTTTAAGTATTTTGGAATAATGTATCAGTAATGTAGTTATACTCAGATTTTCAGCTCCATTTTCTCCCTCATTCTAAAAGAAAACAAAGAAAACACCAAACTATGAGGAAATGAGTGATTTTTTTTTACTCTAGTCTCTGTCATTTTGAAAACAACTTGTTCTGAATAAAGGGAATTCAAGAAACAAAATGTATAATCTTAATCGTAAGAATAATTGGTGTTAGTCCTTTTTTAAAAATAGCCCTAGCAAGTTGTAACATGTATGATTTAAGTTTATAGAATATGAGTTTGTTGTTCTGGGGCTGTTTAGCTCGTGGTGGTAGAGTTTTCTGGGGGGATAAGTGGTCCTTGGTCTGAAATAAAAAATGAGAAACACTGTTATAAACGTATCTGAGGAGTTTTTACTCACTTCCTGTCTCTCCCATGGGGTCCATTATGATCACATGGTCAATTATGCAAATTAGGCTATGACCTCATTTAGCATCTTCTCAGACAGCCAATAGCTTCTTTCCTTACTGCAGAGTTAGCGACTTTGCTAACACAGGAGTTTCTTTTAACTCTCCACAGCTGAGTGTCTGCTTCAGACCGACACAAAAACCTGGTCTGAAGTGGACCGGACCCACCTGGGGGACTCTGGTGACTCATTTCCACTTACGTGTGTAACGGTGGAAACCACTTGCAGCGGTTAGCGACAGGCTACTTTCATCTGCTAATTGATTCAAACTTTTAAAAAATCTGTTTACATCGTAAATCCATATTTAAAAAAAATAACATTATTCAGATTAACAAAACCGTCCTTTTCAGTCCTACAAGGTCACTTCACCAACAGCTGAATTTACAGTATAGCTTGCTAACTGCTAGTTAGTTAGCTAAGTTAGCACACTGTCATATGGTCTCTCTAAAATCTGCAGCTAAAGAGAAACTTCCTGTAAGATTAGGAGCTAAAAGTTGGAGAAAGGTGGAGTTTTGTTGTTAGGAACGATGACTTCCTGTTAGCATACACAGGTGGAAATGAGGCGCTAACAGTAAGCTAAGTTTTTTGGTAAATAAAAAGGATGGGTTGGATTCTGGCTTCACTTTTGTGCAGCAGGAGGAGGTGGAGACGTGTCGTCCATCTTTTTATCCAGTCACTGGTTCAGAGGAGGATCCTTCGAAGCGTTTGCAGATGTTGCATAAGACTTCTGGAAAAGTCTGGAAAACTCTTTAAGTGATGTCACACATCGAGTCGTCTTTGAGAGCGGCTGTGATCTACAAACTCCAGAGGAGAAAAGTCTGATCTGAGCAACGAAACGTTGGAGTTTTTGGTGTTTCTCAGTTATTTCCCATGAGCTGTGACTGTTACAACACAGATTTATACAACGGGGAAAAATACGACACGTTTAATCTGATAATCCAGATTAGCTCTTTTCATTTGTAAACACGGTGTCGCATTGATGGAGGACTTTTGATGTTTCCTCTGAAGGTCAAAGAGTTGTGTTTGGAGGAGGATCCTCCTCATGGTCTGTGAATAATTTAAACCTTTGTTCATTTATTTATTTAGATCCTGGATCAGCTCTGTTCAGGCTTTTTACATTTTTAAACCAGTTTATAAATGTTCCTTATCATTAATTCAACCTAAACAAACACAGGATGGAGTCATCCTCACACCCGCAGAGAGCAGTTCATTCACAGCCGGACTCAAAGAGACCTGGTTCCCCTGCTGGACCGGACCCCTCTCTGTCAGAGTCCTGAGCCCAGGAGCTCTGAGTCCCCTGATCTGCCCATGGCTTAAAGGATGTTTGAGAGGAGCCTCCTTTCCCCAGCATGCAGTCAAACGCCCCGACACGAGTCCAGGATCCAGGATCCAGACCCCCTGAACAATCTTTACAGAGAGTAAGGGAGGGGGGTTTGACAAAGACCTGAGCCCCTGTCAGGACCGGGTGTTTGGGTAAAGCTGGCAGAAACACATCAACAACCCCCCTCCCCACCTGCATCCTGCATCCTGCATCCTGCATGCGGAACACTGATGCATCCCGGCAGCACGTGCCCCTGTCCTCTCTCAGGTCCTCAGTCCGCATCCCAAACTCTGGACGCTGCTGTGTCCCCGCTCCGCGCGCCGTCCTCCCTCGTGCCGTCCTCCCTCGCGCCGTCCTCCCTCGCGCCGTTCCTCCTCGCGCCGTGCTCCGTCCGTCCCCGCTGCAGCCTCATGTCAGGTGTGTGCGGTCACCTACACAACGCGTGTAGATGTGTGCGTGCGCGCGTGCGTCAGAGTCATCCAAACCTCGTGCACTCGTTGCGGGGGGGCGCCTCGGTGCTGGTGAGGTTGCTGTGCGGGTCCGGGGTCCAGAAGAAGACGTAGTAAATGACCAGGATGAAGGCTGCCACGGACACGCAGAGGAAGTAGACGATCGCCATGGCCACTTTCACCCAGATCTTGTTGGACATGTTGGTGTGTTTGGCCCGCAGCTCTCCGGGGTAGCTCGGCCTGCGCTTCATGTCCCCGTTCAGCTTCTCCGCCGACACCGTCACCTGTCTCCCGGCCGCTTTCATCTCTGCACCGGCGCTGAGACCTCCTCCGACGATTTCTCCTCCGCAGACTCCTCTGCGTTCATCTGCGTCCGGACAGCAGAGCCCCCCTCTCCCCTCCTCCTGCTCCTCTCCGCTGCTCCTCTCCGCGGCGGGCCGGGCTCAGGATCCGGTCCGGGGGGCAGAGCCGCTGATCCGGTCCCGCAGCCTGCTCCGGGTCTTTGTCCGCAGGACGAGGAGCTCCTGACCCCTGCGAGTCCTCAGTGCGCACCGGGCAAACTGAACTCAAGGAGGCTGGCTCTGGCATCAGCTGGATGGGACCACCGACAAGCTGCGCAGGCTCAGGGAGGGCGTTTCCGGCGGGGCTTTTCAAAATAAAACTAACTTTGGCAGCAGGACAACAAAACTCCTGACAGTTTTTCAGATTCTCATTTTAGATCGATGAGAGGAAGAAAACAGGGACAGACTGAGCTCAGTTTACTGATGATAATATCAACAGAATGTTTTGTTTTACATCTAATCCTGTTAATCCAGCAGGGGAAAAAAGCTCATGAACAAGAATCTGCTGCTTCAAAGAAATTTTGACGATTTTGACAAAAAACTATTATAATGAGCTGATAAAAAACAGAAACTCAGTGAATCAAACGGCTCCTGGTCTGATGAAGTCAGAGGTTACGTTCAGTGTCCTCATGTTAAAAATAAGTCTCCAGTCATTTTTCTAATCTGTTCAAAAGTGTTTCTCAAACAAACCTGCAACTTTTTCAACACTTAACTCTCACTGTTTAGTGAGCTAAACGACATTAAATAAAGATGATACATTAAATGAAGCAACAACGATGTTTCAGGTTTGAAATCTGTACAAATATTTAACATTTCCTAATTTGATACTGACAGATCACATTAACAGACTCAGGTTTGGGTTTTTCCTTGAATTTGGCCTCTGATAATGAAATCTCTCTTTGTGGTGTATGAAAAGTCTTTTTTAGCATCACTCACTGTCTTTAATATCCTGTTCAGTCTCAGACGCAGCAGCAGTTTAACACCCAAAAATCCTCATTAATTTAATTAAACAAAACCCAATGATACACTAGCACGCTAACGAGCGAGGCTTGGGTTATTTGCTGGAACACAAACAGGAGCAGATATCCACTTATCCAGGCTTCTGTTTGCATATTTACAGCACTTCTACATTAGACTTTCTTACCCATAATGCATTTCTTTATTCAGCTAATCAGAACTGCACATAAACAACTGTCAGTCGCAGTGAAACTTCACTCTGAATATCCTCATGTACTGGCAGTTAACATCTGAACTCTCACCGTGCTACTTTCCTATCAACATTAGAAGAAACTTATTTATCTCTGACTAAGTTTAAACCTTATAAAACTCTCTGTTAGCTGTGAGCTTTAGTTTTTGAATTTTTTTGTTTGAGTACAGTTAATAAAACAGAGTCAACTGACCTGTGCTTTTTGAAGGAACTTGGCAAATAAATGAGATTGTGATGAGAATGTGATGAGATATTAAATGAGAATTTGATTAGAGTATTATGACAAAATTGGTGAGAATAAGACAAGAATGATATTAGCATGGGACGAGGTATTAGATGAGAATTCAATGAGGTATAAAATGAGAACTCTGTGAGAATATAACAATACATTAGAAGAAAATGAGGCAAGTATGATGAGAATGGAAAGAGATATCAGATAAAAATGCAATAACATTGTAAAGAAATATAAAGTGAGAATGCTATGAGAACACAATAATAGATGAGAATGGGACAATGATCGGTGAGTGTGATGAGATTTATGAGATGTAATGAGACTAATGAGTTATAAAATGAGAAAATGAGAATACACTTATACAACAGATAAGAACGAGGCAAGTATATGAGAATGGAATGAGATATTAGATGAGAATGCAATGAGATTGTAAAGAAAAATAAAATGAGAATGCTATGAGAACACTATGATATATTAGATGAGAATGAGAGAAGAATGGTCTGTGAATGTGATGAGATACATGAGATGTAATGAGACTGCAATGAGTTTTAAAATTAGAACTCTATGAGAATACCACAGATGAGAATGAGGTAAGTTTTATATAAGAATGGGATGAGATATTAGATGAGAACGCAATGAGATTGTAAAGACATATACAATGAGACTGTGATGAGATAGGAGATGAGAATGTGATTCTGAAACATCAGGACGTAAGGCAACAATAAATATAAACAATCTCACTTCACACTCTGACACTGTGGGGATCTGACTTTGACCTCCAAATCACTTTTTTCAAAATAAAGTGGCAAAAATATTTAATATTTATCTAGACCACTGAAGGGTTTTAGATTTCATGAGTTAGTGAATGATATAAGGAGTGTTTACTGGATTATCTGTCTGTTAATCTGGTCAATCTGTTGGGTTCAGAGATGTAGAAATTACTGAAAACTGTCTCTGGGAATAACGATCCTTCAGTTAATCCTCAAACTGCTTTTATCATTCAGGCGCTCTTATTGTGAAAGGTAGTTCTCCTGGTT
This sequence comes from Halichoeres trimaculatus, assembly GCF_033239565.1. Lineage (NCBI taxonomy): Eukaryota > Metazoa > Chordata > Actinopteri > Labriformes > Labridae > Halichoeres > Halichoeres trimaculatus. The sequence goes on from NW_027437188.1 coordinate 37,562,063, forward strand.
TCCTGCTGCGCTCCTCCTGTTTGTGTACAGCTTGCTGCAGCTTCGGATGAGGAGGGGCTGAAAGTACGCAGCACCCAACGATTGGGTCATAGTTTGGGAGAAACGTCCCGCAGCAGCAGGAGGAGAAGATGCAGTGTTCAGCCACCAACCATCCCCACCGCTGATCCACGCAGCAGCCGCGCAGCACTGCCCAGAACAGCCAGCCGCTCCATGAAAGGCGTCCCCACAGATGAGTCACAGGCTGCAGCCAGCAAATCCAGGCGGAGCACTCAGCTCCTCATTATGGGCGCTAACAGGGCATGAAAGGAGGCGCCGCGGGCCTTTCTCTGCCTGTCCTGCAGCAGCCAAGGTCAAAACCTGCACCAGGCCCGGCGGTGCACACAACAGAAAGGCACTCTGGGTATTCAGCGTGTGCACGGGGCAGAAAGGCTTTAGACGGAGGAGAACATTCAGAGAGAAAGGATGAAAACACACGAGCAGACGTCAGAGGAAAACATTTATTGTCTACATAAGAAAAGCAGCTGTGTGTGTGTGTGTGTGTGTGTGTGTGTGTGTGTGTGTGTGTGTGTGTGTGTGTGTGTTACAGTTCATGTGTGTACACAGTTCAGCTCGCTGCCCAAACATCAGGCGCGTCTCTCTGATGGCGTGGGAGCTGATGGGACGTTTGTGTCGTCGATGGCTTTAAAAACATGAAGAAGCTTCGCTGTCAGATCCAGGCTTCATGAAAAGAGATGCACACACACTCGCAGTGTGTCTGACACACACTCGCAGTGTGTCTGACACACACTCAGTTTGACACACTGGATCAGACAGGAAGACGTCACAGACACATGATAGATCTGCAGTTGGAAACAATCAGTCGGAAAAACAAACTCAACATCCATAAATCAGAGCAAACGGAGGAGCAGCCTCCTCCAGCTGTGGAATGTTGATCTGCATTAAAAACTGTACATATTGCATTTTTATTCACACCAAATGCATCATTTCATCCCCAAAAACATCAAAGCATCCCCAGATTCCCCTGCGTCCTTGAACGCACCGTGAGAGCTGCAGAAACATGATTCAGAGACGGACGAAGTGAAGACGGAGCAGAGAGAAGCTGGTGGTCTGCTGAGGTGTGACCGCCTCAAACTGCAGACGCCGTCAGACCAAACATGGCTGAAAAACACAGAGAAAAACAAACGCTCGTCTCCTCCACCGGCCGGTTTCATCACTTCCTCCTTTTTACTGACAGCCCTAAACTGAAAACATAACTCCTGTTAAAGAGGCAGTGAGTCGTCTGTGGGAGGGGGCGCAGCAATCAGACAGATTCCTGATGATTCATGAGCCTCAGAGTCAGCGCGCGTCAGACCAAACATCAGCTGTTCCCTGATCGAGACGCAGAGTCATTAAAGCCAGCTCGGAGGAGGAGGAGGAGGAGGAGGAGGAGGAGGAGGAGGAGGAGGAGGAGGCCCTGAAGTCAAACACCTGATCCTGGAGCAGAATCCAGGTCAGAAGCGTGTCGACAAATTCACGTAACAGCCAGTCGCTCGCTGTGATTCACAGCTGACCCACATGATCATCTCCTGCAGCACACGCCGCAGCAGCAGCGTGCAGCAGCAGCGTGCAGCAGCCCCGTCTGACAGAAACATCAAAGCAAACAGGGTAAAAACATCAGGACGGGCCTGCAGCGGTCAGACGCAGGACGCTGCTCTAAAACCTTTACACACCATGATAAAAAGAGGAAGAGGAGGAGGAGGATGGTTTAAAGAAACGTGTTTTCATGGAGGATTCAGCAAAAACAGATGAGAAAATAAAAAAACAAAGAAGAAGAAGAAGAGACTGGAGTCTGGTTTTTGATCTCTGAATGATTTAAGGATAATAAATCTGCTGCTCATCGTCTGTCTCAGGAAAGGAGATTTTTAACACCAACAAGTTTTTCCTGACTCGGTAAAAAAGTGAGACAGTCTGAGCTGCTCTCACCTCCACTGATCGTTAAACCTGCGTCCATCCCTCCTCTCAGACTGAGGTGACGCGTGTTACTCGCTCATAAACCAGGCTCAGACCAAACTTAGTTTAATGATAAAATCAACCACAGATGGTTTTGTTTTCCGTCTGTTTCTGCTCATTCAGGCGCCTGAAGGTTCAGAAACCAGGTTTCACTGCACGAAAGGAAAACTAGGAGAGAGAAACTGAACGAAACTGAACTTAACTTAACTAGTCTAGACTAAACTAGACTAAACTAGACTAAGCTAGACTAAGCTAGACTAAACCAGACCAGACCAGACTAAACTGGACTGGACTAGACTAGACTCCACTAAACTAAACTAAACTAAACTAAACTAAACTAAACTAAACTAAACTAAACTAAACTAAACCAGACCAGACCAGACCAGACCAGACTAAACTGGACTGGACTCGACTAGACTAGACTAGACTAGACTGAACTAAACCAAACTAAACTAAACTAAACTAAACTAAACTAAACTTAACCAGACCAGACCAGACCAGACCAGACTAAACTGGACTGGACTAAACTGGACTGAACTAGACTAAACTAAAGCAGACCAGACCAGACCAGACCAGACCAGAATAAACTGGACTGGACTAGACTTGACTGAACTAAACTGAATTGAATTGAACTGAACTAAACTAAACTAAACTAGACTAGACTGAACTTGACCTGAGTGGACTGGACCGGACCGGACAGAACTGAACTGAACTAATCTAAACTGAACTAAACTGAACTAAACTGGAGTGGACTGGACTTAACTGAACTGAACTGAACCGTGTGTTCCTGCTCATCAGGCGCCTGAAGACTCAGAAACCAGGTTTCACAGCACGGGAGGAGATCACGCCAAAGTGAGCGCTTCAAAAAATGACAAAACAAACCGTGAATAAAACAAAACACATCGTAGATAAATGATCAGGTGTTAGAGTCTGACTCTGAGGTCACAGATCATATTTAACGTCCTGATTTAAAAGATAAATCCATGATTTTTCCTCCAGATGCTGAAAGTTTGTCTCTTTAACTCCAGGATTATTCTGTAGAAACTTTAATCTGACAAAGTTTAACTTTACGCTGATAAAAAGTGAGAGAGCACCGTGTGTCAGGGAGAAGCTGAGTCTGTCAAACCTCCTCCAGAGACTCACAGCAGGAGCTATCTGTCAGATCAGAGGAGGAGGAGGAGGAGCGACCTGATGGGTTAAAGGAGTGGGCTGGAAATGACTGAAACGTCCAGTTTAAAAACACAGTTTGAAGTTTTCTCCACTGGAAACCAGTGAGTCACACTCAGGCTGCGCAGAGAGAGAAACACGTCAGAGATCGAAGCTCCTGATCCAGAGACGAGGAAACGGCTCAGAGACAGACAGACAGGGAGCAGATCAGGGTCCAGACTCTGCAGCCTCCTCCTCCTCCTCCTCCTCCTCCTCCTCCTCCTCCTCCTCCTCCTCCTCCTCCTCCTCCTCCTCCTCCTCCTCCTCCTGTGGTTGTCGTCCTCTTCTGTGATGGTCTCTCTGCTGCTGGGGCCTGCTCTGCTCCTCTTCCTCCTCGTCTTCCTCACGTTAATCTTGTTTCCCGCAGCTTCAGCCTGTTGGTACAAACACAGAGAGGAAGTGGTGCATGGGTCTCTGAGAGTGTGTGTGTGTGTGTGTGTGTGTGTGTGTCCTCCATGCTTTTATCCAAAGCACTTCACGCAGCCTGAGCGAGCACATTTCTCTGGCGAGCAGCCTGAGGGGAAACGCAGCGTTACGTCTGCTCGTCCAGCTCGTGGTGATGACAGGAGCAGACTGAGATCAATACTCCATTATCGAGCTGTGACACGAGTAAATCTACTGAATCTGCAGCGACGCCGCCCTGATGGGTGGAGGTCATAACGATCAGGAAGTTTAGGACGAGCTGAGCTGAGGAGCAGGAGCAGGAGCAGAAACACTCAGAGCTCCACGGGCCGATGGATCAGAGCTCACCTGACCAGACGTGGTCTGCTCTCTGCAGGGAAACTTTAAAATCTCCTCCACTAGGGGGCGCTATGGGTGAAACAGATCAGGATATTTTTATATCAGGATCAAGATCAGGATTATTTTTCAGATTCAGACTGTTCTGACCTCAAACATCTACAGACACAAATCTCTGATTCCTTCCTCCTCATCTTCAGTTTTGTTTCCTCTGCTCCCTGTCCTCACTTTAACCTCCTCTCCTTTCCTCTGACCTGGTTTTAAACTCTGTTCCCACCAAGTGGTCCGGTTAGGATCAGTAAATCCAGATCCTGTTAGTGATTCCACAGCCAACAGTGCCCCCCTGTGGTAGGGAGGGTGTAGGCTGGTTGCTGTTAGCAGTGTCAGCCATGTAACAGTGTGATGCCATAGCAGAGCGACTCAGCGTACCCCGCTAATAAATCCAACAAACAGACCACTGAGATTGGTTGGTTCCACCAATCAGCAGCCTGCAGTGTCTCTAGCTCCACCTTCTGGGGATCAGTTTAGTCTGGGATCCCAACAGAAGGGAACCAGAAAGTGGGACGGTACTGGTCAAGGATTTAGGACCTGTCCTGGTTTTAGTTAGATATTTACAAATCGGTATCAAAACCAGCATCATGGAACGAAACAGAACAGAACAAAAAGAATCTGAACTGTACTGTACAGAAAAGAACGGAACGGAACGAAACTGTGCTGTACTGTACGGTACAGTACGGTACTGTACCATACTGTACTGAACTGAACTGAACTGAACTGTACTGAACTGAACTGAACTGAACTGAACTAATATAAACTAAACTAAACTGAACTAAACTAAACTAATATAAACTAAACTAAACTGAACTGAACTAAACTAATATAAACTAAACTAAACTGAACTGAACTAAACTAATATAAACTGAACTAAACTGTACTGAACTGAACTAAACTAATATAAACTAAACTAAACTGAACTGAACTAAACTAATATAAACTGAACTAAACTGTACTGTACTGAACTGAACTGAAAGGAACTAACTTAACTAAACTAAACTGAACTATACTGAACTGAACTGTAATGTGCTGAACTGAACTAAACTAATATAAACTAAACTAAACTGAACTGAACTGAACTGAAAGGAACTAACTTAACTAAACTAAACTAAACTAATATAAACTGAACTGAACTGAACTATACTGAACTGAACTGTAATGTGCTGAACTGAACTAAACTAATATAAACTAAACTAAACTGTACTGAACTGAACTGAAAGGAACTAACTTAACTAAACTAAACTAAACTAAACTAAACTGAACTGAACTGAAAGGAACTAACTTAACTAAACTAAACTAATATAAACTGAACTGAACAGAACTAATATAAACTGAACTGAACTGAACTAATATAAACTGAACTGAACTGAACTGAACTGAACTGAACTGAACTGAACTGAACCACATGGTGGAAACGGGGCTTTAGAAAACTCTTTGGTTTGTGACTTTAAGAGAAACCGTAAATGTTTACATGATTTAAACATGATCTGTTCAGAGACATGATGAACTCACAGTCACTCATGTTAAAGCTGGAGGCTGTTTGGAAATGGACCCTGGTCTTGATTGGTCCCTGGTCTGACCCTGAACGTGCCTGCTGGGTGTCAATAATCAATGTAAGTAAATTTCAGAGGCTTCCTGAAGAGTCCAGGAATTTTCATCAGTGCGTTCATGAAACAGGAACGAGGCTGAACAATAAATCCTGATCTGGAGCTCACGTAACGAGCGGCTCATAAAAACTTGGGACCACAAAGTGGACCGGTTTCTGTCTCAGTGAGCCTGAGAGTCTGACTCTGAGGGATTTACAGACGGTTTACTTCTTCTTTACTTCTTTACTTCTTCTGCACCATAAACGGCTCCTAACAGGTGAATTAATCTCTTTAAATCAAATCAAACAGAGGATGATCCACTCTTCAGGAGGTCTACATTTCCTCTCCTGGGTCTGTCCAGCATCAGATGCAGAGTTTTCCTCACAGTTTGGGCGTTTTCTGACTCTCCCCTCAGTCAGGATCTTCAGCGTGGAGTCAGAGAAACATCCGGAGACGTAATTCAATCAGACTCCGTCTGTGTTCTGTGGCTGGATCATCTGTCCTCCGTCCTGATCCTCATTTCCTCTGAAAAACCTTTTAAAATCTTAATTGTGTCTCTGATTTCTCTGCTCTGCTGATCTCCACCCTGACACACACACACACACATTAACACACACATTAACACACACACATCGGCCACACCAGCTCATCTGACTCCTGCTCTTCATCACAGATGAGTCATCTTCAGTTAAAGTGAAGTGAGAGGAAGAGGAGACGTTATCAGCTTCTTCCCTGTGTGGCCAAACACTTTATCTATGCTGGATTTGATCCTTAACCTCTGGATTTTCAGGATTTTTCAGTTTGTGTAGTTTCAGTTTGATTTGTCTAATTGAGCTGTAAACATCTGTAAACCTCCTCTAAACTTCTCCATTAGCCAACGCGGCGGCGGTGGCGGTGGCTCAGGCCTCCTGGTGTCTGTGGTCAGTCCACTCCAGCGCTCCCTGAACGCTGCCGCTGGCTCAGATTAACCATGAATCATGAAGCCGCGGCTCCATGAGGAGGTCCTGAGCGGACTAAGTGCTCCTCCTCTGCTAATGACTCCCAGCCCGAGGAGCTGTGGCTCCACGTGTTTACAGAGCGCTGGATGACGCTCAGTTATTAACGCTAAGTGCTCGTTTCTGGTTAGATCATCATCATCATCATCATCATCATCATCATCATCATCACCATCAGTGCCAAACAAACATCTTCACCTCCATCCTCCACCTCGGGTGTAACACCTGAGGAGCGTGTTTCTGGAGGAGTTTCTGGACCAGGATCCACAGTTTTTCCTGAACTGATCCTCCTCCATGAGAGGAACCAGCTCCAGGAGCCAGACGCCACCGTTTACACGCCTGACCCTCAAATCATGGGACATGATGGAGGAGTCTGGGTCTACAGGAACGTGAGGTCACGTCAGCTGTGAGCTAAGCTGTGTAACACGTCTCATCTTAATCCTTAACACCTGCAGGAAAACGCTCTGATCCTGTTCAGCGTCCACAGTAGGGCTGCAGCGATTAGTCGACGATATAAATTCATCGATGATAAATTTTAACAGTCAACGCGTGGTATTCTTGTTTTTATTGTTGTTGTCACATGGTGAAATCAAACACCAGGGGGTAATACTCATCTGTAACTTCAGCTCACAGCATGAGGTGCTGTGTTAGTGGAGACTTTATGGGTAAAGATCACTAAGTTCATACGTGAGGAATATTGATGAGGAAAAATCTCCACTCCCAGAGAGCGCTGTGCGCTGACGGAGGCTCTGCATCTCCGGCTTGGACAGCCTGACAGCTCCCGGAGTTTAGCGTCTGATAACGTGATTTAGAGAGTCTCCTTCACTCTCTGTTACAGACAGTTTTTCAGGATCTGAGCCACAAACTAGAGTCAAAACTCCCCTAACTTTTGAAAAGAGAGGACATTTATCTGAGGGGGCTCTCACTCTCAAGCTCACACTGCAGCGCTAACACTCAGGAAGGAGGAGGAGGAGGAGGAGGGGCGGAGTGAGCATGAGAGAAAGGAAACTAAAGGCGTTGTCATGGCGAGCTGGGAGAGAGTCAGACGGGATCATACAGAGAGCAAAGCCCCAATAAACAAATAAACATTAGAAAACAAGAACAAAGTCACTGATAAGAGGTCTGTCCAACACTGAACAACAACTTCATTTCCTGTTACCTGCTACATTCATTCTGAGAGTTATTTATTTTTTTCTATAGTTCTTATATTTTTATGTCATCATGAATGAAATAAAGACAAACAAACAAACAAACATGACACAGGGCTGACCAATCAGAGGAGAGAGCCTAACTCTGGGTAAATGCAGTGAAAATGAAACACACAGGTTGAATTATAAAGGTCTGCACATTTTAAAGGTTGAAACACAAAATAATCATGATTAATTGATTAATCAGAAAAAAATAATCCATAGATTAGTCGACTTTAAAAGTAATAATTAGTTGCAGCCCTATTGGACTGTCAGAGTAAACAGACTGGCCTTTTTATTTTTATTATTTTATTCTATATTTTGCATTTTGCTGTGCAAAACAGAGTTGTTTTATTAGCTGTTATGAGAGAGATGGTTTTGGCATTTATTTGGGAAACATTGTGGTTTTGAAGTAATTGAACAACAGAAAAATAACAGTTAGACTAATGGTCCAATTAATCGTTAGATTAGTCGACTAATCGATAAATTAATCGCCTGATTAATCGTTTTAAAAATAATCGTTTACCCCCAGCTCTAGTGGACAGAGACGGTTTGTTCAGACCTGTGGGTCAGCGTCTCTCAGAGGACTAAAAACGGCGTTAACGTGCGTCTCATGCTCCAGATTTGGCGGTAGTTTCATTCTGTTTGGTGATTGGTTCAAACTTTAGGAAGGGGAGGAGCTGATGATGGTAACAAACCATCAGACCCTGATCCACTGAAACACCACAGAGCAACGAGCGCCAAACATCACGCCGAGACACCAGGTGGGTTCGGGTTCAGGTTCAGGGTCAGGTTCAGGTTCAGGGTCAGGTTCAGGTTCAGGGTCAGGTGCCATGAGCGAACAGGGAAACATGCAGCACAGACAACGCCGTACCCTCTGTTTCCCCCTCCTCAGAAACACGCCATGAGGTGTGAGAGCACGCCAAACGGGCGAGGAGGGAGGAAGAGAGGATAGGGGTCAACACAGGAGGAGCAGGTAGGAACAAACAGGAAGTGGGCTGATGTTAGGATCCAGGAGGCGGAGCTTAGATTGTTCAAGCCACAAACAGGAAGTAAAGAGGAGGCAGAAACCAAACACAGGGTGGGGGAGGGGCTAGCAGAGCACAGACGACCTCCTACAGGACGCCACCGTCTCAGAGTCACTGATAAAGACCGTACCTGAAGGCGTCTGCTCCGTCTGCTCCGTCTGCTCCGTCTGCTCCGTCTGCTCCGTCTGCTCCGTCTGCTCCGAGGACCCGGTTTCTCCTGAGGACGGAGCGGCGCTGGTCTCAGTGGGCGCCGTGGGGTCCTCTTTCTCTGAGGCGTCGTCTTTCTCTGCCGCAGGTCCAGACGGGTTCTGGTCAGCATCTGAGGGTCAGAAAACAGAGTCTGAGAAAGAGTGCCGACAAGAATCAAAACCCTGAGACCAGCAGAGAAAAACCTGACGGTGTTTGAAAACCAGGAGAGGTGGAGGTGTGTCTTTATTTTCATCACCTGGTGACGCAGCAGCAACTTCATCCTCAGCCTTCATCACAGCAGCCTCCATGATCTCAGAGGGGGCGGAGTCAGCTGGTGGCGCAGCAGAGGAGTCTGTGGGGATGGACTCTGGTTCTGGTTCTGGTTCTGAGACTTTGACCGTCTGCTGAGCCTCTGGAGGAGAGGAGCTGTTCACGTCTGTGAGAGGAGGAGGAGGAGGAGGAGGAGGAGGAGGAGGAGAAGGAAGAGGAAGAGGAGGAGGAGGAGGAAGAGAAGGAGGAGGAGGAGAAGGAGGAGGAGTCAAAGGCTTCATGTCAAACAGCGTTTTTTCAAGAGACTAGTCCAGGACAGAGTCCAGAAGACCTAACCCAGACCAGAACCAGAACCATAGAGATGGTGGAGAGAGGATCCACGGACAGGTCTCTCTGGGGATCAGACCAGCTGTCCCTGGACTCTCATTCTGTCCCTGTACTGAAGATCCAGATTAAATCTGAGCCATGAAAACTGAGCCAGCAACATCTGAAACCTGATCCCTCTGGTTCTGGTTCTAAACTTTCCTCTTTATTCATTAAATTTGAGACAAAAACCTGAAAAATCCAGTCTGAAACAGACTAAAACAGACCCTCACAGACCCAAACAGACCCAAACAGACCCACACAGACCCAAACAGACCCTCACAGACCCACACAGACCCACACAGACCCACACAGACCCACACAGACCCTCTGATGGATCCTACCTGGGGTCTCCTCTCTCTGTGCCTCTGCAGGGTCACTGGATCTGGACTGAGCTGGACTCTCCTTCTCCTCCCCTCCCTCTGCTTCGGTCTTCTGGGTCGGGCTGGGGTCCAGGCTGGGGGGCTTCAGGGGGCTGGAGTCCAGAATGGGGGGCTTCAGGGGGCTGGAGTCCAGGTTGGGGGGCTTCAGGGGGCTGGAGTCCAGGCTGGGGGGCTTCAGAGGGCTGGAGTCCAGGCTGGGGGGCTTCAGGGGGCTGGAGTCCAGGCTGGGGGGCTTCAGGGGGCTCTCGCCCATGCTGCTGCGGGGCGACTGCAGCTCCATCTCCTCGCCCCAGTCGGTCACGGGCCGGTGGCTGTCCAGGGGGGAGAAGGGGCTGAGGGGCTTCCCTCCCTCTGGGGACTCCTGGGCCGCCATGGGGGGCGGGATGTGGACCTTGGGTCTGGGGGTGCGCTGGTCTTTGGGGCTCCCTGCTGAGGCGGGTCCTGGTCTGTGAGCAGGAGAGGTGGAGCTGCTGTCTTTGCCCCGGGACGGTTTCTCCTCGTCCTTCTTCTCCTCCTCTCTGGAGTCTGAGTCGCTCTCGTCCTCCGCCTCGCCGTCGCTGGCGTCCTCCCACTCCTCCTCGTCCTCCTCGGCCTCCTCGGGCTTCTCCTCCACCTGAAGGAGGAGACGTGAGATTTAACGACTGATCCACAGTTTGTTCCTGGTTTAAACTCGTCGGTCAAACAGTTAAAGAAAAACACCAAACATTCAGCTTTACACTGGTTATTTTAAAACACTTTCCCATGAACACGTCTTTATCTGGTTTTTCAGACAGACGGTGAAAAGGTGAACTGGTGTTTTCAGTCTGAGCGTTTCTCTGGAGGTGAACACGGTCAAAACAAAGCTCTACCTTCTCTGCAGGAGGAGATTTGGACTTCTCCTCCTCTTTCTCCTTCTTCTTGGGCTTCTCCTCTTTCTTTGTCTTGTCCTCCTTCTCCTTCTCCTTCTCCTTGTCCTCCTCCTCTTTCTCTGCCTCCCAGCGGTTGTCGTGCATGCTGAAACACACGTTTCCACGTTAATAAAACAAAGACATGTTGTTGGACGGCGTTGTCGTCACAGGAGCAGATTCTCAGACTCACCTGTAGCTGGGTTTCTGTCCTCTGGTCCTCCCTCTGCCTCGGTCTCCTCTGGACCCCGGGGTCCTGCCCTGGGACAGGAAGTCACCAAATGTTGGCGTCTTTGGAGGCCGCTTGCTGTCCTCTGAGGAGACAGAGAAATCAATCAGTTTTCTGTGTCACATGAGACTGACAGAGAGGGTCAGAGAGGACAGGGTCAGAGAGGAAGGGTCAGAGAGGACAGGGTCAGAGAGGACAGGGTCAGAGAGGAAGGGTCAGAGAGGATGGGTCAGAGAGGATGGGTCAGAGAGGACAGGGTCAGAGAGGACAGGGTCAGAGAGGATGGGTCAGAGAGGACAGGGTCAGAGAGGACAGGGTCAGAGAGGATGGGTCAGAGAGGACAGGGTCAGAGAGGATGGGTCAGAGAGGACAGGGTCAGAGAGGACGGGTCAGAGAGGACAGGGTCAGAGAGGATGGGTCAGAGAGGACAGGGTCAGAGAGGACAGGGTCAGAGAGGATGGGTCAGAGAGGATGGTCAGAGAGGAGGGGTCAGAGAGGAGGGGTCAGAGAGGAAAGGTCAGAGAGGATGGGTCAGAGAGGACAGGGTCAGAGAGGACAGGGTCAGAGAGGATGGGTCAGAGAGGACAGGGTCAGAGAGGAAGGGTCAGAGAGGACAGGGTCAGAGAGGAAGGGTCAGACAGGATGGGTCAGAGAGGAGGGGTCAGAGAGGATGGGTCGGAGAGGAAGGGTTAAAGAGGATGCGTCAGAGAGGAGGGGTCAGAGAGGATGGGTCAGAGAGGATGGGTCAGTGTGGACAGGGTCAAAGAGGACAGGGTCAGAGAGGATGGTCAGAGAGGACAGGGTCAGAGAGGATGGTCAGAGAGGAAGGGTCAGAGCGGACAGGGTCAGAGAGGACAGGGTCAGAGTGGACAGGGTCAGAGAGGACAGAGTCAGAGAGGACAGGGTCAGAGAGGACAGGGTCAGAGAGGACAGAGTCAGAGAGGACAGGGTCAGAGAGGAAGGGTCAGAGAGGATGGGTCAGAGAGGATGGGTCAGAGAGGACAGGGTCAGAGAGGACAGGGTCAGAGAGGACAGGGTCAGAGAGGATGGGTCAGAGAGGATGGGTCAGAGAGGACAGGGTCAGAGAGGACAGGGTCAGAGAGGACAGGGTCAGAGAGGATGGGTCAGAGAGGACAGGGTCAGAGAGGACAGGGTCAGAGAGGACAGGGTCAGAGAGGATGGGTCAGAGGGGATGGTCAGAGAGGAGGGGTCAGAGAGGAGGGGTCAGAGAGGAAAGGTCAGAGAGGATGGGTCAGAGAGGACAGGGTCAGAGAGGACAGGGTCAGAGAGGATGGGTCAGAGAGGACAGGGTCAGAGAGGAAGGGTCAGAGAGGACAGGGTCAGAGAGGAAGGGTCAGAGAGGATGGGTCAGAGAGGAGGGGTCAGAGAGGATGGGTCGGAGAGGAAGGGTTAAAGAGGATGCGTCAGAGAGGAGGGGTCAGAGAGGATGGGTCAGTGTGGACAGGGTCAAAGAGGACACTGTCAGAGAGGATGGTCAGAGAGGACAGGGTCAGAGAGGATGGTCAAAGAGGACAAGTCAGAGAGGATGGTCAGAGAGGACAGGGTCAGAGAGGATGGTCAGAGAGGAAGGGTCAGAGCGGACAGGGTCAGAGAGGACAGGGTCAGAGTGGACAGGGTCATAGTGGAGGGGTCAGAGAGGACAGGGTCAGAGAGGAGGGGTCAGAGAGGACAGGGTCAGAGAGGACAGGGTCAGAGAGGACAGGGTCAGAGAGGACGATGACAGGAAGTGATGAGCTTGTGATGACAAAGGTAGAAAAACACGCTGTGGGACGTTAACGTCAGACTAAAACTTTGGTTTGACTCAGGAGCAGAGGAGCTGGAAACCAGAGTTAAACCAGTTTAATTAACTGGTTTAACTCTGGGAGGCTACCAACATCCGGTGACGTCTGTGAAGCTTTTCCTGAGGCTCTGAGGCCGAACACAGACACACGGGTTAAAACCAAAGCTCTGAGGGTTTTCACATGCAGCCATCTTCACGCCACGTGTTTCCCTCTTTCTCATCCGTCTTTATCCCAGAAAACAGGAAGTTATAAAATAATCCAAACTGAATCAATCCTGGACGATTATCCTGACTCCTCAGAGGATCTGTAGATTTTAACATCAGGTGATCACAGATTTGGAGAAGCCATGAAGGTGAGACAGAGAAAGGATCAATGATTTCTCTACTGCCTGGTGATGACGGACAGAGAAGAAAGGTTAAAGAAGGTTAAAATAGGTTAAAGAAGGTTAAAGAAGGATGGGACAGAGGAAGGACAAACAGCTAGAGGAAGACAGATCTGATGAGCAGCGTTAGGAGGGAGGAAATGAAGGAGGGATGAAGGAGGGATGAAGGACGGACGAAGGAGAGAGGAAGGAGGGATGAAGGAGGCAGGAAGGTCAGACAGAGGATCTGAGGGAAAGAGAAAAGGGCCAGGGTTAAAACGTCCTCAGAGGACAGGAAGGGGAGGAGAGACTGAGAGCTCCCGTTAGGAGGAGGATCAGAGCTGAGACAAAGAGGAGCAGATAAAGGAGGTCAGGGAGAGAAAGACTCCAGCACAAAGGAAGGAAGGAAGGGATCAAGGAGAGGGAGGAAGGAGAGACGGAGAGGATGAAGATGAAGAGATTGAACCGAGGACGACGCTCAAGTCATTTCACAAATTAGAAACAGTGGAGAAAACACACACACTTACATGCACACACACACACTTCCACACACACACACACACACACACACACACACACACTTACATGCACACACACACACACACACACACACACACACACACACACACACACACACACACACACACACACACTCACACACACAGTGCAGGCAGGTGTGAAGCCATAATCTGTGACACGCTCAGATAAAGAAATGAAGGAAACCAGGGGCAGCAGCAGTTGGAGATAATCCTCAGCTTTTGTCTGAACCTTCTCAAAAATCAGAGATTTCACTGAGACGACTGAGACCACCCCCCCCCCCCCCCCCCCCCCCACGGCGAGGAGGTCGACACCACGAGCACCTGACGCTGGTCTCAGGGATTAACTCCTCACCGTGGAAACGTCTCATTCTGCTTTAAGCTCTTTCAGCAGAAACTCATCAACGCAGATAATGAAGGTGGAGTCAGGAAGCAACCACAGACTACACAAAGACATGGGGGGGGGGGGCTTAAAACTGTATTTAATTTTATTTGAAATGTAGCTTTTCCTAAATTTTGTCAATTTTTTATTTTTCTTAATTTTTGCAAATTTTAGAAATTCCAAAAAAGTACACATTTAAAATTTTTTTAAATTAATTAATTTTATTTTATTTTATTTATTTATCATTTTTAAAGGTTGGGGCTTGAAAGTCAACTTAATTTTATTTGAAATTTTGCTTTTCTTTAAATTTTGTCAATTTTTGATTTTTTCTTTTTTTTCTTAATTTTGGCAAATTTTAGAAATTCAAAAAGTACTGATTTGATATTTTATTTGATTCATTTTGTATTCATTTATTTTTATTCTTTTTTTCTTTTTGGAGGGGGGGGGGTCTTGAAACTTGACTTAATTTTATTTGTTGTGGTTTTTGTAAAATTTGCTACTTTTTGCAATTTAAGTTCTTTATTTATTTATTTTATTTTATTTTTTTTAAACAAATTTATTAACTAAAAATACCAAGACATCACATGCACATTTCTATAAATTTGACCGACTTTTCTTTTAGATAATTAATCCCTGGATTTTCCTGAGTAAAGAATTTTTTGCACTTTTTTTGTTTTTCATTTTTTGGACCGTGAGCTTCTGTTCGTTGGCAGAAACAGCAGCGTGGATGAGACATTCCCACCTCCAGATAAAGTCTCAGACTCAGGGAGAGGCCTGGATGTAGCTGGATGTTAGTTTGACTGCAGACCAGAGGCCTCATGTTGTCCTGAGCAGGACTCATGGTGACCCAGATACGCTCTCAGAAACTGGACATGCTTCTCAAACTGGACCCTGTGGGTCCCTGTGAGACTGTTCAGGACGCAGCAAATCCACCTTCAGGGTCTTGATGATTTAAAGCCTGCATGTTCATATTCAGTGTTTTTAACTCTCCTCTGTGAGATGCACCGCTCTCTGACACCGTCAGCTCCATGCATGTTTCACAGAAACAGGAAAATCAGTTTGTTTTTGATCCACGGTTTAAACCCTTCAGGTCTCTGATCCTCAGAGCAGCTCCAGCAGAGGATCCAGAGAAGGTCAGACAAACACTGAGGACTATTTACAAACCCCGTCCCACGCCGAGGACGGTTTGAGAGCAGAGCTTTTTAAAGAGCTGTCAGCCTCAGGGAGGGATTAGAGGATCCAGACTGACGCAGACCCAGATCCAAAGCAGAACCCTGAGGAGACGGGGCGCTGTGTCTGAGGTTAGAGCTTCAGTTTAACGTCTGCTAAACGTCTGTCTGAAACCAACAGGCTGGAGGTGACACCTGCAGAGGTTCAGGTACAGAGCAAAGCCAGGATCCAGGATCCAGGATCCAGGACCCAGAACCCAGAGAAAGACCAGCTTCATGAGGAGACGAGTCCTCAGATTTAAAGACCAAGAATTCAGGTTTAGAGAGCAGGTTCTGCTGATTTCACAGCTTCTCTTCTGAGTCAGGGTGCTGCTGTTGGCCTTCACTCACACACACACACACACACACACACACACACACACACACACACACACACACACACACACACACACACCTACAAATGGTGCAAACAGAAACACACAAACACTTTAATGTCAGTCCCATGCTGTGGTCTAACCTGAGGCTCTGCCCCGAGGCTCTGCTCGAGAGTTACGCCCCCTGGCTGCAGAGAGGACACACACACACACACACACACACACACACACACACACACACACACACACACACACACACACACACACACACACACACACACACACACACACACACACACACACCTCACTTTAATAAACCACAGCTGTGTGAGCATGGTGTGAGGTGAGTTTTAGACGCTGAGCTAACTGAACCCTTAATCTCTAAAATGTGTGAGTGAAGATTTAATTTAATCTCTGATTTCACAAAATCCAGATCAGAGACATCTCCTCTCCCTCCATGTTTCCTCTGCATGTTTCCTCTCCCTCCATGTTTCCTCTGCATGTTTCCTCTGCATGTTTCCTCTGCATGTTTCCTCTCCCTCCATGTTTCCTCTGCATGTTTCCTCTGCATGTTTCCTCTGCATGTTTCCTCTGCATGTTTCCTCTGCATGTTTCCTCTCCCTCCATGTTTCCTCTGCATGTTTCCTCTGCATGTTTCCTCTGCATGTTTCCTCTGCATGTTTCCTCTCCCTCCATGTTTCCTCTGCATGTTTCCTCTGCATGTTTCCTCTCCATGTTTCCTCTGCATGTTTCCTCTGCATGTTTCCTCTGCATGTTTCCTCTGCATGTTTCCTCTCCCTCCATGTTTCCTCTGCATGTTTCCTCTCCCTCCATGTTTCCTCTACATGTTTCCTCTGCATGTTTCCTCTGCATGTTTCCTCTGAGACAGTCCCTGATCCATCCCCAGGACCAAACTGACCCTGATCAGAGCAAAAACCCTCTGAGAAAAACCTGCAGCGGAGCGTCCACGGCTGGAACCAGCTGAGTGTTTGCTAAATAAAAACGTGAGACAGAAAATGTGAGACAGAAAAACGCCGACTCCACGAGGAGAGGAGCAGCGTTTGGACGCAGCCTTTAAAACGATGAATGTTGTGACTTCGGTCACAGCGACACTCAGGGATTAACACGGTCCCAGAGGAAATCACTCCATCATCCGGATGACTGAGTGAAATCACAAACTGACACAAGCTTCAGACCAGGACTCTGGTCCCTGCTGGTCTGAGGAGGTTTAACCCGTAGAATCAGGGTCAAAAAGCTTTTTAAGAGGTTTGTCCACGCCAGCGTTAGACACGAGTTTTTATCCTCCAGGTGTGTGTGAGGGTGAATCATGCCCTCAGAGAGCTGACTTCATACTCGTTAATCCAGACCTCTTCAGGGATTTAACCGTTAAATTTGCTTAGTCCGGTTTGACCCTCACGTCTCTGAATCGCTGCGTCACTAAGACAAACACCAGGATGCTCCTGAACGCTCCTCTCGGCCTCAGAGGTTGATGTGGACTCCAGGGAAATACGCCGGCGTTTGTGTAACGAGCTTAATCAACTCTCATTAACATAACCGCGTTAATGAAGTGAAGACAGGGCAGCAGCAGCGGCGGCGGCGGCGGCGTGTCCTGTGGCGTGTTTGGTGTGAATGAAGTGTGTTTGTGTCGATGGGTCAGAGCCACTTCCTGTCAGACGAGCAGAGACCTGGGGTGGAGCGCCTGATGGTCCCAGATGATGACGGGTAACCACGGCAACGGGAGCCTGAAGAGGTATCTGTGTGTGTGTGTGTGCGTGTGTGTGTGTGTGTGTGTGGGGACTCACCTCTCCTGCTGCCGTGCTCGGCCGTGGCGCCCTCTGCGGCGGCAGCTGGGTCCTCCTTGAACCTGTGAAAGAGCTGCAGGGTGAGGATCAGCTGACACTGACAGACGCCGCTCAGCGAGCGCCAACGACTAAATTTAAAGTTTGTTTTCAGACGGAGCATGAGCCATGATCAGCTGACGAAAACAAAACGAAAACAGAAAATCGTCTTTTTTCATGACAGGAACAAACTGAGTCGTTCACTGAGTGAAGTCAAATCTGTCGTCAGGTAAAAAGTCGTTTTTATTCCTAAAGCTCGTCTCAGTGAGACTGACTTCCTGTTAAACCCTAAACAGGCCCCGCCCCCTCCCCGCCTCACATGTTCTCCGTCTTCTGAGCGTCCCACTCCCGCCTCCACTGGCCCGTGGCGTTGCGGTGGCGAGCCAGCCGCTCCTCGTCGATCTGCTCCCGCTCCTTCTTCCAGCGCAGGTACTCGGCGCGCTCGCGGCCCGTCATCGACATCGTCATGTCCACGGAGCCTTTGGGACCCGGTCTGCGGCTCTGCAGGGACAGAAGGGGGTCAGACAAGTTCTGGACTGGTTCTGGGTCCCAGAGACCCGGGCTGGTCTTACAGGCTGACTCACAGTCCACTCCTTCTCCAGCTCCGTTCCCGTCTTCACGTTGTCGAAGTCCAGTCCGCCCCAGTTTCTCACGTGTCTCCTGCTGCCCTCCTTACGGTCCGTGTCAGGAGCCGGACCCGAGCGCCGCGGGTCGTCCAGGAAGTTCCTGATGGGTTTGTCTGCGTCCGGCTGCAGGGGGAGGAAGGAGGACTCAGAGTTTAACTCCACCAACAACCAGACCCAGACCCAAACCCAGACCTAGACCTCCACCCAAAACCCAGACCCAGACCCAGACCCAGACCTCCACCCAAAACCCAGAGTCCAGACCCAGACCCAGACCAAGACCTCCACCCAAAACCCAAAACCCAGAGCCCAGACCCAGATCTCCACCCAAAACCCAGACCCAGACCTCCACCCAAAACCCAGACCCCGACCTCCACCCAAAACCCAGACCTCCACCCAAAACCCAGACCCAGACCCAGAGCCACAGCCTCCAGACTCAGAGCCTCCACCCAAAACCCAGATCCAAAACCCCTACCACAGACCCAGACCCTCCATCCCAGACCCAGACCCAGACCCAGAGCCTCCAGACCCAGAGCTAGAGCCCAAACCCATCAGAACCGGGGCCAGAGACCCAACCCCCCACCTAAGGTCCAGTGCCCCCAACCCCCAGACTCAGTGCCTTCATGTCAAACCCAGACCAGGGGGCTCCACCCCAAAACCCGGACCCAGAGCCCCCACCACATACCCAGACCCTCCATCCCAGACCCAGACCCAGACCCAGACCCAGACCCAGACCCAGACCCAGACCCAGACCCAGACCCAGAGCCTCCTACCCTCTGTCCTCTCTCGTACTCGGCTATTCTCTCCATTTCTTCGTTCATCTTCTCGATGTTCTGCCTCCTCTTCTCCTCCCACTCCTGTAGGAGAAACAAACATGTTCCTGTTAGAGAGGAGGAGACCTCCTCTCATCACCTCCTCCTGTTAGACTGGAGGAGACCTCCTCTCATCACCTCCTCCTGTTAGAGTGTGAGGAGACCTCCTCTCATCACCTCCTCCTGTTAGACTGGAGGAGACCTCCTCTCCATCACCTCCTCCTGTTAGAGCCGAGGAGACCTTATCTCCATCACCTCCTCCTGTCTGGGCCGAGGAGACCTCCTCTCCATCACCTCCTCCTGTTAGAGCCGAGGAGACCTCCTCTCCATCACCTCCTCCTGTTAGAGTGGAGGAGACCTCCTCTCCATCACCTCCTCCTGTCTGAGTGGAGGAGGTGATCAGCTCCTCTGTAAGCTGTTAAACATCAGTGAAGCTCTCACCTTGGATTTCCTGTCCATGCCTCCTGGTGTGCCTCCTGGTGTGCCTCCCTCTCCTCCTCCTCCTCCTCCTCCTCCTCGGCCTCTCCTCCCTCCTCTGCGTCCCTGTCCCGGCTCTCCTGGCTCTCCATCTCTGGGCGTTCTGGGCTCCCACTCCCTCCTCTCCTGCCGTCCTCCTCCTCCTCCTCTCTGACCTCCTCGGCCCACACGTCCCGACCCCGTCCTCCTGGGGGGGCTGCTGTGCCCGTCGCTCTGCCCGCCGTGGCCGTCGCCCTCCTCCGACGCCTTCCTGCCACGAGGAGCTCCAGGTTTCCAGTCGTTGACCACCCTCTTCTCCTGCGGGGAGAAACAGGAGGTGAACCAGCTGACCTCATCATCACCGGACACGGGTCTAAGACCAGGACCAGACTCTGGATCCTGAGACCAGCAGAGACTGAACCAGAAGGTGACGGCGTGATGAAGAGACAGAGACGCTGCTTCCTCTGTTTGCTCTGCGTACGGGTCAAAGCGTTTGATCAGAGTCAAACAGGAAATGATGAAAATCAAAAACATCGACCAGGAGTCGGAGCGAGGAACCGTCTGAATCTTTTTAAGGCTGAATTCAGCAAAAAATGAGACAGATTATTCCGACAAACTCGTAAGAAAAGACAAAAACTGCTCAAAGCAAACTTCATCTGTGGGTGACACTGAAGCAGAAAAAGTGATTTCAGCTGCTGAAACATTTTTCAAAGAGGTTCAACACTATCTGAAGTCAGCTCCTCTAACGCAGAGTCAGACGTTCGTCTGGAGTTTGTAGAAACAAAAATCCTTAAACTGAGCAAACCCTGCTGTAGAGATCAGAGCTAACTCTGTTTACGGGAGAGGAAACTACTTTAAGCTGCCAAAAACTTTTCTAACATCCAGGTTTAACAGAAACCTGAGTCAGCAGGTTTAATCAGCTGACTGATGTTTCTCAGGAGTTTGGAGAAAAAACAAAAATCACAGAAAAGACAAAATACAGCTCGATAAGTCTGTTCTCATGCCAGAAAAAGTGATTTTAGCCGCCTAAAACTTTATTAACCTGCAGGTTTTATTAAGTACAGGTCAGCTCCTCTGGTTAAGAGTCAGGCTGGACTTTAGATCATTAACCTGGACTAACTTATTCAACCTGAACTCATTTATTCACCTCAGGGATAAACAATCTGTAAATCTGCAAACAGGTCAACACATCGTGCAACATTTATTTATTTTACAGTTATTTTTCTTTTTATTGTCTCTAAACATTTTATCCTGTTGTTGCTTATTTTACCATCCTCTTCCTGTTTTATTTCCAGCTGCTGTATCTGTGTGATCCACTGCAAATTTGATCTTAAAATCTGTTTTAAATTTTTTTTTTTTATTGTTTGATTGCATCTTTTTAATTAATCTCCTTTTTAATTAAATTTTAATTGTTTTCAATAATTTGTTCTGCCTGTAAAGCACTTTGAGTTGCCATGTTGAAATGTGCTATATAAATAAACTTGCCTTGCCTTGATGGGCGATGCTAACACTGAATATTCCCAGGGATTAATTTCTGATTTCTGATTAGGATTCAGATTTTCTCTGAGAATTTGTAGAAACAGAAAATAAAAACACCCTAAAACCCCAGATTATCACTCCATACATGAGTAAGCAAACTTAATCTCTGGGTGAAAATGTGTCATAAAGTTGTTTCTGTTGCTATTTTTTTTTTTAATTCAGGTTTAATAATATTTAAAGTAAAAGGCTCTAAACCAAAAGTCTGTTTGCTTTTTAAATGAACTTCTGCTGAGAGGAGCTGTGTGTTTGAGGAAAACTGAAGTCAGCGTC
The DNA here is from genome assembly GCF_033239565.1 of Halichoeres trimaculatus. NCBI lineage: Eukaryota > Metazoa > Chordata > Actinopteri > Labriformes > Labridae > Halichoeres > Halichoeres trimaculatus. The sequence continues at coordinate 37,583,326 of NW_027437188.1, forward strand.
TCCAACAAAGAGTCAGACGTTCCCAGGAGTTTATAGAAACAACAAAAACAACAATAAAAAGTTAGAAAGACAAAACACAGATTGATAAGTTTGTAAGAAAATGTTAATTTCCTGACAGTTTCCACAGCGCGTTGAAACATTTCCTAAACACAGGTTTGATTTTTTTAACTGAAAGTTTGACCAAAGCTTAAGTCGGCTCCTCTCTCCAGGAGTTTGTGGAAACATGACGACAGCCTCAGGAAGACAAAATATCTCTTGATGAATTTTCACACAGACTGAATCTGTGGGCGTCAACCCGCCTCAAAAAGAGCAGGTTTAATGAAATATATTAAATCTTTAAAGGAAAAGTCTCTACGCTTCTTGTATCAACATATGCTGAGAATAAAACTCCGAAACATTATTTTCTATATTTTGGATAAAGTCAAACTTAAATGTTCGTTAACTCATCAAAGATTGTGAGTTTCTTTTTTTTCTTTTTTTTTTTACCTTGATCCTGTCCAGCGTCACAACAACAGAATTATGGTCTGATACTATACACTTTATTAGTGTATTGGATATATATATGTATATATACTTTCCTTCCCGTATATTGCCGAGTTTGAAGATTACTGCTTAACCAGAACAAGGTGATATCAGGAAAGAAACAGTGATGAAGGGAAAGAGTGTAGAGAAGAGACGAGACAGAGAGGGAGAGAGAGACAACAAAACAACAGTAGAGAACAACAACAACTGAACAGATGACCACAGACAGGAGAAACAAACGACCAGCTGCTGAGCCTGAAGAGAGACAGTATCCTGATGATTTGGTGTTTCTGAACGTACAGACCAGCGTAAAGTGAAGCAAACATGGATAAACTCCTGAATAAAACTCTGTAAACATGTTTAACGTCAGTCTGTTGTTTAGCCTGTGGTCATGTGGTCGTGTGGTCATGTGACGCTGGCGTCTGTTTTTAATCTGCTGCAGGTTGAACATGAAGAAAGGGATAAGGAGGTTACAGATGATGACATTTCTCTGCTGCAGTCTGAAGTTACTGCGTTAACTCTGATAACAGGAGTCATCATGTCTGACAGACGCACAGAGGGTCGTTAGATCACATCCTATCAGAGGAGACAGAGATTACCACCACACAGACACAGACAGAGACTCTGTTAGTCCATCTTTAACTCATTCAGCCTGTGACACGTCTGTGTCTGTTCTCCTCCTGCTCCAGCTCCTCCTGCTCCAGCTCCTCCTGCTCCCAGCTGTGCTCCTAACCCTGACCTCCTGCTGCTCTCACTCCTCCTCTTTATTCTCCGTGCTGATGAAGATTTTTGGTCTATCAATAAAACTGAGTCTGAGGTTTTCCCCAAAGCAAAAGACGGCCCACACACACACACACACACACACACACACACACACACACACACACACACACGCGTGGGCTGCAGAGCTTGGCAAACACTGATGCAAAGCATGATGGGTAAACTGGCAGGCATGAGGATGTAAACAGATCACAGTAAGGAGGGACTGAGTTCATGAAAGGCTTCCTCAGCCTGCAGGAGCAGAGTGTGTGTGTGTGTGTGTGTGTGTGTGTGTGTGTGTGTGTGTGTGTGTGTGTGTGTGTGTGTGTGTGTGTGTGTGTGTGTGTGTGTGTGTGTGTGTGTGTGTGTCTTACCCCTGACACTTTGCTGAGGTCGACTGTCACCGTGAAGTTCTCCTTCTCTGATTTCCTCCTGTCCGTCTCAGGCTCTTGGGGGCGGGGCTTGCGGGGCGTTGTCACGGCGATGCCCTCCTGCTCCGCCTTCTTCTTGTCCTCCTCAATTTCCTGTTGACAAAGAGCGAATATATTCCCTGAATATAAAACCTGTTAGAGTCACTGAAATGAATTTATCCTCGGTCCCTGTGGTTGGTTTAAAGCTTCACGTGGAGGAAAGAGACGAAGGGATCAGCTGACGGTCTGACCACAGCTGGTTTCTGTGTCATGGTAACACCTGTACACATCACCTGGGCTAAACAAAACCAACATCTCTGACACCATTCACACTTTTCTATCTCTGCGTCAGCCTCAGGAGGATTTTCAGATTCTGTCCATCAACTTTAAGGTTCAACCTGATCCAGTCCTCCTGAAGTTTCAAAGGACGAGATTAAAGACTTTTTCTCTTTCTTCATTTTCTATCTTTAAGGTATCTATCTTTGACCCCGCCCCCAACCTGACTTAAACCCTGTTTGATTGGTCCAACATTATTATTTACACCTGAATTCATTCACCCTCTCAATGATCAGTTTACTGATTTATATCTTCTTATGACCGTTCCTGTTTTCACCTGATGTGATATCATCATCATCTTCTTCTTCTTCCCAGGTTTTTTTTTCTCTTTCCCATGATGCTTTGCATTTTAATGCTGATATTCACCTGTCTGAGCATATCATGACCATTTTTACTCTCTGTTTAAAGTTTGTTGTACCCTGAGAGCTTAGGGCTTTAATCTGTGAGCAGCACTTTGTCAAAGTTTGATTTAAAAGTTTGATATAAATAAAGTTAATATTATTATTATTATTATTACAATTATTATAGTTATTATAATTATAAATATTTTTATTATTATTATCCTTATTATTATTATTATTATTATTATCCTTATTATTATTATTATTATTATTATCCTTATTATTATTATTATTATTATTATTATTATTATTATCTATTTTTTATAGGTCAATAGGTTTTTCTTCTGTCTAAATTCTTGCTTGTGTTGTACGTCGCTTTGGACAAAAGCATCTGCCGAATGAAACTGTAGAAACTGTGTTATTATTATTATTATTATCATCATTAATACAGAGGAAAGGTCTTAATCTGACTCTGGGAGAGTCTGTCACACAAACTCAGAGCTGCAGGGTCAGCCCCTCGCTCTGCAGACAGAAGAAGCTTTTGTTGAAGGGTTTGTGTTAGTTTTAGTGTTTCACCTCCTAATGTGAATCGTCTGTTTGCTCCTTAAGGCTTCCTGCTCTGACGTCCTGTTTTAATGAAATACTCCGTTACCTGTGTTTAAAAGTGCTACACTAAAAGTATGTACTAATATAAAAACTGTTGCAGCGATTATAAGCACATGTTTATTGTTTTTATGAACACTGGCTGGAGTTAAGGTCATGTGACCTGAGTTGAGCAGTTTTTTACCATGTGCATCATTAAACAGGCAAACACACATCTTTTAGTTTTGGTATATTGATCTGTTTAAGACTAAAAGTTGGTGTTGCAGAAAGTTTCTGTTTGATTTCAGGCGTCTCAGCTTCAATAACCCGGCCTGTTATTCCCTCAGTGACTCTGAAAGTAACAGACATGTTCAGCAGATTCATGGACTCCTCAGCACCGTGTCTGATTTTTGTCCTCTGAGGCACCCTTACCTGGTATCTCTTGACCAGAGCTTCATTCTTTTTCCTCAGAGCCTCGATCCGTTTGTCCAGCTCCGCGTCCTTCTCCTCCTTTGTCTTAAGATCCACCGCTGACGACTGGAGCAAAGGAAAGTGTGATACGTAGCGAGGTGAGATTAATATGATTTCTGTCTCAGTTAGATCCTAAGACGATAAAGAAATAATGGTACTCATCCTCAAACCAGAACAATCAGCTGATCATCTCACTCACCATGTCTGCCTCAGGCTCGTCTTCATACACACAGGGCTGTGTCTGCTCCTTCCTCCTGAGGTGAAGAGGATGGAAAAGGTGAAAGAGGATGAAGACCCTTCACTGAAACATCAACTGAATGCTTCAGTTTCTCTGTATAATGGATTTTAAGTTAACTTCAGTGCAAAGATGAATCTCTTTGGGGGGTTTGTGATATCCAAAGACCTGATCTTTGACTTAAGTCATTTAAAAAGAAACTGATGTCAAACCAAACAGTCTGTGTCTGTAGCATGAGAAACGTTTCTCTCAGTTTGATCACATGTTGGTCACAGTCCCTCTGTGCTCCTCACTGACTGACTGTCTGACTGTCTGACTGACTGTCTGTCTGACTGACTGACTGTCTGTCTGTCTGACTGTCTGTCTGACTGTCTGTCTGACTGACTGACTGACTGTCTGTCTGACTGTCTGTCTGTCTGACTGACTGACTGACTGACTGACTAACTGACTGTCTGTCTGTCTGACTGACTGACTGACTGACTGTCTGACTGTCTGACTGACTGTCTGTCTGACTGACTGACTGACTGACTGACTGACTGACTAACTAACTGATGACTGACAGACTAACTAACTAACTGACTGTCTGACAGACTGTCTGTCTGTCTGACTGACTGTCTGTCTGACTGACTGTCTAACTGACTGTCTGACAGACTGTCTGTCTGTCTGACTGTCTAACTGACTGACTGACTGACTGTCTGTCTGTCTGACTGACTCACTGACTGTCTGACTGACTGACTGATTGTCTTGTCTGTCTTACTAACTGACTGACTGACTGACTGACTCACCGACTGACTCTCTGACTGACTGTCTGTCTGACTGTCTGTCTGACTGACTGTCTGTCTGACTGTCTGTCTGACTGACTCACTGTCTGTCTGACTGTCTGTCTGACTGACTGACTGTCTGTCTGACTGACTCACTGTCTGTCTGACTGTCTGTCTGACTGACTGACTGACTGACTGACTGTCTGTCTGTCTGTCTGTCTGACTGTCTGTCTGACTGACTGACTGACTGACTGACTGTCTGTCTGTCTGACTGTCTGTCCGACTGTCTGTCTGACTGACTGACTGACTGTCTGTCTGACTGTCTGTCTGACTGACTCACTGTCTGTCTGACTGACTGACTGACTGACTGTCTGTCTGTCTGTCTGTCTGTCTGTCTGTCTGTCTGTCTGACTGACTGACTGACTGTCTGTCTGTCTGTCTGTCTGTCTGTCTGAGTGACTCACTGACTGTCTGACTGACTGACTGATTGTCTTGTCTGTCTTACTAACTGACTGACTGACTGACTGACTCACCGACTGACTCTCTGACTGACTGACTGTCTGACTGACTGTCTGACTGACTGACTGACTGACTGACTGTCTGACTGACTGTCTGACTGACTGATCCAGATCTCAGGTAAACAGAGTAAATATCTGGTCCCTCAGGTGTATGACAGCCAGGTGTGTCGGTGCGTGTGGAGGACCTCAGAAACCCAAACGGCTGTAATCCTCCGTGTCTCCCAAAGCTCGTGTAAGCGTCTTAGAGCTCGGTCTGAACGTGAAGAAGTTTCCAGATCCACAGAAACACGAAGTGAGCGGGAAACAAACCGCGGGAAACGAGTCTCTCCCACAGAGAGCTGTGTGTGTTGGTCTGTGCTCTGCTGGAGGTAATGTAAGCTCTCTGAGCCATGACTGCTAAGACACAAGGAGCCGAACCGAAACCAACACGAAGGAAACCGAGCCCACACTGAGCGGTTCCGTTAAACCGCCGCAGACCGTACCGTGTGTTCAACCCGAGCTGTGTGTGTGTGTGTGTGTGTGTGTGTGTTACCTGTGTCAGGTTAAAGGTGTGTTCAGACAAATGTTTGGTCTCGTTGATCTTTTCCAATTCCTGCTCCTCACTGTGTCCTCATTATTCTTCTTCGGTGGTTTTCACGGCGCTTTGCTTCCTAACGGCTGCCACATCGCCAACTAGCGGTAACGGTAAGAAGTGCAACATGTTTCCTGTACAGTTTACAATTCCTCTGAATTATTTTCCAAATTAAAAACATTAAATCAATAAAATCAGCTCTGACGAAGTGAGGAAACGCTATCCGAAGATCTTAATGAGGAAACACTGAAATAATACGTCAGAACTCAAAAAACCAAAATAAAATAAAATAAAATAAAATGAACTAAACTCTACTAAACTAAACTAAACTAAAATAAAATAAAATAAAATAAAATGAAATAAAATCAATAAAATAAATGAAAAGAAAATAAACATGTTGTAGTAGGATTCATTTAGTCATTATACATAACACCTTGTTTATACATAACACATTTGTCACAAGACAGACATTGTAAACAAACCAAAATTGTTGTATTAGGTAGTGACAGAAAAGGCACAGGCTGAAGCAGGCATAATAAAAAATGTTAAAAAAAAAAAAATGAATAAATTAAAAAACTTTCAAAAAAAGCTAAAAATTAGACGCTATACTGAATAACAAATAAAATTGTAAAAATTGGTATAAAAAACAAGTTAGCTCAAAACAGATGAGTATTTATTAATATATTACTTTAAAATATATTTAAATTAGAACTTGTCAAAGCAGATAAAAATGTTGGTCTTGAGTTTGCTTTATAAACTGCAAATGTGATGGGTTAAGATATGAAATAAATGTAATTAAAAATTATTATAACTTATTTATTTATCAATTAAGTTTTACTAAGGAAGCTTATTTATCATAGAATAATAATGGGAAAGAGATCAGATCTAATACTTTTTACTTCTTTCTCTTGCTTTTTTAATATGTTAAAAAATTCTAAAAAGAGATTTAACTTTTTTTTATCTTTTTATTTTCTACTGTGTTCACAGTTGGCTATTGTAAAAACTGTCTAAATTCTGACTTTCTGTAAGATGTTCTTGTTTTTTTCTTTTAACGTTCGAAATAAGCAATTTTTAATTAATTAATTAATTAATTTAATTGTATATTCATTTATTTATTTATTATTGTCACTTGAGAACACGTATGAACTTTGACCTCGTCGAGAAAATACAACCTAAAACTACAACTACGATTCCTTTAACTGTGGTTTGGAGTTACATATTATTTACAAAAAAAAACAAAACAAACAAAAAAAAACACAAATCCTCTAAAAACAAAACATCTGTTCACAAACTGTTGTACAACTCATATCAACGTGAAGTTTGAAGGGAGCGTTGTTCCTTCCTCGTCCACTACAGGGCGCCATCTGCCAGGAAACCAGCTCGCCATGATGCCCAGGCAGCGATAAGCCCGCCAAACTCTTAAAGGTAAACACACACACACATAAATGAGTAACAGTGTAAGAGGTGTAATCATGGTTTTAAACCAGGAAGACTTTTTGTGGGAGGTGTTTGGTAAATTTATGGCATCTGAGTTATGGATGCTGGGGTCTGTCGTTATTTTTAAAGGTGCAGAAGCTAATTTCAACAGTTTTTGATAAGTGAACAAGTACAATTACATAATATCTCTGCTGCTACACTGTGTTAACTGATCTGTACTCTGACCTGGTTTTATTTATTTATTTATCTATTTATTTATCTATTTATTTATCTATTTATTTATTTATTTATTTATTTAGCTATTTATTTATCTATTTATCTATTTATCTATTTATTTATTTATTTATTTATTTATTTACCTATTTATTTATTTATTTATTTATTTATTTATTTATTCATTTATTTATTTATTTGTATTGCCTTGGGCTGGCAGTTTTAGGGGTCCCCCTCAACAACGTTGACCCTTGACATTGTGTTGTCTGTTTTCCTTACAGGAACTCTGCTCTGCTGAGAAAAGTTACAGATGAGATATCTAGAATAAGTAAACCTTGATTTGCAGATGTACATGCAGGAGTTTGTTTCACCGTATTGTGCTAAAATTAGATATTCTGCACAATGAAGCACTGAAAGAGTCTGCTTCTAGCTGCACACACACACACACACACACACACACACACACACTGGTACACACACAGATGACAGACTATCCTGTGGCCCAGTTTCAGCGCACTCAGTCAAAACAAACAGCTCCTCTGTTGTCAGGCAGCTCGCTGAGCAATGACCAGGCAGGATTTGTTAATCGCTTGATAAGATCACGAAACCTGAGCCAAGCGACTGTGTCATCGAGTTATCAGCAGATACACACACACACACACACACACACACACGCACACACACACACAGACTGACTGACTGAGGCTGAAGATGGAGACAGGTAGAGAAACACAGCAGACAGGTGCATCAGGTAAAGTGATGTCAGAGATAATCAGAGTTTCCTCCAATCAAACCCTGATCAAAACAAAGTCAACACAAACAAACACGACGTGTGTTTCCTGTAAAGGTTTAACTCCATGTTTATCTAACTTTATGTAACGACCTCAACCTACTTTAAGAAGTGATGAACACGAGACACACACACACACACACACACACACACACACACACACACACACACACACACACACACACACACACAGGTATTATATCACACTAACCTGACAGAGTTATGCGTCGTCTTATATAACTTCAGGTTTGTTCAGCACCTACAGTCTCAGCTCCTGTTATGTCACTCCTGAAAACATCATGTTGTGATGCTGCTGTCACAATGTGTGACCTCACATGACCTCACATGACCTCACATGACCTTTGACTGTCTGACCTGAGATGACTTTACATCATGTTTGCATGATGAAGCAGAAAACAGAGTCAGATGAGGTCCCACATCCAGGTTACGTTACCTTCTCCTCCTCTGACTTCAGCTGTTTGTTAGTGAAACTGGGAGGAAGTAAAAAATGAGCTGAGTGATGTTTCTGATTCATGTCTGACGGAGAAATTCAGGAAATCAAACAGAGAGTAGGCCAAGTGCTGATTCACTGACTTTATGATTATTCAGTTTGAATGAACAGGCTGACACGTTATTCAGAGGGATGATAACTCTGTAATAATCTGATAATCTGTGATAATTTTCCTCCTGTTTCATTGATTGTGGCTGACGGTGCAGCTCTGAACGTTCAGGGCTCGTTTCCCTGGATTACCCAGGCGTCATGGTCCTGTTGCTGCCCTGAAACAGCCGCCCGGGGCAGGTCTGCGGATCCAGTTTCAGCCCTGGTGATGCTGAGTTCCTCCAGCGATGAGCTCATTGTTGTGGGAGCCAAACAGCGGCCTCCCCGGGGGTTAACATGAGAGCCCCTGAGGCTGCGATCACGGACGGAGCGCGGTGACAGCGCTGCCTCCTGTTGGTATAAACAAGCAGCTCTCGGGGGGTTGCGTGGTGACGGGGGTGCAGTGTCTCTGGGCAGAATCTGAAGATGAGCCATCCATCTGGAAAACTACCAGCTCAGCTCAGAGAGACGTTCCCCGTCTGTCCTGAAGCTCCTCACTATCACACTTTATACCTGCCGACAGCCACCAAGACGTGTTTAATGCTCTGGTTTTTATCTTCCAGAGCTGAATCTGTTTCTGAGGAGGTGCAGATCAAACAGACTTTCATCCCTCAGTTTGGTTTCAGGTCTTGTGGATCCTCTGCGGCGTGGTTCGGGTCTGGAGTCCTTCCTCTGCCGTTAGGTTTGGTTGAAAACGTTCCCAGAGAAGTTGTGTAATTTGGTTAAAGAGGAACTGATTCTCATTTCCTTTATCACTGGACCAGATAAACTGACCTCAGCCGGTTTCTGTCTCATGAAATCCCTCACAAAACCCTGAGACTGACGACGAGCGCGGCCTGGGATGACTCAGACCCTGAGATGTTTAATTCATGGCGTCATGTTAGTGCGTACAGGCTGGATGGATGATTATTTGTACGACACAGATTTACTTTCACTTTCAGCACGACAGAAACGATGGATATCATGTCAGGGTTTCTGAGGCAGGAACTTTCTGCTCACAGAAATTTAGTTCTCAGTGGTACTTTCCATTAGTCCAGGAGCTTTGGGGGTGGAGCCTGCTAGATACATGTTTCTGATTGGTGGAGCAGCCACAGTGTTTCTATTCCCCCTTCCTCTATAAGCTGACCCCAGCTGTGATGGTCTTGGTTTAGTACCCCCTAACCAATGGTCTCCTTTGAGCCAGATGGTGTGAATGTGTCTCTGACTCCTTTTTCACCTCTGATCACGTTCTTCCTGAAAAGCAGTTTGGTTTTCCATCAGCACGGAGCCAAGTCAGTTTTTTTTAATGGTGTTTCTTATGGTGGTTGTGACCAACTGTAAAACAAATGGACGTCCTCTCACTCAAAGTGAGGTCGCTACAAAAACTGCTCCCCCTGGTGGCTGGCTGCAGTATAGGTTAAAAATCCATCTCCCCAGTCATTCCAGATGGGCTGTGGTCAAACTTTAAAAGATTAATCCACCTGGTAGAAATGTTTCTCACGTCTGATTGTTGTGGTGATTTGAAGATATCATTTGGCTGTCTTGTATCCAAGTCCTCTTTTTTCTGAGAAGTTTCTTTTTCATTAGTTATACGCGGTTAAAAACGAGGTTTTACGTCATGTTTAATGATGATTGTCAGCTGACGTTCTCGTGTATTTTTTTCGGGGATTGTAAAATATGTCTGGACATAGAGTCAGGAAGTGATTAGACTCTCCAAAGAAAAAAAAATATCTTTTTGTCACCCAGCTCCACTCAGATTCTCCCAGAATCCCTCACAGTCTCTACTGCTCAGACTCTGGCTTCAAACTGCTTCAATGGCTGCTCCTGTGACGGGGACATTTTGGCTTCAAAACTGTACAATGATAAATAGTGGAGCCACGCTGTCCACTCTATATACAGTCTATGGTTGTGACATTATTTTTCCTGACTGTCTGCTACACGGGGTGTGCTCATCTGTGTGAGTTTGTGCTCACCAATGTGTGTGTGTGTGTGTGTGTGTGTGTGTGTGTGTGTGTGTGAACATGTCAGGGCGGAGCTCTGCCATCTGCGGAGAATTATGAACATATGAGCATGAGGAGGAAGTGACATCCTGTCATGTAAATAGGATTAATCAGACGGACAGCATGAGGCTGTGTAGTCTGTTAAATAAAGTAAGATAATAAATTGTATATATTGTAATAATATAATTGTATAATAATTGTGCTTTTCATTTTCATTCTCCAGTACGAATCTTGTATATATACCTCACTCCTGTATAAATATGTAAATAGTAATATTTGTTTTTCTACTTTTCTACTTCTTGTATTTGTTATATTTCTTCATATTTTTATTCTTATATTCTATTACCATTATTCTATTTTTATTGTATTGTATTACTGCACTTTTTTGTGAGCTGCTGTGGCAAAATATTTCCCCAAGGGGGATCAATAAAGAATATTCTATTCTATTCTATTCTAAAATAATAAATTAATAAAATAATAAAATAATAAGATAATAAAATAATAAATTGATAAAATAATGAAAAAATAGAATAATAAGATAATAAAATAATAGAATAATAAAATAATGAAATAATGATAATAAAATAATGAAATCATAAAATGAATAAATAATAAAATAATAGAATAATAAAATAATAGAACAATTAAATAATAAAATAATAAAATGATAAAATAATAAGGTACAGACCTGATCTATTGGAGCATTGATTTGTGCTCCTGAACTTTCATAATGCAGAAAGACCAACTAAACAACAGACAACTCACTCAGCACCTTTCCTTTCTAAAGAATAAATATTTTTTAACTACTGATCGATGGTCACTGTAGCCCCGCCCACCCTGTGCTTCGCTCTGGCCTAGTAAAGAGCTGGAGCTAGCTAAGCTACAGTTTTGAGCACCTGGAAACACAAAGAACCAGAGCTTAGTCAGGACCTGGTCTGGAACCAGCACCAGCCCGGTCTACAGGGGTCTCTGTCAGCCCCTGGTGTTCCAGTCTAAAGAGTGACCCTGTAAACTGGGGACCTTCAGCTGAATGTGTCAGAGGAGATCCAGGTTACAGTCTGTATCTGTGTTAACATCCCTCCATCAGAAACAAACTCAGCACCGTCCTGAGGAGGATTCACACTGCGTGGTTTACGACCAGACGACTTCATTTCCCTCATCACGAAGCAGAAAGGAGACGCTGCAGGGAGCTGTTCAGGCTTTTTCACCATCACAACATGAAGTTTTCCACATATGACCCGTTCTTTGTCAGGTTTTCTCCCACCTCGAGCTGCTGCTGAATTATTAAACACTAACTGATCTCACTGAGGAGAGATTTCACCAAACGACCAACGTTTTCTCATCAAGAGAGCAGACGAGGCACATTCCTCCACACTGTGTGGATCTGACTTATCATAACAGGGATTAGGTGGTCTTTCAGACACACACACACACACACACACACACACTCCAGGTCCATCTGTCTGGCTCTGTTTGAGGTGGATGGATGAGGTAATGGTGTTGCTCTTCAGACGACACCTTCTCCTCATCTTCAAAAACCCTCCATCAAAAAAACACAGTTTCTCTCTCATTCATTTCTCATTTTTATCATTTTTATCATTTTGTTTTTATTCCCAGCTCCTGGTGTTTCCTGTGGTTGATCAGGAGGTGATTCAGGACACGTCCAGCTCATTAGAGAAGCAGTTTCACCCTGTGAGAGTCCTGTCAGACTAAATGTCGTCTGTTGTTTTGCATATGGAAACCAGCTGGGCCCGTTTTCATTTTATCTGGGTTGTAGCGATCAGCGTGAAGCGTCTTTATCAGCCAATCAGCAGCCTCTGACACCACACACCTGATAAGGTGTCCGTCAGCTCAGAGCTGCAGACAGCTTCACTTTACCTGTGCACAGGTGACTGTGCCAGGTTCCCCCTGTGCACTGTGTGTGTGTGTGTGTGTGTGTGTGTGTGTGTGTGTGTGTGTGTGTGTGTCCTGTGGCGTCCCTTTAGCAGATCATTATCACACCAACAGCAGGAGCTGCTGGGGGAGCTGCAGGTGAGAAAGAGGCAGGAGGAGCTGATAAACAAATGAAGTAACCAAAGAACAGACAGATTAACGCAGATTGAGATTAGATTAGGGTTTCGAATAACACGACGATTCAAAACACACAGGAGATACGATAAAAAACAAACTTTACGTCTGAGCCTGAGTGTGTCTGGAGGTTTGTTTGCAAAGTGCAGTTTGAGTTTTAATCAGAGAAACACAGACTCACTAAACTACTGAGAGGAAAAACCAGGAGAGAAATCAAAACAGACTTTTACAAAATTACTAAAATCACTATAAAGAGAGTTTTTGGTTTGATGAAGGCTGCAAAAACAGTGAAATGAGCCTTTACACTGAGCAAAATGCTAACTGATTAACAGGGTTTTTCATCAGGATCCTCTGGGAGTTAGGAAACCAGGAGCTGGGTGTCATGGCGTCAGGGTGTCATGGCGTCAGGGTGTCATGGCGTCCGCCTGTGGACGAGCTGAGGCTGAAACCGATGATGTCAGGGTAGCAACCACAACACTGGCTCAGCTTTCAGTGTGTGGACTCACACTGAGGCCGTCTGTTTTGGTTACAGCAGTCACACACACACACACACACACACACACACACACACACACACACACACACACAGGACGGGGTTTTCTCTGACTGTCAGAGGGTTTCTCCTTCCTGCCGTCAGACTCTGATATGTTGACTGACAGACGAACAGTGATGTCGACCTTTCACTTTAATCCTGAAGCAGAAACAAAAAGTTTGAAATGAAATCTGTTGGTTTTACAGGAAGTGATGAGACTTTAATGAAATGAGACTAAAACTGATCAGAGTCATGCATCAAACTCCAAAATCACGAAACAAACTCTGATCTGAACTATTTTGTTTAAAGGATTCATCGACCTGATACAGACATTACATCCATACATTCAGTCTGAAAAGACATTTATACTAAAAATAAAACAAAACATTTGATAAGATTTCAAGTTTTTTGGAAGTTTGGAAGTTTTTTTTTACATTTATTTCAACAACAGCTCTGACGGCGCCTCGCAGTTTGTCCAAAGTTTTCATTTTGAAAAGTTAGAAAAGAAGCTGCTCAACTTCATCCCCACTCTCATCCTCCTTACATTGATCTTGATATTAAGTCAGATCAGCATCACTTTCAGCTGATACCACAAACAAAACAGCAGATTTAAAAACAAACTTTTTTCATTTTTTATCAGTTTGGACCATGACCGTCCTCGAACCTCACACAGAGAAACGTCTGAGTCTACGTCTGCAGCGGGGATGAGAAAATCTGAGCCATGAGAGATGGAAAGAAACACACGACATGAAGCAGAGCTGTTTGTTTCTTCAGGCTGGAAACGTGTTTGTTTGATCAGTTTATGGACTCACTCCTGGACCCAGATCAGACCCAGACCGGCTGGTTTTCCTACAGAAGACCTGAGACCAGGACCAGTTCAGGGAGCATGAAGTGAGCGTTGATGAGTGTTCGCACAGACTAGAGGAGGAGGAGGAGGAGGAAGGAGGAGGAGCAGGAGTCAGACACAAGGCGGCAGGTTTTATTTCCCTGCTCATCAGAGCTGCAGACGCACAGACGACCCACTGAGCGCGCTCACTGGGAGAGGTGTGCTCACCTGATCTGGTGCTGCACGTCTCTGTGGCTGCAGGGCTGCACTCCTCTTACAGTGTGTGTGTGTGTGTGTGTGTGTGTGTGTGTGTGTGTGTGTGTGTGTGTGTGTGTGCCCCTAACACAGACCTCCACATGATCAAACACACTCACACACACACACACACACACTTCTGGCAGGAAACCATGAGGATGACGCCGTCTGGACCTGGAGCTGCTGGTGACATCAGCACAGATGGCGGCGGCAGCGGCTCGGCCTCAGCAGGTGATTGGGTCTCTCTGCTCTGAGTGTGTGTGACCCTCAGCCTTCGCTTACTCTCCTGCTGCAGGAACCCATGAGCAAGGCACCAAAACCCAACAGTTTACACAGATAAGGTCATGGAAATGAACTCCACACTGATATCAGTGTAATCTGACAGTAATCTGTGTGGACGGAGCCTGGGATTAAGAGGTTGTTATGATAATCACGTCACTTCTGAAGCGCTGAGCACAGTACGGCCATGTTTGCATGTTACCATCAGTGTTTGGACCAGGGGCGGAGCCAGGGCTTCAGTCCTGGGGGGGCCTAAGTTACAAAAGTTTGTAGATCGTTGATTTAATCAAGAAAAAATAACTGACAAAACACTGTTGTTAAATACTCTGTGTGGGTTTAAAGATGAATTCGTTTATTTTTTCACCTTTATATAAATTGTTTATAACCCATCTACCTGCAATCACAACCAACCAAAGGGTGGCGCTCTTACACATCAGGAGGCAACAAATCAGGAGGAAGGACATTAACCAGGGTCAAATTAATTAAATAAAACTCTTTCCCTAAATGATTTTCTTCACATGAAGCTTCATGTTTCACAATTTTTTTTTCCCGACAGCCTGAAAAACACGTCTCATTTCACAAAGACAGAGCATCCAACGCTAACACAACAAACTTGAAGTGAAAAACTTTACAATTATCTTTTTAAACTGATTTAAAATGAAATATATAAAAATTAAAGTAAAGTTTAGGGTGGGTCTGTTGAAAAGTGGGTGGGCCGGGGACCCTTGGGCCCACCCTAAATGTCGCCCCTGGTTCAGACATCACATGCAAAACTTCACAAATCAGTAAACTTACATTTTTAACAGCTAAAGGTGCAAATCCTCTTTTTCTGCAACAGCAGCAGCATCAGGATCTTTATCTAAACTCTGATTTTAACTTTTTGAAAAGGGAATTTTTAGTTGTGTTTGAAAAAAATGTTTTTTTTCTTTAAAGCAGTAAAATTTTAAATAAGATGAGAGAAAAACGTCTCTTTGAAACTTTGATCTTTACTTACTGTCACTGTTTGAACAACAGCAGAAACTGTGAGGACGGGATGGATCAGAGGAAACTGGACCTGGACTCAGTTTCTCATGAAGCTCTCAGTCCTGACCCCCATCCATCTCCTCCTCGCTCAGACTGGGTGTTGTCTGAACGTCAGGCTCAGCGTTTGTCCGTCGCTCTCAGAGCGAGCTCAGGATCTTCGCCTGGGCATGTACCTGAGAGGAGACCCCCCCACCCCCCCACAAACAAAGCACTGTGGGAAGGGGCTGGAGACAAGCTGCCGTTTCCAGCCGATTAAACAGCCCCTGACCCCCCAGCTGAGCGGGGCCGCCCCTGTCTACAGCCCGCGGCTCAGGGTGTGCGGCTCACAATGATCTGAGGGTCGGGGGTCAGGACGGCGGCGGGGGCTAAAGTCATTTAGGATGCTAATGCCATGCAGGGCGTAAAGCCTGAACAGTTAGGCTGCTGTTTCTGAAAACACCAAAACACAGAGTCACAGAGTCAGAGGAGGAGAAATAAACCATCACAAACATTCACCGAGTCAGTCCTCCTGGCTCCATATCCCATCATAACCTGATAACACCTTTAAAATCACCTGTAATCCCAGATTATGTTCTATACCATCACCAGAATCTGAGGATTACTGACGCTCCAAACCCAGAGGAGCAGTCTGAGGGTCCTCACAGGAACCTGACAGACCTGATGGGGTCTGAGTGATCCCTCATCCCTCAGTGAGATCAGACCTCCTCATTGGTCCATCGTCACAGACTGATGACATCACAGCTCACCTGTCCCTCAGGTGACTCTGGTCATCAAGACAGTTAACAAACATAAAATCAATAGAATTATGTAACATTTATGACAATATGATAACTGAATATACCTCTATAATGTAGTGATGTGTTAGATTGTATTTGTCATGTTTTGTACTAGTTTTGTCTGACTTGTGTTATTGTATTTATTTAATTTTTTTAATTTGTGTTTTATATTGTTCCTTTTCTGTTTTTTTTGTTACTCATCTTTCATATTTATGATAGATTGTGAAATGAAATGTCTGTTTTGTAAATAAATCACATGTATATCTGTACAGTTCACCTTTAAAAAAAAAACTCTGATCCAGATGATCAGAGGTCAGTTTCCTGCATGAACATCAGCAAACTCTGCTTCTGACCAGGGAACATGTTCTCCTTTAGGGGGCGCTGTGGGGGAAATATGTCAGGATGGTTTTATGACAGGATCAGGATTTAATCAGATTTGTTTTCAAGTCTTTCTGATCCTGTATTCTGGGTTTTTAAAGTCATCAGCTGAAGAGTTGTTGAGTTTCTGCTGAGCCTCATTTCTTCGTTTCTTTCCTCGTTTCTTATCCTCATCCAGGGATACAAAGTCAAATCCTTCATGCTTTAGACTCTTTAAAAACTGTTTCCAGCACAGATGAATCATGTAGGACAGCCTGCAGCACCACCTGTGCAGGTAACAGAGAGTGTCTCACTGGTTGCTGTGGCTCTGTTCACTTCCTGAAAGCTTTAATCTGCAGATTAACGACCAGCAGGGTGTGAAACTCTGCTGCTGTGACCGTGTCTTTAACCCTCTCTGAAACTTTTCTCACAGGTCTTCATACTCCATCAGGGCCAATTTTGAGCATAAGCTGGACAGAGTCAGGGTTAACTCTGAGTCACTGTTTGAAGAGGATCAGGATCCACGTTAGCATCAGCGTAGAAACCATTTCCACCCACTCTGCAGCCGGTTCATCCCTGAGAGCTCAGGATGTGCAGCTGATAAATCTCTACGTTAAAGGAAGTTTACACTGAATCATCCCCTGGATCCAAACAGGGCTCAGGTAAACATCCGACAGGCCTCCCCAGTGGACCGAGGTCACACCCTGAGGGACCTTCACACCGTGCTGTGGACTCAGACCACGCCTCAGACCTCAGAGGTGGATCTTCCTGAGCGTGACTCACCAACAACAGCGTGATTAAAGCTCCTGACAGTCCTGTCACTCAGTCTGCAGTTAGCGTGTTGTAACGCTCAGAGATCGCTCTGACAGCCAGATCCATGCTGGATCACACTGAGCTGGATCACACAGAGCTGGATCACTCTGAGCTGGATCACTCTGAGCTGGATCACACAGAGCTGGATCACTCTGAGCTGGATCACTCTGAGCTGGATCACTCTGAGCTGGATCACACAGAGCTGGATCACACAGAGCTGGATCACTCTGAGCTGGATCACACAGAGCTGGATCACAGCTGCTGCAGATGTGTCAGAGTGAGGAGGAAATGAGGGGGAGGCCAGCAGGGTGAGTGTGTGTATCTGTGTGTGTAAATGTGTGTGTATCTGTGTGTGTGTGTGTGGGGGGGGGTGTTTTGTTGGTTCCTGTGTGGAGGAGCTGTCACATGCTGAGGAAACGACTGTGTCCAGAGGTGAGATAAGGAGCAGGGTGTGTTTGGGTGGTGGGCTTGTTTTGGTGAAAACAGACTGAACAGGACTCACCCTGCATGTGGACCACAGAGAGGGTAAAACCAGGACCAGGTTTTCTGCTAAGGAGATGAGTCATCACTTTGTGTTTCTGATGCATAAAAAGAGGAAGATCCTCATTTTCTCTAATTTCTGCTGAAAATCTGAAACATTCATTAAACAAACCACAGGAGGAACAGAAAGACAGTCAGAGAGTCAGAGGGTGAGACAGCAGCATCCTGTTTGGGAGCATGTCAGCACTTGTCGAGGAGAAGGAGTGGTGACGGAAATCAAACCGCAAACAACAATCTGATGAGATTTCAAAATAAAAGCACGTCAAATAGATTAGCTGAGGCAGCATTAGGTAGAAAATGAAGGTAAATCGACTTTATAAACTGATTTGGAGTTAAAACAATGATCTGAAAATCCAGTCAACCAAATGTCAAATACAGAGAGAAAATAAAATGCATAGTTATAAAATCCAGTTAGGCCTTAATGTTCAATAAAAGCTGAAAGCAGCGCAGCCTAGATTAAAGTTTTGTAACCACCATCTAAACACATAATACTGTAGCTGTCATGTGGTATTTTACCGTGGTTTACACATGAAACCACTCACAGTATCTATGATATTCATCAAATTTATGTATATATTATTTACATCTCTCTGCACCTGTTACAGGTATCTTATTATTATTATTATTTTTATGTATCTGTACCAAGCAGCACTGTTTTAACTGTGCTGTGCTTGAATGGTTAAAATAAGGGAATGTGAATCTGAATGTAAGCTATGAATAACAGTAAATTTCCAGTTTCCTGTTTCCAGTTTTATAACTTTGTTATATTGTTTTATTATAGTTGTGTATATATTATCTTATTAACACTTATAATATTGTCTTTTTATACCTGCTGTCCTACTCTCTGCTCCTAAACCTCTTTTTTTTTTTTTTTTTTTTTTTTTTTTTTGCCTTTTCTTTTTCTTTTTCTTGCTGGTTGATGTTAAAGTTATTATTATTATTATTATTTATTTTTTATTATTATTTATATTATTATTATTATTTAAAATAATAATTATAATATTATTAATGTTATTATTAATAATAATAATTTTATTTTTATTATTATTATTGTTATAATTGTATTAATTTGCAGCTTTAGCTAACTTAGCATAACTTTTAAGTTCTTATGTTTTCAAAGGTGATTTAAAATAAAGTTTAAATTAATTTTATTTCTGTTCTCGTAGTTTTTATCCAATTTTAAAGTAACATCATCAGACATTTGTTTGACCGATTACTGAAGGATGTTTACCGGTTATTTTGAAGTCAACTCTGAAAACTCCCACCGGAAGTGTGTGTCACTTCCGCTAGCCTGACGGAGCCGTAGTGACCGAGCGGCAGAAGAAGCCGCGGCTCAGACCGAGCACCAACCTTCAGGGAGGAGCTCAGAGAGCCACAGCTCCGTCTTTATCCGCTCACCCCGCTCCGACACTGATGTTTTGATGGGTTAAGTCCTGATCAGAGCCATGACCAACTTCCTCTGAGACAATCCGGACTGTGAGACCTGAAATGGATTAACGAGCCTCCCGCCGAGTGGACCCCCTGACGCCGTGTTGTGGTTCTTCGCCGGTGGTCGCTTTAGCCGCTCCTTCTGGCCCTCTGCAGCCCGTCTGATGTCCACCTGTTACCGCCTGTTTCTGAGCCGCAGACAGCCTCACCACGGAGCGTCACATTCAACAACAAGTGGGTGTTTGTCCCTGAGTCCACCTGAGCTTTTCCTCAGGTGCTGCGGTCAGAGGCAGCTGTGACAGCCCGGACCATCCGTCCGTCTGTCAGACCGGGGACAGCCTGTCAGTTAGCGGCTTCTTCCAGAAAATACTTTCCCAGAGTCTGTTTAACTTATGGAGCAGGTGCACAAAAGAAAAAAAAAATCTCCTAATATGATTTAAAAAATACATTTGATTTTTTTTTTTTAACATATTTTGTTTGCGGCATGTCCTGACATGTCAGCTCAAAAGTTTGACTGAGATTAATTCACTAAAAACTCGAGTTAAACAGATGTTTTGGCTCCAGTGGAGGAGCAGCTGTGGGTCGAGTCTGTGTGACGGAGCAGGACTGTCAGAAAGTTTCTCCAGGAGTCTGATACATCGAGAAAAACACGTCAAAATCTGGAGTTTTCGCCCAGAGAGGATGAAATTATTTCTCCTCTCCGTGTTTTTCATCATTATTTAGTAACAGTCTCTCTGAAATCGTCTGTCTCCGCTTTAAAAAGTGTGTTTCATGTGGTCAAACAGTTTAAATATCGCTGTTAATCTGATGGTTTTCGCTGATTTCCGCTGAATCTGAGATAATGTGGATTATTTCCCGCTTCTCGTGGTGAACGGCGCGTGTTCGGGCTCGCGTGGCCCGCTCTACGCACGCTCTCCTCTCCGTCTCTTCCTCGTGCTCTTCGCGGCACGGATTTGTTTACAAACACGAGTCTCGTGCTCCTGTAGGGGAGCAGCCGACGCCCCCTGGCGGCGGTCGGTGAATATAGGTCGGTGGGTCAAACAGGGAGGAGGAATAAAAACAATGGAGCTAAAATTAGATCAGTAGATTTCACGTGTTCATCACAAAACACGTTTTTTTCCTCTTTAACTGTGAAAGTTGATATTAGTGATCAGATTTTTATTTTCTCTGTTGGTTTGTGTTGTTTTTATTGCTGATTTTTTTTGTGTTAATCCCTCCATGTGGTAAAAAAATCTGAGGTTTACAGCTAAATAATGAAAAATGAATCTTTATTCATGTTTCTGACCTCGTGTTTCTGACCTCGTGTTTCTGACCTCGTGTTTCTGACCTCGTGTTTCTTCCAGGCTGTTAGAGAGATGGCCCGAGCAGAGACCATCGAGAACGTTGGAGAAACTGGAGGAGGAGGAAACTCGTGCCGCATGGAGCTGCCTCGCCCCTTTCAGAGCTGGCCCGGCCTGCTCACCACCACCACCACCAGCGTCAGCTCTGGGGGGAGCGGTGCCTTGCAGCCGCACCACTTGCACCCTCTGCAGGCTCTCTACCTGCCTTACCCCCTGCCTTACCCCCACCCAGAGGGCCAGGGAGAGCCCCAGACCCACCAGCAGTTTCCTGCGTTATCCCCATCACCCACACCTCCTCCTTCACCTTCACCTCCGTGCAATCGGAAGGAGGAGACGGGCTGTGCACCCTGTGCCTTCTCAGGAGAGCAATCAGGTAGGATGATCAAATTAATCCTGTTTCCTTTTCTATTCCCATCCTTAAAAATGAAGACGTGTTAAAAAGTAAGAGTGATGATTTGAAGCTTGAAGTTTGCGTTTGATGAGACTGACAGGGGAAGTGGGCGGAGCTAAGACTGAGATACTGATCAGAGCAAACCAGTGATCCTTCATCCTGCCAGGACGAGTCCGGACAGAGCAGGTCCAGGTCTGCAGGACGGTCCTCATGGATCCTCAGACAGGACTCAGCACCACAGCTTGTTTTTCATACCTCCACCCATAGATACACACCAGAGTTAGCAGTTAGCAGCGGTTAGCACAGAGGTCTGCAACCTTTACTTTCATAGGAGCCATTTTCCCTCAGCTCACCTGGATTAAAGTCATTCAGGAGACACAAAAACGACTTTACCTTCACTATAAAGACTATAACGTCTATAAACTTCCAAACAAAGTTAAAATCTAGGAAATAATCACCCAATCAAGAAGCTTTTCTAATAAGTGAAATTGTACATGTAATTTATTAGTTTTTTTATTATTTTTAATAAATTTGCAAGAAATTTTGAAGTTTCATAATTTTGTAAAAATTTGGAAAAATTTTAAAAACTTTTGAAGTAACCAAAATCTGAAGTGTAACAAATTTGATAATAATAATAATAATAATAATAATAATAATAATAATATTTAAAAACTTGCAAAGTTTTCCCTAAAAACTTTGAATTTCCAAAAATTGGCAAAAAGTAAAAAAAGAAAATTCAAAAATTTGCAAGAATTAAACAACAATCACTCAATTTAAGAATCTTAAAAGTTTTTGAAATTGTAAAAAATTGCCAACATTTTCAAAAGAAATTTTAATTCAGAAAAAAAATTGCAAAAAAAAAAAAATTCAAACTACCCCCCCTCAAAAAATAAATAAATAGATAAATAAATTAATAAAATAAATAAAATAAAAAAAAAACTAACATAAATTGCAAAAATGTCTTATTTTTTAAAGCAAAAAATGAATTTGATAACTTGTAGATAACATTACACAGCTCATCAATTAAGTGGTTTACTGATGTTTTGCAAAATATCAAGCATGTTAATTAGGTCAGCCTGTCAAGGGTTAAGGAAAATAAAATTTCTTCATTATAATAATATTTTTTAAAGCTACAAGGAGCCGCTGCAAAAGAGTCAAAGAGCCACAGGTTGCACACCCCTGGGTTAGCAGGAGAGGACGGCTCGTGTGTGTCCTCAGGCTGTGTGTCCACGACAGGGAGGTGGTGTGTGTGGACGAGAGGTGGAGGAGGATGATGATGAAGAGGTGTGTTAGAGCTGTCAAACCGTAAAACTGCTCAGACTGGTTTCTTCCTCAGACAGGAATCCAAGTCTGAGCGTTTGTTTATGAGGACTCAGGAAAGAAGGATGCAAGGATGGATGTTTAGGTCATAGGGGGGATTGATAGGAAGGAAACCCTGTTGCTAATGTTTTTATTTTCTTCGTTGCTTTGAAATCGACTGTGAATGATCCAGTCATTACTCCACAGTTTGTTTGATCTGGCGTTGCAGAATCTCTCTGAGTCAGAGTCAAAACTTTGGCGCCCTGGAGGAAAAGTTTACGGCGTGAAAAGGGAAACTTGTGTCTGAGCAGGAAACAGGAAGAGCAGGTTTACATGTGGAGCAGAGCGGCCGTGTTGTGACAGAGTTGTAACAATGCAAACAGACAGTCCTCCTCCTCCTCCTCCTCCTCCTCCTCCTGCTCCTCCTCTCAGCTGTAGGTCAGCTGTGCGTCTCGGGCATGTTCAGACATGTCCCGGCGCACTGTTTGCAGAAGAGGGAGGAAAAAAAAAACCCGCAGCGTTTCCTCCTCGTGCAGCGAGCAGCTCGGGCAGAGAGCCAATCAGCTGCTCAGAAAGTCGAGCTTTGATTGAGCCGTTAATTAAAGCTGCAGACGTCTCGTTGGGTTAATTATAATCCATTCATTCAGTGACGCAGTGAGCTGGGGCTGATCGAGCTTATCAGTCAGTAAATCAATCAGCTGGTTAGCCCCCCACCCCCCCTCACCTGCTAATTGACCTGTCAGACTGATAATCCTCCTAATCAATTCAGCAATTCATGTAAGTCAATTAGAGGTGTTGTGAGCTAATTAGCTCGTTAGACGTGAGTGTCTGAGCCGTGTTTCACCTGTTCACATATTCATCAGGATGATCTGCTGCTCTCATTTCCTGTTCATGTCCAAACACGAGCTGATATTCAGCCTTTAATGTTCATGATTTGATGAGTGACTCTGTTGATTTCTCATTGGTCACCTCCAGATCAATCAACCAATCAGTGAACAGCGCTGAGATGTGATTGGTTGGTCGCTGAGTGTGAGTTTGGTGAGGTTATTGATTCATTCATGAGTCGGTCATTTGATCACTCCCTCAGTTATTAGTGTGGTTGTTGTGTTGTTGTGTTGCTCTTCATCTTCATCTTCCTCAGTCTGTTTTGGTTTTTAAAGCCTCCACCCTCCACCTGCTCTCTCCTCCACCTCCATCCCTCCTGCTCCTCATGTCACTGGTCAGGGAGCCTCTCCGTCAGCTCGTCAGCCCTTCAGCCTATCAGACAGACAGATTTACTCCTAAGCCCCGCCTCTTCCCTTCCATCCACCCTATGGCAGCTCAACTGTCTTCCCTGTCAGCCAATCAGGCGCAGACGTCTCCAGGAGCGCTGCTGGAGAGTTACCTTGGCAACAGGCCAGGGTTTGTTTTTCCTCCCGCTCTCTCTTTCCCCCTCTCCATCTCTCCGTCTTTCTCTCCGTCTTTCTCTCGTCTTTCTCCGTCTGGTCACCTGTCAGAGGATCAGTTTTAATCCTCACAGTGAAGCAGATGCTGCCTGTTTCCGTGGCGCTCAGAGAAAGAGGTGGAGGTCACTGATGAAGGCGTGTCAGAGGAAGGTCACTCCATCCAGAGAGCGTCCTAACCCTAACCTCTTCAGTCTGGAAACAGTTACAAACACTTTTCACACACAGACAGAGAAATAAAAGCTGAGTGGGTTAAAAACACCCAAACCCAGGAACATGAATATCAAACGAAGCTAATGAAGAAGTTTTAATGAAGTTTAATCAGCCTGACACGGTTTCCAGCTCATCAGCCTTCATCAGTCTTTAGTTCATCGATCAGAGCGAGTTCAGGCTTCTTCATCTCTCTGCAGAAACCAAAGGAGAGCTACCTCTGTGTGTGTGTGTGTGTGTGTGTGTGTGTGTGTGTGTGTTTACAGACCGTCATACCTAAACAAACACACACACACTCAGTGCACCTCTCCATACCAGACTTATTAAGCAGATTAAGAGATTATTCTCCAAGTTCCATGAGGAGCAAAATAAGTCACTGCATCAGACTCCTGAGCTCAGTGTTTGTGTTTGTGAGAGAAATAAACCTCCATCAGGATCCTCAGACGTGTGTGTGTGTGTGTGTGTGTGTGTGTGTGTGTGTGTGTGAGAGAGAGAAAAACAGGCAGTAAATGAAGAAACTGAGGTTGTGAATCAGATCAAACTGAGGTCTGACAGGAAACAGGAGATCACTGCACCAAGTCACTCGTATCTGTCTGTGGTTCTGGTTCTGTTCAAATACAGATCTGTTATATTACAGAGACAGTGAGGAGGGACAGGTTCAAGGTTAAAATAGTTTAAGATATGTCATAGTTTAGTATTAATTAGTTTTAGAGCAGGCATTCTGGTTTTTATTTAGGTTTGATTTTTGCAACAAGGCTTAGTTTAAGTTTAGTTTCAGTTTAGTTTTATTGTAGTTTTAATTTAGTTTTATTTTAGTTTTATTGTAGTTTTATTTTAGTTTTATTTTAGTTTAGTTTTATTTTAGTTTAGTTTTATTTTAGTTTTATTTTAGTTTAGTTTTATTTTAGTTTTATTTTAGTTTAGTTTTATTTTATTTTAGTTTTATTTTAGTTTTATTTTACTTTTATTTAAGTTTTATTTTAGTATTATTTTACTTTTATTTAAGTTTTATTTTAGTATTATTTTAGTTTTATTTTAGTTCAAATTTAGTTTTAGTTTATTTTTAGTTTTTCATACCTTATTTACCAGGCGCAGGATTCAAAAAGGTCAGAGTAAATATTTTGTCATACTGTTTATTTTCCAGTCCAACATAGAGCTCACTGTTCAGTCAATGCTGATACTGAACTGTTGGCTGCTGCCTTAAACACAAGAAAATAATATAAACTTAATTAAAAAAATATAAACATAAATTATATTAAATAAATATAATCTGAGCTTTAATAATGAGAAACTTGGACTCTGTAACAATAAAGTCAGACTCAGGTTAAATTAAACTGTCACAGATGCTCTGATTCGTTGCTCCTCTACGTTTGGTCTCAGCTCACTATCGTGAACAGATTAGCCTGGGTTTAAGCATTTAGCTCGTATTTTAGCCTTTAGCTAAATGATAATCTCATGTTAACGTGTGGATCAGGATGTAGAAACTCCTCACAGGGACTTTACTGATGTCCTGACGGTGAATGGTGGAGGTTCAGAGATAACTCAGAGCTGTGGTTAGCAGGAGCAGCTATCAGCGAGAAATGTTTGGTTTGACTCAGCAGTGACCTGGGAATGCCTCATATCACTTCCTCCCTGTTCGCCGTCTTTGAGGAACTCCTGGTTTGTGGCGTGCTGACTCAGCGTGTGAAGGTCTGAACTCTGTGCTTGTGTCGTCGCTCAGAGCTCAGAGCTGACGGTGGGGACACCATGAGGGCTGACCCTTAGACATCAAAAAACCAGAAGATACTTTTAGAAACAGCCAGTTAGCGACCGGCTAACAGAGGAAGGGTTGTCTTAAAAACGCCTCACTGACGGGAGATATAAAAGCTGTTACACAGTCCGTGTTTCTCAGTTTGGATCCTGCAGACTTCAGCCTCAGTAACCTGTGGACTCAGTTTGACCTCTGACCTCTGGACTCGGCTCAACCCTCGCTGCAGTTTCTGAGCTCTGGACTCAGAAACTGCAGGCTGTGTGTTAGCATGTGTAGCATGAAGCTTCAGAGAGGCTCCTGGTAACGCTCCTCCTCCACAGAGAGGAGGTCAGAGGAGGTCAGAGGACCAGGAGTCAGAGAGGAACCTGGATGATCTTTTTTCCTCTTGTCTCTGAATCTGCTGTCTCCTGTTTCCTGCAGACTTGGACGGCGAGGAGCAGGTGGACGCCTCCTGGCGGCTGGGACCTCTGCCCGACCTGCTGCCCCAGAACGAGCAGCGTTTGATGGACGACAGGGAGCAGCAGGAGGAGGAGGAGGAGGCGCAGGAGCTGATGGTGAGGAGAGTGGCTCACCAGCTGAGGACGATCGGGGACGAGTACAACGCCACGGTCCTACGCCGAGCGGTAAGAGGGGGCGGGGCTAAGATGTTGGTTTAAAGCTGATTGATTGGCTGGTAGTGAAATTATTCTTTAATTTTATAAATGTTTTAGTCAATTTTTTACAGTCTGACCCACTGTGTGTGTGTGTGTGTGTGTGTGTGTGTGTGAATCAATGCTGTGACTCTTTTCCTCTCCCTGATTCACTTTCCTAACTTCTTCTTCTTCTTCCTCTCGTCACTTTCCTCCCTCAGTGTTTCCCTTTAACCAGGTTTAATGTCTGACTCTATCAGAGCGGAGTGTTTCCTGTGACAGCGCCGACTCTTTAATCTCAAAAATCAGAATAATCTGTAAACACACACAGACGACCTGATTTATTCACACTGCTCCTTATTTCCTCTGTCCTCGTCTCCTCATGTCTCTGTCTGGCCCCTCCCTCCTCACCACATCGCTGCATCGCGTGAGGAGCTGGCAGCAGCTCTCTGCCCCCCCACTGCACACACATACACACACACACACACACACACACACACACACACACACACACACACACACACACACACACACACACACACACACACACACACACACACACACACACACACACCTCCCCTTTGCTCTCTCCTCCCTCCCGCCTTATGCACACAAACAAAGATGACGTCACCCACTCTCAGCTCTGACTCAGACATGGATTGTACTAAAACACACACACACACACACACACACACACACACACACACACACACACACACACACACACACACACACACACACACACACTCTCTATGAGGGTGTAACAGTCTGTTTTCAGACGTGTGTAGCAGGTTTCAGAGGTTGCTGCCCTCACTGAACTGAACTGTCTCCTCCCCTGTCTGCCTGTCAGCTGTGTGTGTGTGTGTGTGTGTGTGTGTGTGTGTGTGTGTGTGTGTGTGAGGGAAACACAGACAGACTTTATTCTGGAGGGGAAATGTGTGTGTTGTTGTTTACAGCCAGCGGGGCAGAAATCAGTCGTAGTCTTTCTGAACAAACAGTGAATGAAAAGAGGCTCAGGCAGCTCACACACACACACACACACACACACACACACACACACACACACACACACACACACACACACTTGTTTACCCTGTCGTGCAGTCTGAGCCTGTCCTGTCTGTGGCGCTGCGTGGTGTCAGCGTCTGATAAACTGAGGTCACATGACCCAGACCCTGATCATCAAAGACCTGTTGGATAAAAACCAGCGCCGTGTTCCTCATGGCGCTGACAGCACCAGCTCTGACTGAGCTCCTGGTCATGTGATCGAGTCTGATTGTGGGTCAGTCTGTCAATAAATGCACATTTTAATCATGTGGGCTGTCCTCGAAAAGGTCAGAAACAGAATAATTAACATGTTTAATCAGGCTCTGCTCGTGACCTCCCCCTCTGCTCTGGCATTTAGAAACCTCAGGTTTTGCATTTCGGCTTTTTCAGAGTTCAAGTTCTCTGAGACAAAGTGACTGTGTTAAAGAAAGGGAACGCACCCCGATAGGACGGACTCACTGATCTGAATCAGCCGAGAGGGCACTGTCATCCCAGACCTCAAGGGCTTTAACACATGCAGACAGAAAAAAAGGAAAATTGCAAAAAAAAAAAAAAAAATCAATGAATTTGAAATGTGAAAAATATGCAAAATTTCAAAAAAAATTTGAATACTGAAAAACTGAAAATAATAATAATAAACAAGAATATTTGTAAAATGAAAAATTTAATAAATAAAAAAAACAATACTATTTAAATTATAAAAAATCAATCAATCAAAAGACAATATTATATTAAATGAAAAAATGAATACAAAACAATAATATTAAAATTATAAAAAAAATAATAATAATAAATAAAAAAATCATATTTAAATTATAAAAAAAATTATGAATAAAAAACAATAATATTAAAATTATAAAAAAATAATAAATAAATAAATAATCATGTTTAAATTAAAAAAAATAATAAATAGAAAAATATTATTATTTGAATAATTATAAATCTAATAGATTAAAAAAAAATCTGAAATTTTTTGAAGTCGTACGAAGCGAATGACAGAAAATGTTTCATCCGTTTTATTTCTGATGTTTGAGCCTGAGTGTCTAAAGGAATTCACTCACTTTGGAGCAGACCTCCAGTGGTCGTTTGAGGAACTGCAGTCCAAGCCTTTGTCAGTCTTCCTCTAACGCCTCTCCCTCCTCTCTTCCTCTTCCAGCACGGCGCCCTCCACTGGCAGGACTGGGGAGACACCTTCAGAGGACTCCTGACCTTCATCACGCAGTCCCTCAGCACTCTGTACAGACTCACGTAGACCAGCCGTCAGCGGAGCTCCCTTCAGGACTCCTTGGACTCAGACTCAGAGGATTCTCACATCCTGGACTCAGACTTTACTTGAAGACAGAATCTAGAGGAGGAATCAGCAGCTCGGGGTCTGGGGGGTCACCTGTCTGCTGGATCAGGGTGCTACCTGTGGAAACTGGACTCTGTGTCGCTCAGTCTGCTGGATCGGACTGAGCCCGACTGACTCTCTGTATATTCTGTAAAATCTGTCTCTGTTGACGTGTTGGGGGCGTGGCTTTACTTTGTGTGTGTGTGTGTGTGTGTGTGTGTGTGTGTGTGTGTGTGTGTGTGTGTGTGTGTGTTTCCTCTCATTTTTCTGTCCTCTTCATGTTTTTCTTCTTTCCTCTTCGGAGCAAACTTCCCCTCCTGCCAGCGTCTGATTGGCTGATTTGGACGCCGGTGACAGTCGTGGTTTGG
Organism: Halichoeres trimaculatus; assembly: GCF_033239565.1. Classification (NCBI taxonomy): domain Eukaryota; kingdom Metazoa; phylum Chordata; class Actinopteri; order Labriformes; family Labridae; genus Halichoeres; species Halichoeres trimaculatus. The sequence continues at coordinate 37,612,551 of NW_027437188.1, forward strand.
CTCTGGTCTGATGTGTGTGTGTGTGTGTGTGTGTGTGTGTGTGTGTGTGTGTGTGTGTGTGTGTGTGTCTTTCTTTGCTCCCTGCGCCCCCCACACACACGTGGTCACACTGTGAAGCTGGACGCTGGTTTTTGAGCGTGTCAGGGAAAAGTGGGGTTTTATCCACTGAGGAGCGAAGCACAGAGTCGACCTCTCCCAGAAAGCTTCATCTCATCGCAGCGCGTGCCTTTCTGCTCCGAGACCGGGACAATCAGCTGCACACACACCTTCAGAGATACACACACACACACACACGCTCCTTAAGTGCTTTGTTAGCATCCTGTGGGAAGGATCCTCTCGTTGGGCCGTGTTGGGAGCCGGCGCGGCGTTCAGTGTTTATACTTTGGTTTGTTGTAAATATGATTTCTGACAACGTGGTTTGACGGAGGAATGGAGACGACCCGTCACAGGTCACAGCGTGATGTCACAGTGCTGGTTTGTGATGTCACAGCGCTGGTTTGTGATGTCACAGCGCTGGTTGGGGAGCTCTCTGTGTGTTTCTGAGCCTGATTTGAATCCAGTGGATTTGAGATGATTTGAGTTGAAGAGAATAATTTGGATCTTTGTGATTGTTCAGAGAATCTGAGGATGTTTGTGAAACGAGCCCTTTGGTTGTCAGATCTTTTTAAGAAAATGTTTTAATTGCTCATTAAGAGTCTAATTTATTTGGATGGTAGCTTTTCTGTAGCTTCTCTCTTTGCTTTGTCTAATTTATTGTTTCCTTACATTCCTGACCCAGCCATGGATGGAGCTGATTTTAGGTTTAAATGTTAAAAAACTGAGATTGAATAAAAAGAGGTTTCTCCTCAGAGCTGGTACATCACCGTTCAGATCTTCACCTCCTCACAGGTTTGGTTCATGATCGATGAAAGACGTTTCCTGATCTCTGAATATGTTAAATAAAACAACTCAGTTCTGTTTTTAAAGATAGCGCCACCTACTGTTCAAAGCCTGTAATGACAGCGAGTACGAGCATCTCATCAGCCTGCTTCATTTCAGCCTCCATCATTTCAAAGCAGCTCTTAGCTGAAGATTCCGTCAGTGAATGAAAATAATCTGACACTGAGATGTTTTTCCCGTGGTTAAAATCTTTAACTCAGTGACTGAAAGTGATGTATCAACTTTGACTGTGAGAATCAGAAACTCTCCCTCAAAAGCACAAAACAAACATAAAAACTCAGCGTCACAAACTCCCAGCCACTCTCAGAGATTTTGTTCAGCCTGACAGAAACAGAAACAGAAACAGAAACAGACACAGACACAGAAACAGAAACGGTACCAATCATTTCCAAAGAAGAAGAAGAAAAATCTTAATTTCAGGCTGAACTTGGCTCTGATTGGACGATCACCTGTGACGTCTGACTCACCTGTAAGTACTTAAATTATTCAACCTGTAGGTGATCACTGAGCATGTGCAGACGCTCACTTCCTGTTCAGGGCTCTGTGTCATCACATGCAGCGTGTTTTTGCTGTTTTCAACTTTTTCTATTGTAAACTTTTACATGAATTTTGTACGGTTTGTTTTTATACAATAAAGATGAGGAGAATTAACTCACTGCTCGCCTGTTTTCTGTCTGATTATCTGTTAAAATGTTTTTTTTACCTCTGACAACATGTCTCCTTGACATTAAAAGGATTATTGTCTGTTGTTTAGATACCAAAAACAGATGCAGGATCATCCTTGAAAAATGCCGAGAAAAAAAATGTCTTATTCATTTTTGAACGACACAAGTGATGATGATCCTCTCCTGGTCCATGTTGGGCTGTAAAACCTCAGACCTGTTGGCTCCTGGTCTGGCTCCTGGTCTGGCTCCTGGTCTGGCTCCTGGTCTGGCTCCTGGTCTGGCTCTGCTCGTTTTGTCCATTTGTTGTTGTAGTCAAAATAAAAAACATCTGGTTTGGAAATGGTTTGTTTGAATCTTCAAGTACTGGCTGTTGTAGGGTTTAGGTTTTGGTTTCCCTGATCAACTTCCTATCCCACTCGATTTTCTTTGTGTGAATTCACACATCACTATGTTTCAGTCTTTAGTTTAAATCTTTAGCTCATGTTTTAGCCTTTAGCTTGTTTTTTTAGCCTTTGCTTGTGTTTTAAGTCATGTTTTAGCCTTTAGCTTGTGTTTTAACTTGTGTTTTAGCCTTTAGTTGTAGCTCATGTTTTAGCCTTTAGCTTGTGGTTTAGTCATGTTTTAGCCTTAAGCTTGTGGTTTATTCATGTTTTAGCCTTTAGCTTGTGGTTTAGTCATGTTTTAGCCTAAAGCTTGTGTTTTAAGTCATGTTTTAGCCTTTAGCTTGTGTTTTAACTTGTATTTTAGCCTTTAGTTGTAGCTCATGTTTTAGCCTGTAGCTCATGTTTAGCCTTTAGCTCATGTTTTAGCATTTAGCTCATGTTTTAGCCTTTAACTCATGTTTTAGCCTTTAGCTTGTGTTTTAAGTCATGTTTTAGCCTTTAGCTTGTGTTTTAAGTCATGATTTAGCCATTAGCTTGTGTTTTAGCCTTTAGCTTGTGTTTTAAGTCATGATTTAGCCTTTAGCTTGTGTTTTAGCCTTTAGCTTGTGTTTTAGCCTTTAGCTTGTGTTTTAAGTCATGTTTTAGCCTTTAGCTTGTGTTTTAGCCTTTAGCTTGTGTTTTAGCCTTTAGCTCATGTTTTAGCCTTTAGCTTGTGTTTAGCTTATTCTCTGTCTCCCTCCTGATTAGTTTCCTTCACTTTTGTCCTTTGTCCTGTCTCCAGCTCCACCATCAGGACAAACTGAACCACGTTAGTGTTTAGTCTGTGCCGTAGTTGATCAGTGATCAGTGATCATTGATCCTGGGATTCATCATTTAAAATCATTAATCTGGGGCTGATAATCTCAGGTTAAATCATGGATTATGAAGGAGCAAATATTGCAAAGTGAGACCGTTCAAAGATCTCTGATGAAGTCCAGGACCTTTGATATGATCCTCACGGACCTGAGGAGTCCAGGAAACCTCCTGGTTTGTGGGTAAACCTGATCCAGAACTAAAGGAGGACGAAGCCGTCGCTGATTTAGTGATTTAGAGTTCAGAGTTAGAGGATCAGAGGAGGAGGAGGAGGAGGAGGAGGAGGAGGAGGAGCACTCCAGGTGAAGGAGACTGGTTTGATAACACCCCCACCAAAGGATGAGTCATCAGGGTCTGTTTACAGCCCACAGGGGGACAGGGACAGACCAGGACAGACCAGGACAGACCAGGACAGACCTGAACAGACCAGGACAGACCAGGACAGACCAGGACAGACCAGGACAGACCAGAACAGACCAGAACAGACCAGGACAGACCAGGACAGACCAGAACAGACCAGAACAGACCAGGACAGACCAGGACAGACCAGGACAGACCAGAACAGACCAAGACAGCTGTTTGTTTTGGAGCAGATGTTTACACATGTTGGAGCCTGTTGTTTATCTAACTCTGTGTGTGTGTGTGTGTGTGTGTGTGTGTGTGTGTGTGTGTGTGTGTGTGTGTGTGTGTGTGTGTGTGTGTGTGTGTGTGTGTGTGTGTGTTAGGGGTGTTAAACCAGCAGCTCTGGACATGCGTGACAGGCTGGACACACACACACACATACACACACACACACACACATACACACACACACACACACACACACACACACACACACACACACACACACACACACACACACACAGAGCTGAGGATTCATCACATCTGGACATCAACACGGATTAACACAAGGTCAAGATCCTGACTACACACACACACACACACACAATAACACACAACCCTGACACACACTAATACACTTACACACATGCTCTAGACGTGTTTACAGTGACGGTGGACGGTCTGGTTCACGGTCTGGATGGGGACAGTCCAGGACGTGTTATGGCGTGTGAGGACGACCTGAAGTGACCCTGGTGATGACCTGGAGTGACCCTGGTGATGACCTGAAGTGACCCTGGTGATGACCTGAAGTGACCCTGGTGATGACCTGGAGTGACCCTGGTGTTGACCTGAAGTGACCCTGGTGTTGACCCTGACACAGCTCAGAGGACCTGACCCAGATCAGGTCGTGTCTCTGACTGAACACAGAACGTCCCCAGAACCCGTCCCCTCAGCTCCCCCAGCACACATACTTCATTAATCTGATGTAATTAGTGTAAAATCTGAATAATCTGAAGAATGTCCTCTTCCTGTTAGCATGCTGTCTCCACAGGATTAGTCTTCATCTCCAGGACACTGTGTGTGTGAGTCAGCCATACCAGGATCTGGAGAGTCCACCCCAGGTCAAAGCCTCATGTCACATCCAGGACTAAAGGTCTGAGGTCAGGACCAGAGGTCTGAGGTCAGGGTGAGGACCAGAGGTCTGAGGTCAGGGTGAGGACCGGAGGTCTGAGGTGAGGACCAGGTCTTGTTGCTTTCAGTGAGCTGTTCCTGCTCCAGCTGCTGACTCCAGCTGATCCACCTTCACAGGTAAACGTGTGACGTCAGCGCCATCGTTCACTCTGATCTCTGGGAAAACAGAAAAGTTTTTAAAGCCAAAGTTTCAGCTCCAGCTGTCTGCAGATTTGTGAGTTCTCTGACCAACTGAAACTTTACATTTAAACCAACTAATATCTCATTATTCATGAGGAATGAAACTTTACATTTTGAGATTTACAGAAGCAAGAATCCCAAAATGCAAAAGTCGACTTTTTATTTCTCCTTCTGGAAATGTTTCTTCCAGCGGCTGCTGGTCAGTCGAGGAGGGGAAGCTCATTTTTTTCAGCCTACATCATAAATTAGTTTATTTATTTAAACATAATTTCTCCCCTCCGTGTCAGCTTGTTATCAGCTGGAGCTGCTCCGTGAGACTACGACAGGCTGTAAGTGTGAGTGACAGGAGGAGAAGCTCCTCAGCTGGAGCTGGAGCTGATTATTGGTGAAAAGAGAGAGAATCTTTAAACACAACGCTCGTCGTTTTTAAGAAAAGTAAACTCACTGAGGATCAATAAAACCTCTGGATCAGTCCAGAACAACTGACTGTTAAACTGAGAAGATGCTCTGGTGGAGGGTTATACTTCAAGATCTCTGACTGGCTCATTTCACTGTCAATCACAAAGGGATTCAGCCTCAGACAGATCATCCAATCATCATGCAGAAGCCCAGCGTCCAGGCCAGCCCACTGCCTCATAGACCCCCAGAGACGCTGAGCGTCCGATGGGCGGGACAAAGCCCAGCGTTTATCCAATGACCGTCCAGTTTCCACAGTGGAACAACCCACTCTACGCTTCCCCGCTGAAGTCAGAAGACGCTCAGCGTCCGACTGTGTTAAAGCGCTGAGACGCTGCGGGGATGAATGAGAAGGAGGTGGAGCCAGTTACCTGTGATAGGAGCTGATTCTGAACTAAAGATGGAGGAATTCTAGCTCAGATTTTATCAATGAAATGTTCACACAGCAGAACAGATCAACACTTTTTAGGGACATTTTAGGGGAAGCTGAGCTGATTATCAGTTATCAACAACTTATTATTATTATTATTATTATTATTATTATTATTATTATTATTATTATTATTATTATTATTATTCCTCCTCAGAGGAGCAGCTATCAGCTGATTACAGCCTCACAGGTAAAGGACAGAGAGGTTCTCCAGCTTCATGAAAACGACTGAGATCCAAGTCCTGCTTACTCTTATATAATGACACACACACACACACACACACACACACACACACACACACACACACACACACACACACACACACACACACACAGATCTGGTCTGTTACTGAGTCAACAGGCAGCATTGGGACCAGATATCCTCAGTTAAACTCCTCAGCAGGATCAGCCAATCACAGAGCTCCTGGAGATAAATCAGGCACGTGATTGGCTGACGCTGCAGACACTTGGTCGGTGCCGCTGAGAGGAGGGGAAACAGAGAGTGACCACACAGCAGGGGGCAGGCTGAGGTTTAACCCCATCAGTCAGCTTTAAGAGAGTGTGTGTGTGTGTGTGTGTGTGTGGAGATAAGGTTTAAGTTTAATTAAAGACGCAGGACAAGCTCAGAGGACGTTCTGTAATTAATCTCTTTGTTAATCCCTGAAAAAAGAGCAGCGGCTCCTCTCATTCATCTTATAACACACACACACACACACACACACACACACACACACACACACACACACACACACACACACACACACACTATAGGTAGCTGGCTGTGGTGTCTGCAGTGATGGTGTTTTTCCCGTCCTCTCTTTCTGTCTCTGAACTCAGGATGAACCTGGTGTGTGAACAGACTCGTCTACATCTGAACTGAAGAAACACACACACACACACACACTCTCTCTCTCTGCAGCAGCTGAAGCATGAACCAAGGAGTAAATCTGTTGATGAAGACGTCATGTGTGAGTGATGAAGGTCAGGTGAGGACGCTGAGGTCGTCTTTCTCTCCTGTCAGTAAAATCTCTGTATCTTCATTTTTCTGTTTTTGTCTCCACAAACCGACCAAACACATCGATCTGAAGTCTTTCTCATATCGATGTGAACGAGCTCACTCAGCGCTCAGACACTTCCAGACTCAGACGGTTCACGTCCAGTCCACGGCGTGCTCCGTGTGGGCTCAGGAGGAAAGCTCTCAGCGTTTTCAGGACGGCGTGGTGATGAAAGCGTCTGCTGCTCAGAGCTTTAAATGTGGAAGTGATGGTTGAGCGTCTGAGCTCAGAAACAAAATGAAGTGTGTGTGAGGAGGATGCGGCCTCCTCCACTGTTGCCTCTCATGGTGTGTGTGGAGCTGGAGTCATAAACAGGCAGACTGGTGTTGGATAAAAAAAAAAACTACACAGAGAGAAAATGTTGATGCAAAGTGAAGAAAACCTGCACTGATTAAACAAAGCGTGTGCAGGTATCTACACCTGAGCGCTCTGACCTTTGGGTGACCCCGCTCTGCCTCCACGCCGGCTGTGACCGTGCAGCAGGCACGCAGCTCTCAGCTCCTGCAGACGTTAACGGCATCACAGCAGGTGTCACTTTTTCCTTCTATGGTTAAACACGGCTCTGCAGCTCAGGTTGCACAGGTTCAACCAGCCGCCACGCCCAGGGGCTGAGTCAGGCGTCAGGCGTGGAGCTGGTTTCCCCCCGAGCTGCTCTGAACGCTGTTGTTTGTTTGTTGTTGTTGCCTTATTGGGGAAAGAAAGGAAACGCTTCACGTCTGTCCTCAGGATCGTTTCAACAAGCAGCCCCCACACCCAGACACAGCACGGCCATGTTTGGTCTGAGGAGCCCAGGTCTTTACCAAATACAGTCACACACACACACACACACACTCTGTGCTGCAGCATCAGCTGATTTTCTCTTCAGCTCTCACACTCACTGATTTCTGTCGCAGCTCGATCTGATTACTCAACATTTCCTCAGCGTCCTTCAGGAGCAAACTTCACAGTTTCTGTGAATTTCTGTAACAAGTAACAAAAAAATCAGTTAATGGAAGAAGAGAAAATTAGCCTGAAACTAGAATAAGAAGAAAAAAGACAAAAACACTTGATAATATTTCAGTTTCTGCAGCCTGAGCTGTTGTTTGTTGGTCATAAAGTCTGATTCGATATCACGCAGACAGGGAGCTGTAAATAAATCCAGAGACGTGTCAGAAACTTTTCTTCATGTTTTATTAGCAAATGTAAAAAAAAAAACAGTGAATCTGAGTCTGAAGCTGGAAGTGAAACAGATTCATCTTTTGATTTGTGGAACAACGACTGGTATAAATAATCAGACAGAGCAAACAGTTTGCTTTAAAGTGTAACACTGGTTCATTTCGGTCCGAAGAAGTCGACCATGCCGTTTCCTTTACGACCGTCGAAGAAGAAGAAGTTCCTGTGAGGAGGGTCTCTCTGGGAGAGCGCCTGAAACACACACAGAGACAGACAGAGACAAGTTCACGTTAGTTTACTTCTTTGAGCAACTCTTCAGAGACACGATAACTCAAACCCTGCTCCATCGTCTCCTCTGAGCCTCTACACATGTGTGTCAGTGTCTGTGTCTGCCTCAACCCCCTCCTCAGCCTGGATGTTGATGTTTTTGTTGTGTTGGGACGTTTCTGGGCGGAAAGTAAGCGTGGTTACACCCAGTGTGCAACTGACTTTGAGTGTTGGTTAGTGAGTGAAGGAAGCTAATCAGAGCAGCTACATTAGCAGATGTAGCATGGAGAAAGAAAAACAACCAAAGTGAAACAAAACTCCAAACAGATGAAACTTTTTCCTAAATGAGGGTGAAGCTTAGCTCCACTTACAGGAGTTTGGAAAGCAGCACAGGACGAAGAGCGATGTTTGTTAGCTTTAAGCTAACCAGGTATGTGTCAGATACCTGTGGTTAGCTTATGCTAACATGCTAAGTCAGGTGCACGGCTCTCTAGTCTCTCCCACATAGAATCGTGATGCTACAGGTGGTTTCTGGGCTAGTCAGTGTGTTCATATAGTCATGGTCGGAAATGTAGGTGTGGGCTGCAGCTGGCACTGAGCCAAGGAGGAGGAGCCAGTTTGAAGGTTGAGTTTACCTAAAAGAAACCATAACTCCTGCAGACCTTTAACCCTCAGCACTCAGCCTGAACAACGAACAGCAGGAATAAAATCATCATCTGTGATTTCTCTAAGGACAAACTACGAGCTGACAGACGCAGCTTGTTTTTAATTAAATAGATTAATATTCACTGACTGCAGCAGGAGGAGCTAAGAGGCTACAGAAAAAGGGAAAACATGATAATTTATCAGTTTACATTCTCCAGATCATCTTTCTATCTCAGAGAGGGAAACTTCTTTAACACCACGGGATGTTTTGTCGACAGGTTTTCAGTGGTGACGAGTTTTCTGTATAAAATGAGTCATCGAGTCTCAACAACAAACAGCTTCAGCTTTACACTGAAAACTCAAACTTCAGCCTGTGTTCAGGTCTGATTCAAGGAAAACTGAGCAGCTTCATGAACTCTTCATAAACTTTTTAATCCTTCCCAAACATCTTCTGAGGAAGATAACTCCTGACCACAGTTATCTGTTCACTCACTGCGTCTCTTTAACGTTAATGAGCTGATTAAACTGATCATTGTGTCAGAGGAAGGAGAGATTTCAGCAAACTATGACTCAGAGGTTTCACTGAAGTGATGGAAATATCTGAAGTTTCCTGTTTGACGTTGAAGAAAGTGAACTCAGCAGAAACTGAGATCAGCCGCTGTTTGTCTCATTTTATCAGAGCTTTGACTCAATATGAGCCACAGTCAGCTGACAGGAGCAGGGAAATGTCTCATTTCAAGATGTTATGAGACAAACACCGCTCTGTAGCTGCTCGTAAAGAGGAAAAGACTGAAGATTCACTTCAAGAAACTTTAAAAGTACATTTTTCTGAGCTCATTTTCAGATTTTTTCATGCTTTATAAGAAATACCAGCGTCTTTTCTGTTTTTTAATACCTTGAAATCAGTCACACTGGAAAAAAACTAAATCTTATCAGGTGTTTTTGTTTTATTTTCAGCAGAAAATTGTCCTATTAGACTTAAAGAGAGAGAAAAGTAACTTATATTAAGTCATTTTTCTAGTTTCAAGCTAATTTTTGAGCAAATTTTTCTTCTTCAATCGGTATTTTTTTTACTTGTTACAGCAATTCAGACCTCATTTAGTCTTTAAACAACTAGAAATCAGACATTTTCTTGAACTAATCAGGTGAATGTGGCTCATTTTGAATATAATTAGACTGTTTTTACTTAAAATAAGACAAAAACACTTGTTTTGATTTCAGTTTTTGCAGCTGTTCCCAGCCTCGTTAATAAAACAGAGCTGCTTTCCCAGAGAAAGTGCAGATTAATATGTGGTAATAATAATAATTAAAAACCAGCTCCGTTCTTACATAAAATGTGAAACTACATAAATAAAAAGATACCTGAAAAAAAAAAAACAGCTCCGACCGTCCAGAAGTGTTACGATGAGACATTCAGCTTTAATCAGCAGTGATCTGAGCTGAGTCTGATACACAGCTGCCCCAGAGCATGATGGGATATGTAGGCAGAGAGCAGAGGCAGTGAGAGCTCAGTTATCTGGGTCAGTGCAGCTCAGAGGACTGGATCAGCTGACTGCAGCTCCCGCCAACACGCCGCCAAAACAGCACAGAGCGTCTTCAGAGGGATGGTCGGTTCAGACGTCTGTGAGCCGCAGCAGGCAGACTGACCCGGAGAGACACGGCTGACACGGGGTGTTACAGCAGGTTTCATCATCACCATCATCACAATCATCATCATCATCATCATCATCATCAGAGGGACGGGAAGCTGTAATCTGAAGCTTTACCGTCTGCCCCTCCCTGCATCACTCCATCTCTGTTTCCCTGAAGTGAACTCAGCCTCAGCCTGAACCCTGCCTCAGCCTCAGCCCCAGCCTCAGCCTCAGCCTCAGCCTCAGCCTCAGCCTCAGCCTCAGCCTCAGCCTCAGCCTCAGCCGGGGTCGGCTCTGTGTGGTCCATGAATCCTGTTTTCAGGTCACACGCTGAGAAAACTTCCAGCGTTGGACTGTGAGCATGAAATAATGATGCTGTTTTCATCAGCGAGGAGAATCTCAACAGCTGCTGTGACCTCAGGGAGCAGAGAGTCTGAGAATCAGACCGCAGCCTGACGCCCAGCGCAGACAACGGCTAATTTAAGAGCGTTTCAATAATTCAGCACAAACAGACGGGAAACAGGCGGGAAACAGAGCAGGGCTGTTACACATTCCTCAGATGACTTCATGATTACCAACCCTTCAGGAAAAAAGACCCAAACAAACCCACCCACCTGCCTCTTCATCAGGAACACCTGTTCAGCTGCTCGTTAAGGCAAACACCCAATCAGCCAATCACACGGCAGCAACTCTGAGGGTTTCACAATCTGCTGATCAACCACCTCGAGGGTTTACAGGGCAAATATCCAGAGAGCAGCAGGTCTCTGGGACCAAGAGCCTTGTTGGTGCCAGAGGTCAGAGGTCAGAGGTCAGAGGAGTGACCCTCCTATCAGCTAAGACCAGGAAGCTGAGGCTACAATCCACACAGGCTCACCAGAACTGGACCATAAGAGACTGAAAACCGTCTCCTGGTCTGGTGGGTCTGGGTTCTGCTCCAGGTTCAGATGGTGGGCTCAGGGTTTGGAGGAAACAACATGAAAGCATGGCTCCATCCTATCAGAAGCCGTCTCTCTGAGGTCGACCCAGGAGCCGGCTGAGCGGCCACCTGTCAGCTGACTGACTCCATCAGAGCGGGCTGGCTCTCTGCACCGCTCACAGCTTCAGATCAGATCCTCACAGACGGCTGGTGCTCTGTGTTTGTGCTACAGATACTCCACAAAGCTTCTGATGCTTACCTTAACTACTTCCTGTCCCAGGACTCCTCCCACGACGGCGCAGACAGGGGACATCTCTGAGAAGCAGAAGCTGAGGACACAGAGACAGACTGTCACTAAACCTGGTTGAAAGCTGTGAGACCCTCGTCTGCAGACTTTAGGGACTGTGCTGTGTATTTACTTTCTCACAGCAGTTTGTCCTAATGAATGCTTCTGCTTTAAGATCAAACATATGAAAAAGTTTAATTTTACACAGACACAGAGCTGGTCTGAGGCCTGGAGGTGCCAGCAGTCGTTAGACCTCTGTCTACTTAAAGCGTCTTCTTAGTATGGTCACATGACTGAGGCCGTTTTTTCTGCATTAGTAAAGGGAAACATTCACAGGCTCAGCCCAACAAACCAAAATGTGCTCTCCTGCGCCACCTAGGCACATTAAAACAGCTCTGATTAGCAGTAGGAATGTCATAGAGATCAAACCAACGTCAAAATGTTTGTCTCATTGAGACACACAAATTATACGCAGACACCCCTGTAAATTTGCCTTTCAAAATAAAGTTAGCCCACTTTTTTGGGTCACAAACAAAAGTTATCTTCTCCTAGGCCATAAATGGTACCAGCTTGAAATTCTCTCAGCTGACAGAGTGGACCCTGCTTTACAAAAGCTCTGTATGAATTTGTTGTTTCTCAAACAGTTTTTGAATAGCGAGCCCTCAAAGTTGGTGAACCCCAAAGAAGCTCTTTCAGCTCCCCCTGTTGGAATGAATGGGAGAGGAGGATCCAGCTCCACACAAGCTGCAGCAGTTTGGCCTCTACACAAAAAAGTCAAAGTGGTACAGCTTTAAAAATGTCATGGATGGATTCCTGATGAAATTTACTATGAAATCATCTGATTTTATAAAGATTTTGTTAAAATTGTGGCAGCTATGAGGAGATGATTCTAGAACTTCAGTCAGTTTCTCTCCTGAGAGGGCAGCAGGTGGTGATGATGTCACAGTGACTGACAGTTCCGTGCAGCTGGTCATGTGACTCACTGAAGGCGGGAAAACACACATTATAAAGGGATGGAATCTTGTCAGAGGAGGTGAAACTATCGTTAGGGACAGGAGACCAACACTGTTTACAGCTTTAATTCTGCTTCTTTTAACTTCTTAGGGACTGTTTGACTCATTTTTTAATGAGGTGTAAGGAAATTCACGTCTTTAATGCACCTTTGAATTTGGTTTAACTCCATAACAAATACAAAGTAATGTTGTGTTCACAGTTTGAGGTCAGGGTTAGTTGGGTTTGCTCTTCCCTCATATCACTGTCAGGAGATAATCCCAACAACAAATACAGATTACTGATCAGACAGACTTTATTATCCTCTGAACTGATGGAAACACACTTTGGGAAAGAGTCCAACAATGAAACTCAACAAAATAAATCAATCAATACATGTAAAGACCCATTCAATAATGACTAAAAACAGATTTTTACGACTCTACAACTACATAGAGGCCCCAGGTGATAACTGGCCTGTTGTGGGTCTTACTCTATTTTACCATTATTTTTAAATAAATATACATATATATATATATATATATATATATATATATATATATATATATATATATATATATATATATATATATATATATATATTTTTTTTTTTATTTTTTTTTTTTTGTCCTATTTTTGTTTTATTATCATCATTATTATTATCATCATTATTATTATTATTATTATTATTATTATTATTATTTTTTTTTTTATTGTTTATTTTTATTTTATTCTAATTTTTCCTTTTTTCTCCTTGTTGTTTCGTATATTCTGTAAAACTAATGTGGATATACTATTTGTAAGATTTTTGTTTGAAAAATGAAAATCAAAAGTTTTTTTTTTAAGTTTTTCTGGGGGAAATTTTTGTCTTTTTTGCAGTAAATGGTTATGGTCGGGGGTCAAAGCAGCGTCTGCACCAGAAAAAACCTGACACCTTCCATCTTCAGGTTTTTAACCTTCTATCAAACAGGAGTTTATGTGTCTACAGTAACTGGACTTGATTGGAGTCAGGAGTCGAAAAGTGAGGCTGGATGATCCTGTGAACTCACAAAGCTCCAACAGTTCGTCTATGATGACTGTTATTAAAAAGTTAAAAACTGATCAGACTGATTTAAACATGAGACTCTCCGTCAGTCGTTTCTGAAACCCTCACAAGCTTCATACCTCACAAAGTCCTCGCTCAGGAGGTCGCTGCCCACCCCCAAGGCCTCCAGGACATCTCCACGGATCTGTTTCAAGGTCTCACAGTCCTCTGCAAAGCATTGTGGGTCAGGGTCACGGCCTTTGTCCGTACGAAACTTGAGCAGAACTGTGGAGATGGAGACGAGATACAGAGAGAAACAGATCAGCTCTGAGCCTGCAGAGAGACGTCAGGAGCAACTTTTTCCAAACCGTGAACATTAATAACATTTATGGTTGAACACGCATTAAGAGGACGACACGCTCAGCTCAGCCTCATGGAAAGACATCATTTCATCCTCTGCCTTCCTCAGACCTCGATACCATCAGCGTGCCGTTGCACCATCAACCTTTCATGTGATTAAGATCGTCTCCCTGCAGCCAATCACACCAGGGCGTTGCATAAATCCTGCTGCACATGCTCAGTAAGGAAACATTAGCGCTTCCTGTGTCAGCTGCAGGGTCGGCTGACAATCACAAACACACACTTTATTTGGTCATGATTCAAACACACACACACACACACACTCCTCGCACTCTGCCACACATCAACACCTCGCCCCCACGTTTCCTGTTCGTCCATTAACTTCAACCACAAGAGGAAGTCCTCCCACGGCCATTTCCACCAGCGAGGCACACACACACACACACACACACACACACACACACACACACACACACACACACACACAGACACACACACACACACACACACACACACACAGACACACACACACACACACACACACACACACACACACACACACACACACACACACACACACACAGATGAATTAAAGCTGTGAATCATCCTGGCTCTGCCCTTTATCACTCAGCGGTGTCAGTAGAAAGTTAAAGCGTGGCACAAACGTTTCACCCTCGGGCAGAAAAATCTCAGCAGAGTTTCATAAGAGGAGCTAATGACGGGCACAGCACGGAAAAATGATTTGATCTCTGCACACACACACACGTGTAGAGGTGTCAGAATAAAGCAGAGGAAATATTTCAGTGTGAAGGTCACACTGAGAGTAAACAGTTTATTGTTTTCACACTCTGATATTTACAGGATTAACAAATCCAGAGACTCAGCTCCACAGACACAGGGCTGACACTGTGTTAGCTGAGGGGTAAGAAAAGAAATGAAAGCCGGTTTATTCAAAGCGCTTTCCTTACCACCGACAGGCTCAGACTGCTGTTGTTTACTAACAGAAACTGAGCTTAGAGCTAAAGGATAAAAGTCTGTTTAAAGTCCTCGTTAGAGTTTACAGCTGGTCGTCGTCAGAGTGAATTTATAATCAGGGGAACATTTCAGGTGAATTAGAAAAAAAGTGCAAAAAAGTTGAGTCTATTATTCAGCATAAATCCTATCTCATCATGTGAGGACACGGGCAGTCAGGTCCTTATTCATTCATGGTGTCAGTCAGTGTGTGTGTGATCAGCATCATATCCCACCTCATCATTAGAAAGAGTCACTTTCCTACAGATCCCAAGGAAAACGCTCATTACAGGCAGTTTGTGTTGATGCAAGAGCAGTGGGGAAAAGAGGTGGGAGCAAATAAAAAATAAATATAAAAACATCCTTCAAAGTGCTCAGTATGAACGATTCCATTTTCACACATTTCTACTTTTCCCTGACGATGTCTCAGTGATGATGATCAGTCAGATAATAGCTGTGTCCCAATTCAGGGGCTGCAGCCTACGAAGGACCCGGTCTTTGTTGCCTGTGTAGACCGCAAAGGCCGAACTGAATTGAGATGGTCTGGTCTATGAAGCATTTCCTGTTTGTCACCCTCAACGTCACACAGCGCCGCCCTCACCTGTCAGGCTACATTACCTTTAAAAACACG
This sequence comes from Halichoeres trimaculatus, assembly GCF_033239565.1. NCBI lineage: Eukaryota > Metazoa > Chordata > Actinopteri > Labriformes > Labridae > Halichoeres > Halichoeres trimaculatus. Next base: position 37,627,957 of record NW_027437188.1, read on the forward strand.
TAAACCAAAACCTCACATTTAAAACAGGATGATTTTTACTATCTTTTTATTACTTTGTGTTATTATTATTATTATTATTATTATTTTATTATTATTATTATTATTCTAATTATTATTATTATTATTATTATTATTATTATTATTATTATTATTAGTATTATTATTACTGTAATTATTATTATTATTATTATTATTAGTATTATTATTACTGTAATTATTATTATTATTATTATTATTATCCCTATTGATATAGTGTATAACCACCATTTACATGAGAGTAAGGCAACAACGTACATTCTCAACATTTGATCAAGTGCTGGGGGGATGATAAATAAATAAGTATAAAATACAAGCTGCTGAAATGATTTAATGTCTTTTTTGAATTCCCTGTAAAAAAATTAAAAAACATCAAGTTTTTTTCCCAAGAAAATTTACAATTTTGAACATATTTTATACAATAATGAGATGATTTATAAAGAACTGTTTTTATATTAAGTATATTACTTGAAAAGAGCCCAAACATATTTTCACACAGAAAAACTAAATATTCTTTGATGTTTTAGAAACACAATCACATAGTTGTTGCCAGAAATCTTTCATATGTGGATAAATCAGGACTCCTTTTGGAGTTTGGACGTGTCCATTATGTTCGGCGTTCATGCGCAATGAATCTTGGGATATGTGGGGCTATGAAGGATTCACCGAACCCGTCCTTCGTGGCCCCCGAAACGGAGGACGGATTCGTCGGCCGCATTTGGAGGAGCCTCCGTATTGGGACAGCCTCAGACGCACCGCTGTGACTTAACCGGTCTACAAATCCAGCCTCCGTGGGCTGCAGCCCCTGAGCTGGGACACAGCTACTGTTTGTTCACAGCCCATAAGAAAAAATATTGGTCCAAAAAGACAGATGGTCCTGACTCCAACACACCTGATTCAAATGATCAGCTCGTCATCAAGCTCTGCTCCAGCCTGATAACGAGCTGATCATTTGAATCAGGTGTGCTGGAGTGGGGTAACATCTAAAACATGCAGGGCAGGGGGTCCTCCAGGACCAGGATTGGGAAACACTGATTTAGAGCTTAAACAGCCTGAACGTTCACAGAATAATTTATAAACAGGACTTTTTACTTTGGTTTTCAGTAACTTTACGTCACATGATGACTCTGTGTGGTTGTTGTTTTTCCTCATGTGTTAGACTCTGATAATAAATCTGACTTTGTTCCCACGCGCTGATATCTGTGATTAATCTAATGTTTCTGTGTCTGCTTCGGCTTTTCTCATGACTCTGTAATGAAGCTTTTTAATACTGGAAATTAAATCAAAAGATAACACACGCTCACACACACACACACACACACACACACACACACACACACACACGCTGTGCGGTTCAGATCTCTGTTCTTAGTGAGACAGGAAGCAGTTGTAACAGAGGAAGAGCCACTTCCTCATCGCTCGCCTCAAAACAACAACCGCTGGCTCCAATTTTAGCATCAGCAGCGGAGGAATAATCACCCTCCTCCTGTCTCACATCACTACATAAAAACAACATCGAGACGTTTTTTTTTTCCACCTCAACAAACAAATCAAGCTGACGTCATCCTGGAGACGGGCGAGGCTGCTGAGACGGGTTTCAGGTGGAGAGAGAGTAAGGCTGAAGGTCAACGCTGAGATGAAAACATCCAGAGAAACTTTAGATCTTCCTGTCCAGCAGACTACTACAGATCCACACTTTGTCTCTGTGCTGATAGAAAACCTGTAAACGCTCAGGTCCAAACAGAAAACTTTAATGTTTGTTTCCTGGAGCAGAGTCAGAGTCATTGATCAACTGCATCCTGTCATTAACCCACACAGCTAACGCCGCTAACTGACCATTTCCTGGATGTTTCTGCTCTTTGCGTTAGTTTGTTTTTTTCAGCCTGCCAGCGTGCGCCTGCTGCTCGCCGTGTCTCTGTTCTCTGTTCTCTGCTCGGTGCACATGACTGGTCATGGACGGCGTGTGATGGAAAGTGGCGTGCACAGGGCGAGGATGGTACAGGGCCAGGTGACGGGCGCCGCAGTAACCGCTCTGAAGAGAAGGTCATCAGGCGTAAACGGGCTGGAAACAGGAAGTGACCTTTCATACGCTCTCTGAGGGTCAAAGTTTCCTTCAGGTTTAACCGTCCTCATCAGCTGACGACGTTCACATCCACTGATTGACTCTGAGCTGCTCCATCTTTAGACACGATAAACTTTCTGTCAAACAAACAATCAAACAAACAAACCAGCGCTGCTCTGATGGATCGTCAGCCTAAAGAGAAATTTAAAGCAGAGATCCTCCACGCTCTCAGTTTCTGTTTTCTGTCCTTTTTTCAGAGCTTTCAGGATTCCTCCTCTTTATTTCTCTCTATGGAAACTCTGTTTGTGTCTTTCCTCCCACACAGGAAGCTCAGCAGACCTCTCAGATACTCCTCCACCTCCTCCTCCACCTCCTCCTCCACCCAGTCAGACACCAAGTGTTAATACAGACTCAATCACAAACACGTAACCACCACTTAAAGTACGACTTCATGGATTAAAGACAAATTAAAATCAGTCTGCTTCCTTCATTTAAAGTTCCTCAGAGAGCTTTGACTCTGTGACATAAACCTGACAAATCAAAGGTTTGTTTCCTCTGATCTAAATAACATTTTATACTTTAGTTTAAGGTTTAAAAACTGAGAAAACTACACTGACATAAGCTCAAATACCAACCAGCGTTTACAACTTACAGTGTCTCCAACATCTTAATGTCTGTCTGTTTTAACCCTTACAGGTAGTTTGTTGGTGTCAGACATTACTAGGGATGGGAATCAAAAACCACTTCCTGTTGAGAATCAATAAGAAATGTTTCAGTCCATCGATATCGTTAGCCTTTGTGCTTAACGACTCCCTTATCAATTCTTTACATTGTGTCAGAGCTGCCAGGCCTTTCATCGACTAGTCTGCTGCAGCTAGCTTAGCTTAGCAGTTAGCTAACGTTTCCCAAGAAAACTCTGATTCAGGATTTTCCGCTTGAAGTTTTCCTGAAGAACTGACTTCATAAAGAAATGTTCATCACTCTCTCTCAGGAGATTCATATTCAGCACATTCAAAATGGTATAAATCACCTTATTCACCAAAATAACAAAATAGAGCTAGCTTGATGCTAACGTATATGGGAAACTGCATTGATATGCTAGCAGTTAGCATACATCAGTATAACTTCAGCTTCAGAATAGAATTTCAACTTTCATCACAGAAACATATCACATCAACTCTTTGTAAAAAATACTGAGAATTTCAAATGCTACAAGCTAACAGGCTAATGAAAGGCTGACGGAAAGGTTCCAAACAACTTAAACCATTGCTATAACCACTTTGAGACACTAGATGGCCTACTTGAATTATGAATATATTACAACACAGAACATCAACGTCACATTGTGTGAAATTTTGACCTGTTTCTGTTTAATTCTGCCCAGAAATATCCAGACTCAGGGACCAATTACATTTGATTCACTTACAGTATAAACTCAGTTAAATGTTGTTGACACAGAAAACCTGTAAAGATACTTTTTGTACCAAGAAAATTCCCAACAGGAACTGATAAGGGGATTGATAAAGAATCAGATCGATAAGCAGAATCAATAAGGGCATCGGTATTGACAACATTTTATCAATTCCCATCCCTAAAGAAATTACAATTTCCTTTAAAAGCTCCAAACTCTGCTCTAACGTCAGGAAAAGATGCTGTAAATACCGTGAAGCAGGAAGTAGTCCACGGGGGTTCGCTTCAGACCGGCTTTGGCCTTCTCAGTGGTCCAGTCCACCTCCAGAGCTTCTTTCAGGGAGCAGAAACTCATCGTCTGATTGGTCAGAGAGAAAATATATCATCAAATTAATAACGTTTAAAGATGTGCTTAAAGTTACTCATCCCATTGGTTGGTCGTTTTATTATTAGACAGTATTTCATAGACTGAGCTGAGCGTAATCAGACCCCTGAAAAAACTCTACTGACAGGGTCACCTTGCTAAAAAATAAAAAATTAGGGAAATGGAAAAAAAAACAATAAAAAAAAACAAAGAACTGAGTAACAAAAAATATGGTTAAGACGTTGAGCTGTGGTTATTCCTGTGGAGGTTGTTTCCTCTCCTCTGACCTATCCCTGGATGTACACGTGGAGGAGAGGACAAAGGAGCCGCGTGGCTGTGGATATTCCTTCACAGACCTGGGTGAAAGTTTTTTTTTACTGGTATACCAGTGTTTCAATTTTGATCGATCATTTTTTGTGGACTATTTTTCGGGTTTTTTGTGGATTTTTGAGAGCCCAAACCTTCAGGGCAGGAAGTGCAGGGAGGCGAAGGAGGACTTTTTTTTTCTTCAAAATAAAAAGGACAGTTTTCAGGGAAAGTATAGTTTTCGTTAGAGTATTTTGTGTTTTTTTTTTATCTAATTATTGAGACGTCTGCTGTCTCGGACATTAAAGAACACGTCTTTGAAAGAAAGTGTTTTTTGTTTATAACAACTCATGGTGGTGACATGAGTTGATTAAAAAAACAGGAGAGGTTACAGGGTTATTTTCAAAGTACAGAAAGTCAAATTTGAGAGTAAACAAAGACTATCATCCCCTTTTTCTGATGTAATGCAGTGACGGACATGAGTGTTACACTCTGTTAAACCTCCATCTGACAGACAGGATGAGACTGATTCAGGTCATTACTGATAACCAACTTATTACTAACTAATAACTAACTAACAATTACAGCCCATGTGTCTCAGCAGAGTCTCCACGTGCACCTTTTTTACTATGAGTGAAACCAGGTCGATGTTTATGTCTTAATTTAAATAAAAACTGTCTCTGTATGAGCCTGATTCATGTGACCAGTGGAGAAATGTATTTTTTTTTTTTTTTGGTGTGTTCAATACTTTTTTCTTTTTAATCAAGGTCTGTTTATTAAGAAAAAAGGATCATCACAATGTGAAAAAACAATCATTGAACATATATATTTTTTTGTTCAAACCCAAAACCCAGCCTCAACCCCAGCCAGCCAGACAAAGTAACAATAATAATAATATAAACATTTATACCACAATGTCTTTTGCCTCTACACCTTCAAAATAGGTAAGAAAAGGTTTCCAAATATCATAACATTTTTGGACAGAACCTTTTAGTGTGTGTCTTATCTTTTCTAACTGAATGTAATACATAACATCTCTGACCCAAAGCCCATACACAGGTGGGCGTACATCCTTCCAATTCAACAAAATTCTCCTACGAGCCAAAAGTGCACTAAAAGAAATTAAACTACCTTGTGCTTTTGATAAGCGAGTGGAGAAATGTTTTATTTCACCATGAGAAATCTTCCTCATCAAACTTCTTGGAGCGAGAATAAAGTTTCTACACAAGAAACTAAAAAGTAACTCTTTCTTTTCTCATTTTTCCAGCTCTTTAAAAACACTTCAGGTGTCGTTTTCTCTCTTTATATCTTCAACTAAGACATTTTTCTGCTAAATCAAATCAAATCAGATAAATTACTAAAAGTAAGCGGTAAAAACTGTCTCAGGTGTCACGTCTCAGGGTGGTTGAACTCTGGTCTTGTGGTCGTACCTTTTTCACCATGGTGGTCTCGTTGGCGTCCACTTTGGCTTTCTTTGCCTCCGGGCCGTCGTTTGAGTTTTCAGTTTTGGGTTTGACCACTTTGGGTTTTTCCCTTTAAGGAGAGAGAAGGTGAGGATGAATAAATCAGAAAAACCCTGAGACGCTCTAACGCTGTGTGAGGAACAGTCTGTTGGGCGCTGAACGTTAAACGCAGCACAAAGTGTTTCTTTAATCCAGCTCCAGGTCGACACAGAGCTGCAGACGAGCATCACTCCTTATCGTCTGTTTAACCGACCAGGCTGTGACGAGGTAAACACTCACTCCACGTAGCTGTGCTCCCTGCCCAGGTTGCAGAACATGTAACCATAGTAACCGTAGACGTGGCCACAGAAGACCTTGATGCTGTGCTGAGAGCAGAGCTGATCCACCCGAACCATGAGGTCCCTGGAGCAGCCCATCAGACACACCTGAGGAGAGACGCAGGGAGAAAGGGAGGATCAACGCACGGCGCTGGAGGAGGAGGATCAGGGAGGAGGTCAGCTTCAGGTTAAGGTAAACACACAGCAGCCGTCTGAGCGTCTTCACCAGAGACAGACGATCTGCTTCACTTTGTGTCTGACTGAAGAGAGCTGCAGCAAACTATGACACAAACATCTCAAGTTTCACGTTTGAGATTCATGAAATAAACTCCACCTGTAAAAACTGAGATCTCAGCAAGTGTTCATGTCTTTATCTCAGTAGAAATGTCTTATTTCAACATGCACTGATTGATCAGTTAGCCGATCGATTGGTGCTGTTTTCCTTAATTGTGGGTGATCAGTGATTGGTCCATCCTGACATATGAAACTGATCCTATAAACCTCTGGGAAGCTCTGACAGCCTCTGTTGCTTTCTGCTCTGAGACCTAAAACTCAGGATGAGACCCGTTCATGTTCTTGTAAAGTGTCTTGAGATAATGTTTGTTATGATTTGGGGCTATACAAATTAAGATTGATTGATTGATTGACACTTTATTGGTTAACAGGGTATATGCTAAAATCCTGAGTTTGATTTCAACACCTTTTTAAGTCTTTGAGTTGTTGTTGGTGACCCCTCTTTAACAGTTTTATTCTGCACTTTAACATAAATCCTGTGAGCTGAGGAGGAATACAGCTTGATGAATAAATGAAACTAAAGGCAGGTTTATTGACACTCCCACAACAAGTAAAAAGACTTATTAAAGGACAATTTTCTGAAAAAAAAAGAGAAATTATTTCATCACTACCAAAGTTTAGGACATGTTCCTGAGATCGTGTGATTTGCTTTAATGCTGTATTTAATTTCTCTTTTTGAAACTGGCAGCGACGTTAATGCATATCTGGTGTATATTTCTGCCACAATCTTAACTGTTGTATTTTATTGTTACCAAAGTCTTTATGTATTTATTTTATTTCATTCTTTTCATTTTTTGTATTTTTCTTTTACTTCATCAATTTCTGCTGTGATCACAACAATTTCCCAGTTTGGGATCAATAAAGTCACTCTATTCTACTCTATTCTCTTCTATTGTATAACTCTGAGGACAGTCGTGAGGAGGAAAATAAATATTCATGGTTATTTTTGGAGTCCAAGCTTGAATACCAATAATTTAGGCTTATTGGTAAGCAACAATGGGGCACGTCAGGAAAATAAAACCAGATAAAAACTGATAAAAGAAGACAAAGTAAAATAACATGTCACCAGCTGAAGGCGGCTCAGGGCAGACTGGGAAACACCGACATAAAGAGCGTTACAGTAATCTATGAGTGAGCTTATAAAAGCGTGAATGCTTCTTTCAAGGTCAGCGCGTGACGAGGACACGTCTTCCTTAGGAGCCTGAGCAAGACACAGCGAACACGGTCGTGTCATGGCTGTCATGTCATGATGTCATCAGCGCCGTACTTCTGTCATGTCTGAACCACAACGACTCAAAGTTTGCTGTTTGCTGCAAACAGAGCAGAGTGTTGGTCCCTCTGTGCTCAGGACTCTGGTAGAAAGACTGTGACCACGCTCCAACCCCCTCTCTGCTTTCTAGTTTTTACATTTTATCTCCATCCTCAGAAAGCGACCGTCCCTCTCTGTCCTGTTAAATCCATCTCTCACTGTCCTCACTTCACTCTGTCCTACTTTCATCCTCCTCTGTCCTCCTCTCACGGCTCTCCCCCTCCTCCCTGCTCCCAACCTTTACTTCACACCCCCTGAGGGGAGAAACTGCCGACAACTCAGACAAAACAGGAGTGAAACCCTCTCTGTGTTATTCTTCTGATGATGTCTGCCTTCAGCCAGGATGGGAAACAGAGATCCAGACTGTGTGTACGTCTGTGCGTGGAGGTGAATACTGACAACAGACTAAACCAGGGGTGTTCAACCTGCGGCTCTGGACCCTCATGCGGCCCTTTGACTCCTCTGAAGTGGCTCCTTGCAGCTTTAAAAATATGATTAAAATAAAGATTTTTTTTCTTATAGAGGGCAATGATAATTAAAGACATTTACACTAAATAAAATCAAGGGTTAACATTTGTTATACTGAATATGCATCACTTCTGTCAATAAAGCTTTACATTTGTTGAGATTTTTACAATATTTTCACATTTTTTTAAATTGTTTTTTTGAAATTTATAAAAAAAAAAAATAAAACTTTTTTGAAGTTGTAAAATTTTGCTAATTATTTGAATTCATTTTTTGCAAAATTTTTCTTTTTTGCAAATTTTCAAAATTTGGCAAATTTTCAAAATTTCAGAATTTTGGAAATTTTTTCAATATTTTTCTTATTATTTTTGAATTCCTTTTTTTTATTTTACAAAATTTGACATGTTAAATTTTGCAGAAATTTTGCAACCGATTGAAATTTCATAAATTTAGCAAATTTAAGAAATGAAAAACATTACAAATTTATTTATTTATTTTATATATCTGCAAATTATAATAAATATAAAAAAACAAGACAACACATGTACAATTTTATGAACACAAAAACTTCTAGTTTTGATAATTTTTCACAAGTTTTACTATGTTTACAATTTTTTTACTTTCTCATCATTGTTTTGAAGATGAAGTAGATTTTGTGGCTCCTGAATGACTGTCATCCAGGTGAGCTGAGGGGAAACGGCTCTCATGAAAGTAAAGGTTGCAGACCCCTGGACTAATCTGTCAATCACTGAGTCACCTGGTGGGTTTGCCTCCTGCACACCTGTGGCAGCTTTAAGGCCGGAGCAGAAGGTCAAAGTGTGTAAATCTCCTCACACTCCTCACTGTCTGAGAGCAAACTTAAAGAAAACCAGCTCCTAAACCTAAAGATGACTGTTTCACCAGGAGCTAAGACCTGAGGTAAAACCTGCCTCCCTCAGTCAGCTGATGCTCAGTGCAGCGGTTGGTTTGGGGACTTTTCACTGCAGCATGAATGCCAACTATTTAACAGCAAACAAAAATAGCTCTGCCCCCTGATTTTTTTTTTTTTTACAGACAAGTGAACGTGTCATTATCACTTTCCTCCACCCACAAAGCCCTGCTGTAAATCCTACACAGCCATATAAGGCAAACACAGGCATTTTACTGCTGCTGGTCCCAGTTTGTCATGATCAGGGTAATTAGACCTCCAACCAGTCGGCGCAGGGATGAAATGTAAACATTATTAGAGACGGAGGGAGAAACTGAGCTCGAGTCAACATTGCATCATGATGGTAAAGAGATAAACTTGGTGCACGTGTTTTTGCCCTGCAGCCGGGGAGAGCAAAACAAGTGATTCAGCTTTAGATGTGAGCTTCAGGTGACATCTAGTGGTCAGTCTGAGCGGTGCAGCTCTAAACAGCTGATAGTGACAAAGACCACACTCCTCTTTAACCATCAGTTACACCGTTTCTGTGACTGTGGACACACTAAAGCTTTTCTTTAACTTCTTTACCTCACATCAAAAAATGCAGGTTTAGTGTGAACAGAAATCACCCTTTGCAGCCCAGTCATTAGATAATAATGCACGGTGTGAATGTTTAGTTCCACTTACGGCGTCAAACTGCAGGAAGAAGTCATCTGGTTTGTTTTCAACTCTGTCCGAGTCGGCGTGGACCTCCACCATGGGGTTCAGGTTCTGCGCTCGCTCCAGAGAAGCTATGGCTCTATTCTGACCCCGAGCCGTCACCGGAGCCAGGAACTGAGCTCGACACGACTCCTCAGACACCTGGTGGAGACAAAACCAGAGAAGCAGATCAGAGAGAGGGCGGGCTTTTTGTTTATGAGCTCTTTTACAGTTCAACTCCATTACCACTGTGGGATGCCTGAGCTACAGTGATTTATTCAGGTGAAGAAATGAGAAAAGTCATGGAAAGAACCAGACACACACTGAAATCCAGTTCAACAAGTGAACAAAAGCCAGACTCAAATGTAAAGTCAGTGACTGTAGTGAGGGTTAATGGCACGAAGTCACTGAGTATTGTGAAGAGTAAAGACTGTCAATTTGCTACAGGCACCACCTAGTGGACATGAAGAAGCATTAACGTAGAGGCTGAACTTACAAGGAGCCATCTTTAAGTTTTACAGGTCATAAATAATTCACCCAAACATGTCTTTAAAGCTGAAACCCAGGAGTCTGCTTTTTTTGGATTTGTCTAAAACTTTGGATACAATTCAGATTGACATCCTAATCAATACCTTTTCATCTTGTACATAAATGACTTTGTCAATTCTGCATCCATACTAAACAAAGTATTATTTGCAAATGACACAAATTTGTTTTTTTTCCCACAAAAACCCAAACACACTGGAACAAATCATAAAGAGTGAATTAGTGAAAATAGACACATGGTTTAAATCAACAAAACAAATGACACTGTATTCCACTCCCATAAAAAAGATGACATTAAACAAATTTCCCTTGAAATAAATGGACAAAATATTGTAAGTGTCAGCTCTACAAAATTCCTGGGGATGAGTTTCTTAATTTTAAAAACATATCAAAGCCCTCACAAACAAACTGTCTACATATGCTGCCCTGTTTTTAAGTTGAGACATTATCTCCCTCTCTCCACACTTCTCATTTTGTACAAATCTCTATTCGAACCTTATTTACAATACTGCAATATTATATGGTGTAATACATTTCCAGCTCACTTAAAAAAGCTTGAGATACTCCAAAAAAAGTCATACGGGCCTTAACATGGTCTGAATTTAATGCATCCACAAAACAGATTTTCCACCGCTACAACCTTCTGAGGCTTAGTGAGTACAACCACCTACAGAAAGCCTGTGTAATGTACCAGACTGTCCACAAATTAAACCCTAAACCTCAGCCCAATCTGTGCTCCTCGGCACACCTATACCACCAGGAGTAAGAGTCTAACTGCTGGAAAAAAACGAAGGCTAAAATGGTCAAGCTTTATCATTGTATGTAAAGGACCACGGATTTGGAACGAGCTTGATGAAACACTAAAAATGTCACTTTCCATCTCCACCTTCAAGAAAAAATTAAAAATCCACCTTCTAGAAAAGTATGTGTAGTATTTAATGTGCTGATCAATATATTATATGAATACCTTCATCTTCCTTAGCCAACACTGTTACCTTAACTCACATTAATTCAATGTAACCAGAATACTGAGATTGTCTATTGTTTATTGTTTGTCTATTTGTATGTTGTCCATGTTTTGAGGATATCTGGCCAATATCCTATATTCACAGGAAACCAGGGCCCCTATTAAAAGCTTTAAATAGCTTCCTTGGGGAGACCCCTTTGTATATAAAAATAATAATAATAATAATAATAATAATAATAATGAGGAATAGATGCTTATTGTATACTCCAAGTATTGTATTGTTTGTGTGTGTGAATAAACTAAACTAAACTAAACTAAACTAAACTGAACTGCTCCTTATGTGACATCCTGCCCTGATAACAGCTGAAAACACAATCATGTGTTTGTGAGGGTATCAGTGTGAGCAGGTTTACCGTTTCATGATCCAGCATTGTCAGTCCCTTGACTCCAGCCAGAATCAGATTCTTGGCCACCTCAGCTCCCAGACCCCCTAACCCTGCCAGGAGCACTCTGGACCCTCGCAATCTGCAGAAGACAACAGAAAGAAACGTGAAGAAGATCACTTTGTGCTAATGTGATGAAAATTAAAAATATGCTTTGGATTGTAATTGTAAAGCAAACTTTGAATGACATGGTCAATCTGATTTCAATAATAAACTTACACTAAATATGGTCCCATTAACATGAAGAGATATTCATCAACAATATAAAACCAGAACATAATCCATACACATCAAACAAGTCAAGCCAGTGCCTGCCATAACAACTTCTGAATATATTACCTATTGCACCTGAAAAGAGTAATTTCACATCATAAACTAAATAAACTACAGGAAACTACACATTAATGAACATTAAGAGATTGAGTAATCTTTAACAACTTGCTTTTCAAAACATGCTTAGGGACATTAAAACAATGATAGTGTTTCTATTGTTTTGGGGTTAAATGCAACTTTCCTTTGTGATGTAAAAACGTATGAAAAAAAGAGAAAAGCAATCTGATATCGGAAGGTATCACTTCCTCTAGTAATATTGTAATATTTTCTTTCAGTCTCTATAGACAGTTATATCTTAGCTGTCATTAAATCAGGCTCAAACACTTTGGTGCAGCTGGAAATCTCCTCTCTGCACGGATTAGCCTCTGGGTGGCTAACTGAGCTAGCTGACCTCTTTTGGGCATCCAGTCCCCACAGCCGGATCTGTCGGTCGTACTGAGCCGCTTCCTCCTCGGTGATGACCGGGTCTTCTTTCTCGATCATATCGATAATTTTCGCTCTCTAAAATTAGCGAAAAATGATGAAATGAGCTATTTTTGTGCAGCTAAAGATGAAACTGATTCAAACGCAGAGACAGTCCCGCTGAATGGTCGCAGAATGATGACGTTGAGGGAACAAACAAAAGATGTGCCTGGCCGTTTTATTACGATTTTAGTTTTTTTTATGTATTCATTATTTTTTAAATATCATATTGAAACGTTGAAGATTGTTTATTACATTACTACTATGCTGTTTCATGCAATAGAATGTATCTGTCCTCACGTTAGATGCAAAATCCGTGTGTGTCCACGTACAGATGTGAAAAGAGGAGACTCAAAGTCACTTTTTAACTGTAAATCAATCTCAAAATGAAACTTGACAGATTGTAGATTTCAATCAAACATACAGTTGTTTAATCTATGATACAAGACAATCGATCAAGGCAGTGATTGGGGTATTTTCTCCCCGAGTTTTGTCTCGCAGGATCAGATACCTCCAGATTTGATCTGCCTTTGGGAAAAGAAGCGAGGGGACACTGTGAAACAAGACATCAGTGAAATTTATAAAAGACCATTCAATTATATTAATGCTTACATCTTTATATTTTTTTTCAGTTGCTTTACTTACCCTGTGGTTCCTTATGCATAAGAATCATAAAACAAAAAACGGTTAAACTACCAGTTTCCAGAGCTAGATGAGAAACAACAGATAAACAATCAACATTCAAAAACAGATTTGCAAACAACTGACTAAAAACAAAAGTTAATCATGCGTTTTCAAGTCTTCACTTCATTCGCATAATTCTGTAGTTTAACCGCGACAACAATTTATTTTTACATTAACACAGAAAATTGTCTCTTGCTAAATACTTCACTGAATTTACCATGGAAACTTCATGCATCTATTTGCTTCCCCCAGTCCAACACACTAGTACTGACACAGTTACATGTGTTATCACATGTGGATATATATACCCTTACTCTTATACCTTTAATAAAATTCACAAAGAGAAAAGTTGTGTGATTTTTTACACTGTGTATTCACGGTACGTTGGTCTCCAAGAGAACCTACAAGACAAGCTCAGCAGCATATTTCCCCCGGAGATCTCATTTCGGTTATTTCCGTGAGACGTTATTCACCATGACGTCATTCTCGGAGAAATCCGCCCCTTTTTCTCCTCGGAGAAGACGGTCAGCCATTTTAAGTTTACCAGTCGTCATTTCACACCGCTACAGTAGGACGGAGAACGTCAGGATTCAATTTCATCAAATTTCTCTTACAACTTAAGTGGAGAATTGCCTACTATGAATTGAAACTCTTCCTAAAATCAAATCAAGTAGATTTCTAGTGAAGTGACGCATAAGCCAGCAGATTCCAGTGTCGAGTTGTAATTTTTTGCACCTCAATGTAGCTAGAGGAAATGGCTGTGGAAAGCATGACTGTCCATCCAAACTCCCCAACTACCAACCACGAACACAACAGTCTCCTGACTGACGAAAGGTCGAGTAATTCTACAGTCATATTTAAATGAAACTATTTATTTGTCCTGTGCTTTTACACAAAAGCCCGGGGTTTCTTTTTCTTTTTCTGTCAAGGGGATTAAACTCGCCTTTTCTGGAAAACGAGTAAAGAGGTAAAGAACGCCATGTTGACACGACAACGCCAACTGGGAGGCCAAATAGCACCTGGGAGAACTTTATGCCCTCAATTTTTTCGTTATTACAACCCGCGACCAATCGACTCCAGCCGAGTTGTCGGAAGAAATATAGGCACGGTTGAAACAGCTGGTCAATCAAACTTTCACGCCATTGTAGCCAATTCAACGGTTACAAAGCATCGGTTAACTACCTGCCCCTTCTAACTCATTTTAACAGCTTTAACAATCGCGTAAACTCACTTTACTGTATAAATGCGACAATTAATGTAACATAACTGGCCGTAGATTCTCAACGATTGTCCTTTTTGATAGCAATTGGGCATCGTTTTAAGCTAACGTAGCGCTGTTAGCCGGCTGGCTAATGCTATCAACTGTTACGCTTGGCCAAAGTGTAGGGAGCTAAGCTAAATGCTAATGATTCGCTAACGGTAGTTTGCTTTTCGTTGACGTTACCGAGCGTTTCTAAATTTTCTAACACACTTAATCGATGTTAATGGGTCAGAATGGGCGCGTTTTAATTTTATTTATCGCTTCACAGAGCGCGAACGTCGTGCCAAATAAGGCAACTCGTAGTTGGGTCAACTGTTAGCCCTACGCACTTAAAATGTTATGATGCTATGGTCATTTTATCGAAACAGCACCTGAAAAACACGAATTTTTTGCCCCCAATCAACCCTTAACATTGTGACACCAGCCCCCAAATGCATTAATATTTATTATCTGTTCTAATTATGTGATTTTTTGAGTTTGTGTTGCTTGTTTGCCATTGCTATTTATCCAGTATGTCACTTTTTCCACAGTCGTGCCCATACTGACTCGTCCCAAACATCCACCAAAGTCCCCAAAGATGTGTTAAAACGTACGCAAAGCATCCCAAAAGTGTTCAAGTCAAACACCAAACTCCCTTTTTTCCATAGTCAACAGTAGGCGATGTTTATTTATTCAGTTGGCCCCACTCCCAAGTCCCAAATAGCCCTTTAGTGTCCCTTAAAGGTTAGGGATAAAAACCTCTCTTAATGGTTTTGGTTGCAAAATGTGAAGAAAACCAGTCACAGTAAGTATTCCCCATTTTAATCATGGCCCTTTGCTTCTAGAGTAATCAGAGTTATGGTCTCATCCACAGAGCTAAAAATGTACCATAATGCATGGTAACTCCTTAAAAAGCTTAACCTGTTATTTTATTGATTTTCAGAGTTTTTCACAGTGTTTTGCTGCTGTGATGTGAATAGTGTTTATGTGTAGAAATGGAAACTTGTTTACAGGATGAAAGATGAGGCTCGTCCTTCACTTAGTTTTTAATAGTGTGTTAAAGTTGTTTCATCCACAGAGTGGATAACAGAGCTCACTCTTCACAGGTTTATTAAGATATCTATGACGTGATGTGTTGTTTTTATTGTCTGAGCTCAGAGATGGCTGGGCGTAGTGTGTTTTTACTCCATGTTTTTCCTCAAAGTGGCACAGTAGTGGGAGCAGGTGATGTGTGTGATCAGTATCTGGACAGGCCGGAGGGGCCAACAGTTTCTGCCCATAGTGACTCTCAGCTATTCCCCATTCATGACAACCTGCCTCCATAATGCAGCCAAATCCCCGTGCTATGAAAGAGAGCAGTCCATTGTGAGTGGAAAGTTTTCCTTGTGGTGTGTTTGTGTGCCCTGCAGCCTTATAGCACATGCCAGCAGTGAGGTAGAGGAGTGACTTGGCTGCTGAGATGAAACTCCAAAGTTTGTTGTGTTTGGCTGCAGAGCTGATAGTTGGTGCAGGACAAAGACCCTGCTGGAGTGAAGTACGTAAGCAGGGGAGATAAAAAAGCTGGTTCACAGTGAATTTTTCTTGGGGGAATTGGCATTAGATAAATATTTTACCTTCTATTTTATATCAAAAACTCAGAAATTGGGGATTGTCAGTACAGCAGGTGTGTTATTCTACCTTTGAACACAGGTTTTGTTGTTCTTTCTGAGCTCTGTGCTCTTTGTCACAGCGAATCTGCCACTGGAGCAACCCTTGGCCTCTGTTTGACTTAAAGTATCTGGATCACCAAGTTGAGATAAACTCAGGATATACATAAAACCCAGATCCAGCTATGTCTGATAGGACGCCCTGCAGCCTTTGAATTTGATGATTTAAAACATTTTAAAACGTAGTTTAAAGCACTTTGAAGGTGTCTGAAATTAACCAGAGAGGAGCTACGGTGGAGAGATGTGTTTTTCTGGATCATTCCCTGCTGATTAACCTTTAAATACTGTGAGTGAGAGATAAAGAGATGAATTATTAAGATCATTTGGGCAGATTACAGCGCTCTTCCTCCGGAGGAAGCTTGTGTGTCGAGGATGTGTGTGTGTGCAGCTGACATTTTCCCTCAAAGCAGGTCACCTGTACCCTACACACCTGCTTGATCTGAGCTGGCTGTGTGATCTTCAAAGGCCAGAGCACGTTTTATAGGAGGCAGTCGTAGCGTGGCCTCGGGCCTGTAGACCGTCACCCTGCTTCAGCGGGGACTGGATCTGTTTAATCAAACATCGGCCTGTGCTGTGAGGAAAGCGTCTGTGCACCAGCTCCATCCATCTGCTCCTGATGACGCTGAATAGGTGTTTGATTTGAGCTGTGGGTCAGAGTGATCTCTGATTTATTTACCCAGCTCACCCTGCACACGCGGTCCCTGCAGAACGAGGCCTGCATGTGATCCATGTTAATTAGGATCTCATGGTTTTACTTACATTGCCTCATGTGAGGGGCCTGATTTAACGTGGCATCAGCAAACTCTTCCTTTTTGTGCAAATAAATTATTTTACAGGAAGTGGTCTGTGAGGGTTTGACGTGTAGAAGGTGTTAAGGAGACCTACATTTCTGTTTCCTGCAGAAAGATTTTTATTATTTAGTGATTTTTTAACATTTTGTGGTTGAATTGTAATCAGAAGAGTCTCAGAAATCATTCTTAATAACTCACCTAGCAGACTTTCCTCCATATTTAATTCAGTTTTTATTAATCTGCATCACTCTGAGTAATTTCACTCATCAGTAGATTGATTGTTTTAGCATCAGAGCAGTTAATTTGGCTCGTTAGATTAATAATAGAAGCAAAGAGAAGCAGGAAATGGGACTGAATCTATGTTAATAATGTTACCCAGACATATCCAGGTGTGTCCCCGCAGTTTGAACAGACAGGTAGAGACTGTTTAAGATCCTCTTGGCAGAGCAACAGGTGAAAACAAACACTCCGTCCTCATTATTTCATCCTCGTTCAAACATTTCCTCAGACTCGTCTCTGTGATCCTCTGAGCGTTGGTTAATGATGAATCCTCTTTACTGGTTTTCAGACGCGGTTAAGCTAATCGTGGTCATTTCACCCGTTTGTCCCTAATTTCTCCGTTTACACATTTCTTGTTTCTCAACGTCCCAAACGTGAGCACAGACTCTGAAATTTGACTTCCCACGTTTTTCACACACAGGCCTGAGGATGGCGAGCTGGAGGAGGGCGAGCTGGAGGACGACGGGGGAGAAATCGGGGACGAGGAGGTGGGTGGAGGTACGTCTGCAGCAGGAGCAGGAGGAGACGGAGGCGATGAAGCAGGCGCAGGAGGTGAAGCGGGAGGCGAAGCGGCTCCAGAGAGGACGCGGCAAAGCCGGGAGCGCCGTGGAAGCAGCGAGTCGGACGATGAGCGATCGCACCGGCGGAAGAGGAAGAGGAAGAAAGAGCGGGAGCGTGAGAGGGAGAAGAGGAGGGCCAAGAAGAAACGCAAATCCAAACACAAAGTAAGACGCCACCGCTCTCCTGACGACATCAACCCGTGGTCATGACTGTCTCTAACTTCCTGTGTTTCTCTCCCTCAGCGCCACGCGTCCTCTGATGACGACCACTCTGACTTCAGCGATGACTCGGACTACAGCCCCAGTGAGAAGAGGAAGTACAGGGACTACAGCCCCCAGTACCCCCCCACGGTGAGTCCCACGACGTGACCAGTCTCAGAGGTTTAGTTTCTGATCCTGGATACCCGGGTCAGGTTTCTGTCCAAACTAACGCCAGCTGATGTCGGACTTGTCTCCAGTCTCACGGAGGTTACGGCGGCTCGAAGAAGAGCAGCTACATGAAGATGGACAAGCAGAGCTACGGCGGCTACGACGACTACGAAGAGGACAACTTTGAGGGAGAGGAGGATGAAGACATGGGGGAGGAAGACTACGACGACTTCACCAAGGAGCTCAATCAGTACCGCAAAGCCAAAGAAGGAGGCAGGAGCGGACGAGGAGGTTTCCCAGGTCAGTGACGCTCCTCACGCTCCTCGTTTTATACGAGCTGCTGCATCCATCCATCTCATCCCTCTGTTTGTGTTCGCAGGAGGTCGAGGTCGCATGAAGAGCCTGAGAGGCCGAGGAGGCATGAGAGGAGGGAGGAGGGGGAGAGGAGGAGGCAGGGGGAGAGGAGGCCGAGGTGGAAAGATGGGAGGAGACGACGATGGAGACGGCTACGGAGACGAGATGGAGGTGAGGGTCCGACAGCTGACGACGCGCTGCTTTAGGATCAAACCTGGTCCTGGTCCTGGTCCTTACCCCTCTGATGTGACTCTTGTTGAATTCACAGTACGGAGACGATGACTACGACAACATGGGGGACGACGACTACGACGACTACTCAAAGGAGCTCTGTCAGTACAAGAAGTCCAAGGACAGGGGCAGAGGTAGGTTCAGACCTCAGGAAGTCTGAGGAAAGACCAGAGTCTGTGTGTGACGCCCAGGTCAGTCACTCCTTCACGGTGTCATGTTTTCATCCTCATCAGGAGGGAAAGGCGGCCGAGGGCGAGGCCGAGGTAAAGGAGGGCGGGGCATGATCCGAGGGGGGAAAGGCCGAAACCGTGGGAGAGGAAGAGGAGACATGGGGAACGATGAAGACAACAGTGGAGACATGGACAACGGGGTGAGGCTTGGTCCAGTCTGCTGGGTGAAACCATCCTGTATCAAAGTGACGGTAACCAGGAAACTCTGATCTCTGCAGGATGGAGGCGGAGGAGGCGACGGACCTGGACTCGGGAGGAGGAACCAGAACGAGAAGCACCAGGACAAGAAAGGAAAGGCCATCTGCAAGTACTACATCGAGGGGAGGTGCACCTGGGTAAGAAAGACAGAGCGATGCTCGGTGTTATCAGGTCTAAAGTCACCGTTTCATCACATAAACTCTGTGTTTGCTCCTCCTCAGGGAGACCACTGCAACTTCAGCCACGACATCGAGCTGCCCAAGAAGAAGGAGCTCTGCAAGTTCTACATCACGGGGTTCTGCGCCCGGGCCGACCACTGCCCCTACATGCATGATATCCTTTACTCTGACGGACCCCGAGTCCCCAGACCCTCGCTGAGACCACCTCAGTCTAAATATCAGTCAGTTTAAATATGCTCCTAGTCCCAGTCTGTCTCCTAGTCCCAGTCTGTCTCCTAGTCCCAGTCTGTCTCCTAGTCCCAGTCTTTCTCCTAGTCCCAGTCTTTCTCCTAGTCCCAGTCTGTCTCCTGGTCCCAGTCTTTCTCCTAGTCCCAGTCTGTCTCCTAGTCCCAGTCTGTCTCCTAGTCCCAGTCTTTCTCCTAGTCCCAGTCTGTCTCCTGGTCCCAGTCTTTCTCCTAGTCCCAGTCTGTCTCCTAGTCCCAGTCTTTCTCCTAGTCCCAGTCTGTCTCCTGATCCCAGTCTTTCTCCTTGACTCTGGTGCTACGTGAGTTCCCCTGTAAGCTGTTTCACACCACGGGGAACTGCGTCAACGGGGACGAGTGCATGTTCTCCCATGATGCCCTCAACGACGACACCCAGGAGCTGCTCAACAAGGCAGGTCCCTCAAACACCTGGTCCTGGTCTAGGAACCCGGGTCCTGGTCTGCTTTGGTTTAGTTTCTAAAGGTCTCATGGTCTGTGATGCTCTGGTGTTTCAGATGCTGGCTGAAGACGCCGAGGCCGGAGCCGAGGACGAGAAGGAGGTGGAGGAGCTGAAGAAGCAGGGCATCAACCCTCTCCCCAAACCTCCTCCTGGAGTCGGCCTCCTCCCCACTCCCCCCCGTCCTGTCCCCGTGGACACCAACGCAGGACCTGTGGACTTTGGTGGGCCTGCAGCCGGTGACTTTGGAGGTCTTCCTGGACCTAACCAGGGGCCAATTCCCAACAAGTGTCCCCCTGGACCAGGACCAGGACAAGCACCTGTTCCTGGGCCTAACCCTTGCACTGGACCCCCTGTTATTGGTCCTGATGGAAGTCCCTTCCAAGGAGGGCCTCCAAATCCTGGCTGTCCTCCTCCTCCTCCTCACATGGGCCCTCCTCCTCCCTGTGGTGGAGCTGGAGGGGGTGGAGGGAAGAAGATCCCCTCGTTGTTCGAAATCAAAGTCCAGCCGACCGGACAGCTGGCCCAGAAACTGGCTGTGAGGTAAGAGACCAGAGACCAGGGAGCAAGACCCTAGACCTCCTCCTGTAGACCTCCTCCTGTAGACCTCCTCCTGTAGACCTCCTCCTGTAGACCTCCTCCTGTAGCCTGTGGGTACCCCTGAACATGTATAAGATCAAAATGGGTCATAAAATCCTGCCTGTGGAGTTTTAGAAACTAAGAGTAAAGATTTAAAGTTAAATGTTTGTTTTGATGAAGAGATAAACATTGATCAGCTGTTTCCTCTGACTCACTGAGAGCGAGGAGGAGAAACCAGCTGAACCTCCTGACTCCACCTTTATAACACCTCATCTTTACATTCTCCTCCTGCTCTCCTCCTGCTCTCCTCCTGCTCTCCTCCTGCTCTCCTCCTGCTCTCCTCCTGCTCTCCTCTTGCTCTCCTCCTGCTCTCCTCCTGCTCTCCTCCTGCTCTCCTCCTGCTCTCCTCCCTCTGTCAGGGGTCAGACTCCCAGCACCACTCAGGGCCAGACTCCAGCTCCTGCACCAGGAGCCCCTGGAGCACCCCCCACCCACTTCCCCTCTCCCCCAGGCATGATGTCCCCTGATATGCAGAACATGGGGATGAACCAGGGGCCCTCCAACATGGGCCCTGGTGGACCCCCCATGATGGGAGGGTTTGCACCTGGTGACGGCGCCACGATGCCTTCAGGCCCCGCCCCCAGTGGAGGAAACTTCTTCAACAACTACTTCACCCAGCAGGAGGGCATGAGCATGGAGGGCGTGGTGCAGGAAGGTCAGAGTCCAAACTCACCTGTACACAAACACACCTGTACTCAAACACACCTGTACCCAAACACACCTGTACTCAAACACACCTGTACCCAGGTGGCCTCAGAGCTCCCGTGCTGACCTCCTCTCCCTCCTCAGGTGACTCCTACCAGGGCTTCGATGAGAGAGGAGCAGCGGGGAAGTTCCAGCCAGGAGGCCAGGAGGGCTCAGCCAACGGAGCAGCAGGAGGTCAGGGAGGCCTCTCTGTGCCGGACTTCCTGCCCCCAGCGCAGCGTGTCCTGTTCATGAGGATCCAGCAGAAGCAGCAGGAGGAGGAGGAGCGAGCTCGCAGGATGGCTGAAGGAGGAGCAGAGAGGAGCAGAGACACTGAAGGTAGAGGAGCAGCCTGTGTGTGTGTGTGTGGGGGGTCGGAGTTTGTGTTTATGAGTTTACCTCTTTTAAAACCTGTCCATGAGAACAGTTAGCGATCAGCTGAGAGTGAGCGATCAGCTGAGAGTGAGCGATCAGCTGAGAGTTAGCGATCAGCTGAGAGTTAGCGATCAGCTGATCAGCTGTGAGTTAATGATCAGCTGAGAGTTAGCGATCAGCTGAGAGTTAGCGATCAGCTGAGAGTTAGCGATCAGCTGAGAGTTAACGATCAGCTGTGAGTTAGCGATCAGCTGAGAGTTAGCGATCAGCTGAGAGTTAACGATCAGCTGTGAGTTAGCAATTAGCTGTGAGTTAACGATCAGCTGAGAGTTAGCAATTAGCTGTGAGTTAACGATCAGCTGAGAGTTAGGGATCAGCTGTGAGATAGGGATCAGCTGTGAGATAGGGATCAGCTGAGAGTTAGCGATCAGCTGAGAGTTAGCGATCAGCTGATCTCAAACGTGTGACGCAGTGAAGCGTCTCCTCTCTGAGCTGCGTGTTAACTCCTCTCTGCTCCTCCCTCCAGGCGACTCGGGGAACTGGTACTCCAGTGAGGATGAGGATGGAGGAGGCAGTGTGACCTCCATCCTAAAGACCCTCCGTCAGCAGACCCAGCCTCCTCTCAAACCTGACGGCCCCCCGAGCGACCCCCGCCTCCAGAAGGCCCCTCCCACCAGCGCGCCTCCTCGCCCCGCAGACCCCCGCTTGGCGCGGGACCCTCGGCTGGCCCGCGCCGACGCTCCTGACTCCTCCCACTCCATGCTCTCTCAGCCCTCCTCTGGACCTCCTGCTGACCCCAGGCTGGCCCGGCTCGCTGCCTCGTCTGCTGCGTCGTCCCAGCTGACCCCCGCCTCCAAACCGGAGCCTCCTCTGGTCTACAAACCTCCTCCGCTCACGGCTCCACCCGCTGAGGAGGAGGAGACGGAGCGGGTCCTCCGGGACAAGCCCGTGCCGATCCCTCTGGACCCCCTGATGGGGATGGCTCTGAGAGACCCGCGCTCCCAGCTGCAGCAATTCAGCCACATCAAGAAGGACGTGCTCCTCCACATGCCGGCCTTCATCAAGACCGTCACCTGGTCCCCTGAAGACCTGCTCCCTCTCCCCATCCCCAAGCAGGACCTCCTCCCACTCCCTCCAGGAATCCCCCCTGTCTCCTCCATAGACCTGCGTCTGTCCCGGTCTCAGCAGCAGGCCCTCCACACTCCACAGCCCCCCCCAGCCCAGCCTCCTCCCCCCATGGACGCTCCTGCTCCCTCCTCCTCCTCCTCCTCCTCCCTCCCGGACTTTGAGCTGCTGTCTCGTATCCTGAAGACGGTGAACTCCAGCCCGTCTCAGACTCCCTCACCTCCTCTTTTACCCACGCCTGCTCCTCCTGGGTCCCTGTTGGGCCCACCTCCTCCTGGACCTCCTGCTCCTGTAGATAAGCCCGTTGACCCCCGTATCGCTCGTAAAGTCCCTGCGGACCCCCGCCTGCAGCCCCAGAAGTCTGCCCTGAAGCAGCCCTCTGAGCCTGCGCCTCCTCCCAGCTCCTCCGTCTCCTCCTCCACAGCTCCCAGCTCCTCACCCCCCACCATCGCTCCCTACGACCCCAGGCTCCTCTCTGCAGCCGGACCAGGGCGCAGTGTGGGCTCAGGGTCACCAGGGGGCGCCAGCGTGCTGAGCAGCATCAGTCTGTATGACCCCAGGACTAGCAAACCGGGCAGCCCTGGTCCCAGCAGCGGCTCCCCCAACTCTGCCAGCACAGAGTCCAGACCCAGTGACCCTGTGCCCACTAAGCCCAAGTCCAAGGAGCCCCTGTTTGTCCGGAAGTCCGCGTTGGACCAACCAGAGCCGGAGAAAAGTGCAGAGCAAGGGACGGACCGCTACAACAGCTACAACAGACCCAGGCCCAAACCAGCGCCGTCGCCCAACTCCGCCTCACAGGGAGGACCTGCAGGAGCCGGGGCCGCCGCAGCCGGGGCTCAGGGGGCTCCTGGAGCCGCTGGGGAGCAGGGTCCCTCAGGGGTCCACAATCTACCAGTGTCCTCTCTGTTCGGCGTGAAGCAGGCGGCGAAGCCCGGCGGGACGGGGAGTCCGTTTGGAGGTAACAGCCCGGTTCAGACGGACCAGGTGAACACGGATCAGGACAACGCCTCCCTGAAGGACGTTTTCAAAGGCTTTGACCCCACGGCCTCCCCCTTCTGCCAGTGACCCCCCCCCACACACACCCACCCGCTGTGAGGGGGCGGCGCCGTTTGGTTTTAACTTCATCAGACACTGAACCAATCAGTGAGGAGAGAGACGCAGTGAGGCCGCGGCCTGGGGGCGGACCCCGCACTAACACACACACACAGACACACCGTACACACACACCGTGTTCAGAGTCTATCTGAGGGTGGGGGCGGGGTCAGAGTAAATCCTCTATTTTAAGACTTGTTGTTTGATTAAATGTTTTCTCGTCCTCTAACGGCTCCATGAACACTTCTTCAGAGCGCAGCAGAAACAGCCAATCAGAGCGCCACCTCCTCTTTCAGCCACCCACCTCCCTCCGTTTGTCTGAGGTCAGAGGGTCAGAGGACGGAGAGATCCCTCTTTAACCCAAACAGGAGTTTCTGAACTCCCCACGCCTCACTTTCTGCAGAGACTTCATCCTGGTCCGTTTGTTCTGCTCCGTCTCTGGGTTGGTGGTTTTAACCCTGCAGCTCCTGCAGCTCCTCCTGCAGCTCCTCCTGCAGCTCCTCACACCAGACCTCATTTTGTTTTAGCTCTTACCCCAGACTCCTCACTCACCTGTTACCTGTCCGTAGTGCCTCTGTGAGCCTTCCTCCCTGTCTGAACGTGTTTTATCAGTGGGTGACATCATCAACCAGGGACAGGTTGGACTGATCATAGTGAGCCTGTCTCTCCTGAAGCTGTGGACCTGAGCCGTGTGAGGGGAGCTCTGAGCGGTTAGAGGAGTGATCTCCCTGAGCTGTAACGGTTGGTGACAGAGCCTCGATCCTCAGCTTGGACCTGAGCCTCTGCAGGATCTGGAGTCTGTGCAGGATCTGGAGTCTGTGCAGGATCTCCCTCTGCAGCCTGAGCTCTGAGCGTGGGACTAACATCAGGTTTTAACGGCTCAGATGGACTCGACGTGGCCCTCATCATCCTCCAGGCTGTAAAAACCAACTCGTCTCATCGCGGCGTCCCGTCTGTGTGAGGATCTGTCACGAGGAGGGACCTGTAGGATCTCCTGACCCTCCTCCTGTCTTTGTATAAATGTTGATCATTTTAATTTATTTTTTTTATACCGGGGTAAAACCTTCCTCACTGAATCATTTTATAAAGCAGAGATTTGGGAGTACGGCTCAGCTCGCTGGGATCACCGCTCCCCGCTGCAGCCGAACAGAGAAAGAGACAGAGACTATTTTTTTATTTCCTGTGTATAAAGAGTCAAAGTAAAGAGAGACGCCACGCGGCTCCTTCCTGACGCGCGGAGAGTCGGACTCTGAGGCTGAAACGATTTCTGGTCTTTCTTTTACAGTTTGTTGTTTTATTTTACAGCTTGTGTTTCTCCTGCTCTGTAAATCCAACACGTCTCCTCCTTCAGAGGAGTTTTCTAACTGTTCACTGTAGGTCAGGCTGTCAAAGTATTTAATAAAGTTGATACAGCATCAACCACTGAAACAGATCACCCTGCTCACCTTTATTCACAGTTTTTACTATTTTAGGTTCACTTTTTAAAACACCAATGAAAAAGTTGGATGATGATGATCACAGACGATATCTTGAGCCATATTTCCCCAAAATAAATCACACCACATGTGAGTCAGTTTTTAGGATTTATTCTGAATTTTTTTTTTTTCCAAGCCAGTTTATGGAAAAAATAAAAATAAATAAAGGACGTAAATATGAAAAACAAAGTTTTTTTTAACAAAAAAAAAAAAAATATATATATATATATATATATATATATATATATATATATATATATATATATATATATATATATATATATATATATATATAGAAATACAAAAAATCCTGAATCTACAATACATCCATTTTCCTTTTAGCCCTAATAAAGTTAAAATAACAATAATTACAGGAAAAATGAAGCAGATAAAGGTTAGGAAAGTTATTAAAAATAATCAGATTCAGTGGATCTGCTCATGTGCTGCTGTCATCAGAAAATCAGACCCATCCTATTACTCTGACCTTTCACCTTTGACCTGCAGGAATATGACCCTGACTGGGTCACGCTCTCTGTCTCCTCATAAAAATCTCTGCACAGGTTACTGATCACAGAAACATGACCATCCGTCCCTGAACCCTCTTCTCTTGTTGACTGAAGCCCTAAAAGGTCATGATTACCTACTTTTGTATTTACATGTTTTCTCAAGTTACAAGTGAATTTCTGTAGTTTTCTGCAGATTTAGCCAAACTTTTCTTTATCTCTGTAAACAAACCTTGAAATAATTTATCTTGTTATCTTGTTTAAAGCTCCCATATTCTGCAAAAATCACTTTATTAAGTCTTTTAGTGAAATGTGTGGGTCTTTGTCTTTCCTCCCAGCCCACAAAATGTGATATTTAATGACCAAACCTGTTCTTAGTAGAGCTTGTGAATGTAAAATCCTGACCTAAAACCAGCTGTTTGGATTTTGGGGATTTGCTGACATCAGCGATTCCCTTTTTTGACCAATCAGGAGCAAGTCTGACCTGATGGGTCCACCAGAGCAGATATGCCAAAGTTGAAGAGCCATCACTGCTCTGTTTTTGGCTGTAAACAGCCACATAGTTCCATGCTCAAGCTTCCCATCTCAGAAGAAGACAGACTAAGTGTCTAGAGTTCATTTATCAGGAAATGTTCCAGCTACACTCAGTAAAACTGAGCATGTGTGTGCTAGTCACTTCACGGCCGACTGCTTTTCCAACTTTGGACAGTCCAACAGAGGGCTAGCCAATAGACTGGTCCTGAATCCAGGCGCATTACCAACCATCCTCCAACAAACCTGGGACCCTGGAAATGTGAGTATTTTAAATGCTGTGTGCTGTGGAGCAGATGGAAGAGCTTTTCCTCAGTGTCCCCCCTGTCTCTGTGTTAGCTTCAGGATGCTAACTTTAGCTGCAGTTAGCCTGTTGTTTTAGCCTGTAATGTTACGGTAAAGGAGCTTCTCTGTTTTCTAAACATTGTGCACTCGGAGCTCGTGGCGCCGCTCTCAGTGACGTGGAAGAGCGGGGCGGTATCAGCGGTGGCTCATTTACATATGAAGGCCACGCCCACTAAATCAGAGCGTTCTGAACAGAGGGGCTATGAGAGCCTGGAAACAATGCTGCTGTGCTTGATTTATTGGCTTTTTGGACCAAAACATGTTACTACCATTTCATGAAGACATCAATGATCCAGATTAAACTGCAGGAAAGGAGCAGGAGAGGGGAGCTTAACAAATTCATCAAACCACCGCCTGGTGTTCCGCTGCCCCAAATTATCAGCAAGCTGTCGATAACCAAAATATTCCTTCTGTCTCTGTAACGGTTCATCAACCATCTCAAAAAATACGGGTCATAACTGGAAAAAAAGAAAGAAAGAAATATAATTAATTATGACCTTTCAGGGCTTCCATACTTGTCATTGATAAACATGTGTCTAAAAGGACTCTGCAGAGAACACTGTCTGCTTCTTTCCAGCGCCTCTGAGGCCCAGACGGGTGGAGTCAGTGAGTCAGGGCGGTGCAGGGAGCTGTTATTGTTCTGCTTCGTTGTTGCGTCAGAGAAACTCATGAACAACCTGTGACACAATCAGTCGTGGATCTCTCGCCGCTGTCAGCGCTCTGCAAACGCTCCTCTCTATCTTTAGGCTCGTCCTGACTGAAGCCGAGCCGCTGGGGGATCAGCGCCACAGCAGCACGCCGCCCGTTTCCTGGTTCACTACCATCCACGGTGACTCACTTCCTGTTCCCCTCCCATCCTGCAACACTGGCTCCAGGAAGGTACACCATTCATCCAGGAGCTCAAAGGTTTCCTCTCTCACACACAGAAACACACACACACACACACACACACACACACTCCTAGCTGCCTGTTCATGGCTAACACTGTGGTGGCGGCGTGCTGCTCCTCTGCTGACCTTCAGAGCAGATGTTGTTTATCTCAGACTCTCCTTAAAGTGTGATGAGCCGTGCGTCACTGACGTCTCTGCAAACTGCTCTGACCTGACACCAGACACAGCGACGACGAAACACACAAACGTCCTCTGACAACACGAGGAAGAGACGCAGCGAGAAGATTCAGACATGACGAGGCAGAATCATCAGAAAACAGACACAGGAAGAACTGACGCAGGAACTTTACTCTAAGTATAGCTCTGGGAACTAAATTTAAAGTTCTCTCTAGAAGGTCTGGAACTTTGGGGGCGGGGCCTGTAAGCTAAAGATCTCTGATTGGTTTAGCAATCCACAGTGTTTTTACCCCCTTGGTTTAGTTCCTCCTAACCAATGGTCTCTGATCCTGATGGTGTGAATGTGTCTCTGTCAGCTCCCGGTGTTTCAGTTTAAAGAGTGACCCTGTAAACTGGAGACCTTCAGCTGAACGTGTCAGAGGAGATCCAGGTTACAGCAGCTGTTCAGACACAGAGGAAGTCCTGGAGAAGTCATCCTGGTTTAGTCTGATAAATGTGTGATAATCTGCTCATCAGGTCAGGATTTACTGAGGATCTAAACCTGTTGGAGAATAATGCACCGGCTCCATCTCTATGTCTTCATGCTTCAGACAGGGGGCGCTCAGGAAGCTGTTTGGGGCTTTTAGAAGTGGCTTGGACTGGCTTCACTGACTTGAGTCCAGGGGCGTATTTAGTGGTTTGGGGGCCCAAGGCAAACCCAGTCAATGGGGCCCTCCATGTCCTTGTAACTCCTCTTCCTCAGAGCTAGACTGGCCTTCCCTGGGTCCACTGTCTCTTTCCCAGAATCAAGGCATGAGACAGAGCTAATCTTGTACATGCTAACTTAACACAACTAAATGCATTTCCTCAAGTTCTGTACTTTAGTTTGATTTAGAAAAAAGTGAATCCATCATTTAGTCCACTTTGTCCTGGATTTGAAATCTTTTATGGTCCATTGAAGCTTATTTGTCCCACAGTGGGGAATTTACAGAGTAACAGGAACAAACAAGAAAGGATGAGGTGAAAAACATTACAATAGGTAAATATTGAAAAAATAATTTAGTAAAGAAAAATATGTAAATATCAAGCACAACATCAAACTGGAAAAAAATCTACTGAAAGAGGTGATATTTACAGTTAGCATACTTTTTGGTCCTATTATTTTAAAGTGAATGTATTTTTATTTGACCCCCTGTCCAGTGAGTTATGTTTCCAAAAAAGAGATTTATACAATAATGTTTATCACCAACTCCAAAAGTTTGATTTAGAGAAAATGATCCTGTTTCCTGGGCTAGATAAAGTCCTTAAAATCCTAAAAGTCTGATATGTTTATCTCAGATCTCAGAGCAACATTGGTTTGATTTCACACTTGGTTGGAAATAAGAAAAAAAAGGTAAAAAGTGTTTTTACCACTTTCTTCCTGAATCAAATGTTCAGATGTGTTGTAACATGGAATAGCCCATTGAATAAGAAGGGAGGGGGAGGACCCAAAACCATCATTACAGATTAAGACTTTGATGGATTTTGAAGCATGTGAAGTAAGATTTAGAAAAAAGAAATGCTTTCAACTGAAGAGAACTTCATAAATCAGTTTTTAAGAGATGCTTTGGGGGCCCCTGGGAATCTAGGGGGGCCTGTGTTTGCCTAATTGTAGCTACGGCCCTGCTTGAATCCACTGGCTGAGCCACACAGCTCCCCTGTCTCCTCCAGGTTTCTGTTTTTTGCTGAAAGGCCTTCACTGTTGTCTTACTGCCCTCTGCTGACCTGGAGGAGTACTGCAGCTACCATCATTTTTTTTTTTTTTTTTTTTTGGTCTGATTTATATGTATATAGGTCTTTAGACCGAGGTGGAAGCAGAGTCCAACAGTGGGCCACAGGAACCATTTAGTTCCTGGACTTTCTGGTGGAAAAGCACCTGATGGATCCTGAGCTCAGAGCGACAGCCTTACCAAACTCTGCGTGAATCATTTCTTTTCCCACAGCTACCTGAGACACACACACACACACACACACACACACACACACACACACACACACTCACACACACACACACACACACACACACACACACTCACTCACTCACACACACAGCTATAATCACCTGCGTGGATTCCTGGACTGAGTAACCGTCCTATTGTTGTGTCACATGGAAAAGGGTTTAGCCCTGACTCTGAGTTTCCTGCTGTCTCAATCTGGATCTGGATCTGATGAGCTGTTTGTTAATCTCACTGAGAGCTGATTTAACTGATTTTAACGTGTCTTCTCTGTGCGGCAGAGACAGCAGCTGTCAGATTTCAGGGTTCCCGTGGATCCTTGAAAAGTCTTAAA
Organism: Halichoeres trimaculatus; assembly: GCF_033239565.1. Taxonomy (NCBI): domain Eukaryota; kingdom Metazoa; phylum Chordata; class Actinopteri; order Labriformes; family Labridae; genus Halichoeres; species Halichoeres trimaculatus. The sequence continues at coordinate 37,658,000 of NW_027437188.1, forward strand.
AGGCATTGAATTCATTATTCTAAAAATAAGGCCTGAATTGGCATTAAAAAGTCTTAAATCCAAATTTCAAAAGTCTTAAAAGTTTGAACACATTGGTAAGATTTATGTTAGTTTGAAGTTAAAAAAAAACATTTTTATTTATCTATTTTTCTAAATAATTTCCTGATTTACTCTCATGGCAGCATCGTGTAATCACAATAGTGGAACTAACAAAACGGTGATGTGGTTGCACCAGGAACTTTTAAAGCAGACACATGTCTTGGTTCTACCTCAGGTGCCTGGAGAGAGAAAGAAAATGAGAAAAAATTGGCAAAAAAAAATCCAAAAGTGGCTTAGGGAAACTGATTATGGCAGCAAAATTAAGAATTAAATTTGAAATTAAATTTCAAAAACTACGTAAAAAATCCAAAAATGGTTGTGACAATGAATGGGGGCAAAAAAGGCATAAAGTTGTAAAAATGGGGTTAAAAAAAGGTAGAAAGTGATGTTTTATGTAAAATAAATATTGGGTTAAAATTGCCTCTAACCCAGGTAATTCATCTGCTGTTTTTGTTTGTTAGTTTTGTTTGTTTCAATTGTGGTTTGTTGTCGACTTGTTTTTAAATTTGATTTCCAACGTCGTTAAAAAAGTCTTAAAAAGTCTTAGATTTAACTTGCCTTGAGCTGTAGGAACCCTGGATTTTATCTTTTAAAAAGTTTGGTCTGAGTCTCTCAGAGTTTCATCCTCTCTCCTCTCTGGGTTTATGTCAGGTTATCAATCAGCTCTGACGTGTAACACGGGCCACATGTGGGCTATAAAAAGACTGATCAAGTGGATTAAATGTAAATAATCTGATGGAGTGATGAAGGGATTATTTGTGTATTAACTTTTCTGTTTGACCATCAGATCCTCCTGAACCTTGGTGATTTCCTTATTTCATGTCAGATATTAAATTTCTCCCTCTTTGTTTGGCGTCTGCAGCTCAGAGACTTCCTGGATGATAATGAGATTAGAGATTAGGAGCAGCCGTCAATGACAGCTCCTCATGCGTCTCCTCGTTTCTGTCTTCTCATAAAAACATGATTTTCTGAGAAACGGTTTAAGAATCTGGGATTAAAGAGCAGAAACTCTGACTTCTTTACAAACAGCCTCAGCTCGCCGTGGCGGCCATGATGGGGTCTTTCTGCACAGGCGGCGTGTTTCTGTCACTTCCTGTCTCTGTCTCTGTGTCCGTCCCAGTTTTCCCAGAGTTCCCTGAATCCCACAGGTGTGTGTGTGTGTGTGTGTGTGTGTGTGTATCTTTGATCAGTAATCGTCTTAGCGCCGTGCGCGGGGAGGCTACCTGTGGAGAGGGTATTTATAGAAGACCTGATCCTCTTAGAGGAAGACCTGGGCTGGGATTTGGAGAGGGGCAGGGTGCAGTGCTGTGGTTGAGCCAGAGGGGGCGCTGTGTGTGTGGCCTGAGCTCAGTGTCATCCTGGGAGTGAACGACCAGCTCCCTCATTTATCAGACTTTTCTTTGAGTGATCCTGCAGCAGAAAACATGTGAGCGCTGCAGCTGATACCAGCACAGATTAAAGTCCTGTTTGACCCAGTCTCTGAGTGATGACCTGATGAAGGCCTCAGTATCAGCTCCTGTCTCTGAGACGACCTCCTATGAGTCGTGTCATGACCCAAAATATCCAAACTCATCAGAGAAAGTGATGAAAGTCTCTGTCTCAGGGTTTGAGGCTGTGAGCTGCTGGATGAAGGACTCTCTCCTCCAGAGGACTGAGTCTGTTTGGTTCATACAGGTCTGACCCAGACTGACTGACTCCTCTGACTCCTCTGATGAGCTGGAGGAGGAAGATCTCTGCAGAAAACTTCACATTCACATTTTCTCCTGCTTCATGCTCTAATTTCAGCTCCCTGTGAGGAGTTTTAGACAGCCAGAGATATCTGCCTGATCCTGATCCACACTTTAAATCAGATTATCAGCTCCAACAGAGGTTATTACTAAATGCTGCTTCTCAGCTTCCCCA